>NC_088235.1:92344662-92688960 GCF_036934945.1 Oncorhynchus masou masou | reverse complement strand
ACTACATTTCCCACAATGCAACGGTGACGCACCGAGCAGTAGGCTGCTTCATTTCAATATTTATTGGCACAGCAGTCGTCAGCATCACAGTAAAATTAACTTTCAGATACCCATCAAAAATGGCAAAACGGAAGGTGGACACTGAGAACCGGGGGTTTCAAACAAGGTGGGAGTCGGAGTATATGTTCACGGAGGTAGCTGGAAAACCTGTGTGTCTTCTGTGTGGAGAAAGTGTGGCGGTACTGAAAGAGTATAATCTGAGACGACATTATGAAACGAAACACGCGGACAAAAACAAGAATATGGACATGGAACAAAGGCTACAAAAGGCAGAGGAATTAAAACGAGGCCTCAAATCTCGACAGGCTCTGTTCAAAAAAGCCAAATCACAAGGCCAGGCTGCTGTCAAGGCCAGTTTTATTTTGGCAGAAGAGATCGCTAAATCAGCCCGGCCATTTACGGAGGGGATTTCATCAAAAACTGCATGATTAAAGTTTGTGACGAAGTTTGCCCAGAAAAAAGGCAACTCTTTTTAAATGTGAGTCTGAGCAGAAACACCATTGCCGAGTAGACCAGTTGTCCATCAATCTAAAAGAGCAGCTTGTGAAAAGGGAAAAGATTTCATTGCATATTCCTTGGCTGTGGATGAGAGCACCGACATTTCTGACATTGCCCAGTTGTCAATTTTCATCCGCGGAGGACTCCAGCCTAAAGCGTGACAGAGGAGTTTTGGCTACGTCCTATGCATGGCACAACTACGGGGCATGATTTGTATGAAGAGGTGTCAAGATGTGTAAATGAGATGGAGCTGCCTTGGGAAAAACTCGTGGGTTTGACAACCGACGGAGCACCTGCGATGTGGACACAGGAGCGGACTGGTGGCGAAGATACGGGAAAAGATGCAAGAGGAAAACGCGACAGGTGAGCTGACAGCTTATCATTGTATCATACACCAGGAAGCGTTGTGCGGTAAAGCCTTGAAAATGGAGCATGTAATGAGCATCATCACGCGCACAGTTAACTTTATCAGAGCCAAAGGTTTGAATCACCGCCAGTTCAAGGCATTTCTGACGGAGTTAGAAACGGAGCATGGTGATTTGCCTTATCACACAGAGGTGCGATGGCTAAGCCAGGGAAAGGTGCTTCAAAGATGTTTCGAGCTTCGTGAGGAGATTTGTCTGTTCTTGGACAGCAAAGGGAAAGACACAACACAACTCCGAGACGAAATGTTTCTGTGTGAAATGGCTTTTCTGTGTGACATTACGAGTCATCTGAATGCAATGAACTTGCAGCTGCAGGGTCGGGATCATGTCATCTCTGATATGTACAGTACAGTGAAGGCATTTAAAACCAAACTGACTCTGTGGGAGACGCAGATGCGGAAAGAAAATTTGAGCCACTTTCCCAGCTGCCAGACCATGAAGAGAAGCTCTCTACCAGTGCGTTCCCGAGCGCACAGTTGGCTGATAAAATAGGTATGCTTGCCGCTGACTTTCGACGCCGATTTGCTGACTTTGAAGCACAAAAAAGCAGGTTGGAACTGCTCGGTAACCCATTTGCTGTTGACGTGGAAAGCTCACCACCAAACCTCCAAATGGAGTTGATTGACCTCCAATGCAATGATGCACTGAGGGCAAAATATGCGGCAGTGGGTGCTGCGGAGTTCGCCCGTTTCCTCCCCGACACAATGCCCCAGCTGCGCATCCAGGCTGCTCAAACGTTGTCTATGTTTGGCAGCACATACCTGTGTGAACAACTTTTTCTTTGATGAACCTGAACAAAACATCACACAGAAGTCGACTTACTGCTGAACACCTCCACTCAATTCTGAGGATTTCCTCAGCTCAGAGCCTTACCCCGAACATTGATGAACTTGTGGAAAAAAGATGGGACACCACCAAGTATCACCCTCAACCTCAAACAAGTGAACATTACTGTGCAATCACATATTTAGAGTTTTTACTCAGTTCAAGTTTAAAGTTAAAGTTTAATATTTGTTTTCACTGCATGTTACTTCTCCTTAAACAAAGTGTTGTTTTTGATTAATAGATTTTTGCACTTTATTTTATTGTATTTCAATCCAATTATATTTTAAAATATTTCAGTTGAGTGGATGATAGAAAATTGCTATTATTGTTTTTTTCTTTGAAGTAAATTTAGCCCACTTTTGCTAAAATAGAAAATATAGGCTACTGATGGTGCCTTGAATACCGGTTTCTTTCATTTAATGTTCATGTTATGGGGATTTTTATATAAAGGAAATTTGTCTTTTGTGTCTGTTGAAAATTAAAGATTACTGACAGAGCCATAAGAAAATATTGCTTTATTTATCTGATCATATTGGAATATATTTGTTAGGTTTTCAGTAGGTTCAATTAGGTTCACTAGACTATATGCGTCATTTAAAAAATTTTCAATGAACATTCGAACAGTCCGGCCCTCGGCTTGTAGCTAAATTTTTTATTTGGCCCTCCGTCCATTTGACTTTGACACCCCTGCTCTAAAGCTTCTAAAACCGGTTGAATTATGTCTGTAAGTATAGCAGAACTCACAGGGCAGCCAATCTCCCAAACTAGTTTTGGCATCCAGAAAGTTGGGGCAACTTTGACGTCATCGCCCCCACCCTTCCCAACCAGCTAAGGATCTGGGAACAGTTTCTATGTCTTCCGCGAGATGTCCTCTATCAGTAGAGCGTTTAATTGTGCAAATCCCGCGAGCTTTGACCCTTTGGCAGGCAAAATAGTGAGTGTCGCGAGAAAATACATGCGCGTTCGGGCGCGCGTTGGGCACAGAGCTTCCTTTGTTCCAGCTTGCATGAGAAGAAGTCAGATTGTCCGGTTGAATTGAAAATTGTTTTGTAAGTTAATAACATCCTAAAGCTTGTGTAACGACGTTCTTCGTTTGTCGCAAGAAAGTCGGACCGAAATGCAGCGTGTTGGTTACTCATGTTTATTAGTGAAACAAACAACGGAACTATACATGAAATAACACAAACTTAGTCTAGAGTAGTGAGATATGAGACATTAACGTTGAAAGTCCCAAAAAGAATATCCTATGGGTGAAATGTGATGTCCGATCAAAAGTCTTCCATGGACGCGGTTCACAGGAAGGAAAATACATACTAATTTTTAAAGAGGCACACACATAGTCAGACAGAAAGCACTAAAAGTAACTAAGTAACGGTATATTGCAAATTCGTAGAAAGACACGCACATAGAATTTAAAATCACTTATAAAAAAGGCATAGATAAGTGATTAAATACCATAGCTACTAGTAACGGTAAGGATTAGGAATGGGTGGAAATGCCTCAAAAGAAGCCCTGGAACTAACGGGAGACGAGCGTTATATGGAACAGAAAGACAAGAGAAACATCGATTTCGGTCTAAGATGGAGAAAGAAATACGATTTTGATGGCCGTCTAAATGTAGAAAAGCTGGAATCCCTTGTAAAACAGATACATAAGGAATGTGGAAATAATGTGAAAAAAACAGAATGAACAGGGGTTATACACAGCCGGAGTTTGGCTTTCGGAAGCAAAAAAGAGAATTGGGCACGCAGGAAAAAAGGTTAAATCTTACAAGAGTCGAGAGGCGCTGCCCTCCGCTCCCGCAGATGAAAAAGTTAACCAATTGGGTGGGCGTGAGGGTAACAAACTATATCTTCCTCGATTATACCAACAATACAGAGATAATCCAGTCGACGAAATAGTGGTTAAAAGAATACGGCTGCAGGAGCTACCTGTGAAATTACCACCCAAGTATGTGGATCCCGCTGAAGCGGAGGGAGGTATAATGGAGTTAGAGAAGGGAATAAAGTCGAGAAAACTGGATAAGGTGAGTCGAAAGAAAAATACAAGATGTTTTAATTGTAACGAAATTGGACATTTCGCCCGGGAGTGTAACGCTCCCTGAAAACATCGTTAACAAGGTTGTAATTTAACTGTGGGGAAAGTCAGAGGCGACAATCGGGGAAAAAAATAAATAAATAAAATGTCTTATCTTAAAGGGACAGTGCACGGTTATCACAGTGGTTTGAGAGTATGACAGTGTATAAAATATTTTGGGACGACAATTTGAAGATAGACTGAATGAGTTACATGAAACATTGAGAGATTTAAAACATGGGATTTAACAGGGATTTCCCTGTTAACAAAACAAAACAACGAAAAGACAATTACGATTTATGTCCATCAAAATGTTTTATAAAATTAGCGAATTTAGAGATATTGGTTGTGTGTTGTAAATTATAATTCAAGATTTGAACAGAGGTGATAAATTAGGTTTGGTTTATCAAACAACAATTATTTAAATTCATTGCCGAGATTGAGCGCTTGTTGATGACGTCACTCGCAAAGCACTTTTGGTCGCCACGGAAATTACGTTGTGACTGGGGGTAACGGAGAAAATTGTTTGTTAGAAGGAAAATGGGTGCATTAGTTTCGAGTCACTTTTCAGAAGTTGATTAAAAATTACAAAATACATTTTTAACAGTAATTTGAGAGTCGCCAGGATAGTCAGGAAAGATGCTAAAAAGTAGCAGCTGATATGTTAGGTGGGCATCATAAAATTTGTGGTGTTTGTTTGGATTGAATTAGGCTATGGGAGAGAGAGACTGGATGTCTGAATCGTAAAACATCGTGGTAATGGATTCCGATGGTTGTGATTCCAGGTTTGATTGTTTATGTAACACCAGTGAATTTGAGCACTGTTTTCCAATGTGTGGAACCATGTTAGGGTATTTAAAGTTGAAAAGCAACCTCTAGATAAACAACTGCATATGTTTCGGGAAATTAGCTAGGTTGAATTTGGTTATTCGAGCTTTTCCCCTGATACGTAGACACCCGTAACAGGGGCAAGTTGTTTTTTCTTGAGGAACTAACAGATGTAAACGTGAGTCTCTGAGTAATTTTGCCATCTGAAGCATTATAGTAGTGAGGTTTCGTATAGTTTGTTTTTAGCTGATAAAAGTGGTTTGTTTATTTGTTTACTGGTTATGGTGAATTTTAGGGTTTGATTTAACTTAGTTAAACATTGTGTTCTGGCGTGTTTAGGTAGGATTCTTTGTTCCGGGACGATGGGAGTTACCTAAAATAAGTAAATTAAAGGAGCCATGGGAGAATGCGAATGCATATTTATTAAATATCGGGAATTAAATTACGGATTTCTTACACTGAGAAATGTACGACATTTGCGGCAGAGGGGAAAAGTAATACATTGGATAATAATGTTATCAGGTTTAATTGTATCTAAGGGTAACATGTTCATTTAAGTAAACACATACGTAGACGATGTTTAAAAAACTTATGATTAATGATTTGAGTCAAAGGGGAATTATAATTAGGTTTTAGTTATAGTTCACTTATTGAGTTTCTGAATCGAAGTAGCATAGTGAATGCTAGTTAGGCGTGTTGTGTCTCCCTTTTAGAAGTCTCCTGGGATTATAATTTTGGGGAGAGTGGGGGAGAGAGCGGCCATAAACGACCAAATTGAAAAAGGTCTGCAAATATATACACATAAAACAATTGTTAGAACTATTTGTTTTAGTACAAAGGTATTTTAAAGAGGACGCTCACATATGGAACCTTATGAGTTTTTATTTCATGGGTTTTAATTACACAGGTGATTATTCTTATTTTAAGGATAAAGGGTTCTTTATGTCTAATATGGTATGACCTTTTGACCTTATCGTGGCTATCTTTTGGGGTCTGATCAGCCCCGGGGGAGAGCCATTTGTATAATGAATTGTGGTCAGTTGGGTTACTAATTTTAAGGTAAATTAGTTATAATGGAATGCTAGTTTGGGGTTAGAATTATTGGTTGAATCACTGAAGCTGATTTACAATATTAGCTGGGAAGTTTTTGAATTGGCTATTATGGATTTGATATTACAACAGAAAATAGTTCTCTTTATCATAGAGAATAAATAGGGGTGATAAATTACTGTAGATAAGGTATTCCATGTTATTGTCAGATAGAACACTGCGGATCCCTGAAGTAGAGAGCTGGTAAAGTGTAGGAAGGATTTCGATATACAATGTTGGGTTGTATTGGAGAGTCTCAGTCTTAAATCATTTTCCACACAATCTGTACCTGTATTTAGTTTTCATGCTAGTGAGGGCCGAGAATCCACTCTCACATAGGTACGTGGTTGCAAAGGGCATCAGTGTCTTAACAGCGCAATTTGCCAAGGCAGGATACTCTGAGCGCAGCCCTATCCACAAATCTGGCAGTGGCTTCTGATTACATTCATTTTTCACAGAACCACTTGTTGCAATATCGATGAGGCTCTCTAGTTCAGATATTGGTAAGTGGACTGGAGGCAGGGCATGAAAGGGATAACGAGTCCAATTGTTTGTGTCTTCCGTTTCGGGAAAGTACCTGCGTAATTGTGCACCCAGCTCACTCAGGTGCTTCGCTATATCACATTTGACGTTGTCCGTAAGCTTGAGTTCATTTGCACACAAAAAAATCATACAATGATGGAAAGACCATCCTTGTTAATGCAGACAGAGAAGAGCTCCAACTTCTTAATTATAGCCTCAGTTTTGTCCCGCACATTGAATATAGTTGCAGAGTCCCTGTAATCCTAGATTCAGATCATTCAGGCGAGAAAAAACATCACGCAGATAGGCCAGTTGTGTGAGAAACTCGTCCTCATGCAAACAGTCAGACGAGTGAAAATTAAGAAAACGTTAAGCTTGTCTCTCAATTAAAAAACATACGTGTCAATACTTTGCCTCTTGATAACCAGCGCACTTCTGTATGTTGTAAAAGCGTTACATGGTCACTTCCCATAACATTGCATAGTGCAGAAAATACATGAGAGTTCAGGGGCCTTGCTTTAACAAAGTTAACCATTTTCACTGTAGTATCCAAAACGCGTTTCAAGTTGTCAGGCATTCCCTTGGCAGCAAGAGCCTCTCAGTGGATTCTGCAGTGAACCCAAGGGCGTCGGGAGCAACTGCTTGCACGTGCGTTACCACTCCACTATGTCTCCCTGTCATGGCTTTTGCGCCATCAGTACAGATACCAACATGAGCAGCAGCTACGTTTGGCTACATACGAGGCAGTTAGTGAATTCCTGCGAGAGAGTAATGGTTTATGTGATTGGATGTTAATTATTTGACTAGGCTACCTGTATTTGACATTGTGTTGTTATTTTGCTGAACACAAGATGGTTTCATTTTATTTTTGGCAGCGAAACGAGGCTACTCGGGCGAGAAAGAAACATCACCCAAATGTATAGCCCCGTTGGAAAATATAAATGGACTGCTTGAAGATGTGAAGAAAAAAATATGTAAAAAAATAAATAAGAAAAACATCAATATATATTTTTTGAAATGTGAATCACATTTTTATTTGGCATACCCCCGACGGCATTCGCGCAACCCCAGTTTGGGAATACCTGCTCTAAAACATTGTCAACTATTTAACCTCTAAATGTCTACTTCTATCATACACGCAGTATAACGTTAGTCAAGGACCATTATTCCTCTAATCCATAATAGGAAGGGTTTAACGAGGCAGCTCACACAATGGTGTGAAACTGGCACCACTACCAAAATACATACAACATTTTTAGTTAAATGTCAAAGTGCCCTCCCCCTTATTCCTTTATGTCCCTTCCCTTTTTCATTCCCTACTCCCCTTTCCCATTGTTCATGCAGTAATGGATCATGGGTTGGCAGTAGCAGTAGAGTAGTGGACAGTAGGATTAAAGCACAGCCCTCGATTATAGTGGTTTTTGAAAGAGGGAGGGTGTATGTGTGTGCATTCAATCCTTGTGGTGTTGGGTGTAGGGAGGCAGAAGCCTATCGTATTGCTCCACTAGTAATATGGCCTTCCCATTAGATTGTGATTGTTCTCTAATAGAATAGGATGAGCCTGTGACCGGTGGCTCCATGGCACTCCATAGCATGATTCATTCCCTCATCTCTCTGCTTGTCATACGCTATCCGCTCCGATAACACTGTTTATATACATAATTATTCACACTTTCACTGGTGACGCTGAGAATGCCAATCACCTCTCCACTAACCAGAGGCACGACCTTCTCTCTGATTGGATATGTCCGAGGAATAAGAATCAGGAGGGAAGTGGGCTGGCAGCCATATTCAATACACTATTTAGACAGTTGAATGAACTTGTTCTCTTCTCTCCAGAGTGAACCATTGCTCATTGCTCATAGATACTCCAATGCTTCTCAGTGTTAACTGGTTTTAATATGTTTACCTGGCTGGCCCACAATATACACCAGTATACAAAGCATGTGGACATCCCTTCAAATGAGTGTCTTGGCTATTTCAGCCACACCGTTGCTGACAGGTAGATAAAGTCGAGCACACAGCAATGCAATCTCCATAGATAAACATTGGCAGTATAATAGTCCTTACTGAAGAGCTCAGTAACTTTCAACGTGGCACCGTCATAGGATGCCACCTTTCCAGCAAGTTAGTTTGTCAAATTTCTGCCACGCTAGAGCTTCCCCGGTCAACTGTAACTGATGTTATTGTGAAGTGTAAATGTCTAAGAGCAACAACGGCTTAGCCGCGAAGTGGTAGGCCACACAACCTCACAGAACAGGACCGCCGAGTGCTGAAGTCTGTCCTTGGTTACAACACTCACTACCAATTTCCAAACTGTCTCTGGAAGCAACGTCAGCACAAGAACTGTTTGTCAGGAGCTTCATGAAATGGGTTTCCATTGCTGAGCAGCCACACACAAGCCTAAGATCACCATGCGCACTGCCATGCGCACTGTAAAGCTCGCCTCCATTGGGCTCTGAAGAAGTGGAAAGCGTTCTCTGGAGTGATGAATAACTCTTCGCCATTTGGAAGTCCGACGGACAAATCTAGGTTTGGCGGATGCCAGGAGAAAGCTACCTGCCCAAATATATAGTGCCAACTATAAAGTTCGGTTGAATAATGGTCTGGGGCTTTTATTCATGGTTCGGGCTAAGCCCCTGAGTTCCAGTGAAGGGAAATCGTAACGCTACGGCATGCAATTACATTCTGGACGATTCTGTGCTTCCAACTTTGTGGGGAAGGCCCTTTCCTGTTTCAGCATGACATTGCCCCCGTGCACAAAGCGAGGTCCATAGAAAAATGGTTTGTTGAGATGTGGAAGAACTTGATTGGCCTGCATAGAGCCCTGACCTCAACCCCATCAAACACCTTTGGGATGAATTGGAACGCAGACTACGTTCCGACTTTACTAATGCTCTTGTTTCTGAATGGAAGCAAGTCCCCGCAGCAATGTTCCAACATGTAGTGGAATGTCTTCCCAGAAGAGTGGAGGTTGTTATAGCATCTAAAGGGGGACCAACTCCATAAGAATGCCCATAATTTTGGAATGAGATGTTTGAAAAGCAGGTGTCCACATACTTGTAGTGTAATTTTGCCTGCCTCACAGGCAATTCTGTTTAGAGCTTGGGCAGTAGACTGATGTTGCCTCTACACACTGATGTATGGTCAGTTTTGAGTTAACGCTCCATAATAGTTTTGGGTAAGCGGATCCTAAATCTCTACAGACGACCAACAGCTACCCAAAACTAAGTCAGCCAGTTTGAAACCATGTTTCTTGGGCCTCTATATTAAAGATCAATTAATCTAGTATTTTTGGTCTGGCTTCCTCTGCTCCTGCGTGCCTGCCAGGTCTTTGAACCTCTCCTTTTAGAGGATTACTACTGGATAATTATTTCACAGCAGAGCCAGTCAGTGGAGGGAAGTTACTAGCTCAGATAGAAGTGTAATCTATCATGTCTCTTCAGAATTAGGGCCTCAGTAGAATGCCTGCTTTCATCCTATTACACAGACTCAGAATCAATGCTTTCAGAATCCCCAGGCCATTGATACAGCTAGAACTACATGACAAGCTACCAAGTTCAGCCAAAGATCCCCAATATTCCAGCTTCGGTATACAGTCATAACTATGAAGTGGATGCACATTTCTTCAACATGGGTTGAATTAGGATCTGGCTGACACTTAGTTAAAAGCACTATGGACAATTCCACAGTAACAGAGTGATGCTGAGACTCACTTTACCAATTATTGCAAACCATACCATTGTATGCACAATGACTACTTCGAAGAATTTCATAAAAAATAAAAACATTTACTTGAAGAAAGTTTGCTAAAAGAATGACGGTTTGCTGTTTGTGGCATCATTCTGTTACCAAACTTTGCATCTGAACTGTTCTTCAAGTAAATGTGTTGTAAAGTTTTCTGTGGAAATTCTTAAAAGTAGTCCTTGTGCATAGAGTTGTGTGGTTTGTTTGATTTTGCAATCATTGGTTTTGTTTGTGACAAATTTTAGTCTCAGCATCGCTCTGTTACCATAGAATTGCCCCTATGTAAACACAACTATTAATCTTCATCGTCAATATCCTTTTGTCCAGCATTTCCCTCTGTTATGAAGTGTATAATGACAGCATTGTGACCAGTGTTGTTGTTGTTGTGTAATACAGTCAGCTCATTTGATATTGTGTCCGTTGTGGTCTGCCAGCCGATATGTCTCAGCTGAGATTTGACCCGGTGTGATCTCTGTCTTAAGTGTCATCACTGATGGCCTGGGTAATGGCAGGGCTGGGCTATAACATGTCTAGTCAAGCACTCCAAATAATTCACCATCAACCCATTTAGAGTGTTATAATTGGATGATGATTACAGTGTTTAATCATGCATTGTGCCCAGCAAAACACTGGCTGTTTTAAACCCAGCTCTGTGGTCATAGCACACAATGGCTGCATTTAACAGAAGCATATCTGACGGACTGAGAGCTGGCTCAGTCACTATGTGATCTGGGATGTCAGTGTCTGAAGGTGTTGATAAAGCCCATAGCCAGACTCATCCTGAGGTGATGGTGCGTCAGAGTGAATCAGTGACGAATGCACAGACAGTGCTATGAAAGAGCTCTCTCTCTCCCTCTCTCAATTCAATTCAAGGGGCTTTATTGGCATGGGAAACGTGTTAACATTGCCAAAGCAAGTGAGGTAGTTTTACAAAAGTGAAATAAACAATAAAAATTAACAGTAAATATTACACTCACAGAGGTTTCAAAACAATAATGACATTACCTAGTGGTTAGCCTAGTGGTTAGAGCATTGGATTAGTAATCGAAAGGTTGCAAGTTCGAATCCCCGAGCTGACAAGGTACAAATCTGTCGTTCTGCCCCTGAACAGGCAGTTAACCCACTGTTCCTAGGCCGTCATTGAAAATAAGAATTTGTTCTTAACTGACTTGCCTAGTAAAATTAAAAAAAATACAAATGTCATATATATATATATACAGTGTTGTAACAGTGTGCAAATGGTTAAAGTACACAAGGGAAATAAATAAGCATAAATATGGGTTCTATTTACAACGGTGTTTGTTCTTCACTGGTTGCCCTTTTCTTGTGGCAACAGGTCACACATCTTGCTGCTTTGATGGCACACTGTGGAATTTCATCAAGTAGATATCAAAATTGGATTTGTTTTCGAATTCTTTGTGGATCTGTGTAATCTGAGGGAAATATGTCTCTCTAATATGGTCATACATTGGGCAGGAGGTTAGGAAGTGCAGCTCAGTTTCCACCTCATCTTGTGGGCAGTGAGCACATAGCCTGTCTTCTCTTGAGAGCCATGTCTGCCTACGGCGGCCTTTCTCAATAGCAAGGCTATGCTCACTGAGTCTGTACATAGTCAAAGAGTTCTAGGTTAAGTTTGGGTCAGGTATTCTGCCACTGTGTACTCTCTGTTTTTTTGTTAATTATTTCCAATGTGTCAAGTAATTATCTTTTTTCTCTCACTCTCTCGCTGTCTCTCGCACACACACGCACACGCACACACACACACACACACACACACACACACACACACACACACACACACACACACACACACACACACACACACACACACACACACACACACACACACACACACACACACACACACACACACCCCTTGCTATGAGCCTTGAGCTCAGGTGTATCTTTTTTCCATTGATCATGCTTGAGATGTTACTGCAACTTGATTGGAGTCCACCTGTGGTAAATTCAATTGATTGGACATGATTTGGAAAGGCGACCCTAAGCACACAGCCGAGACTAAGCAGGAGTGGCTTCGGGACAAGTCTCTGAATGTGCTTGATTTGCCCGTCAGAGCCCGGACTTGAACCCGATCTAACATCTCTGGAGACACCTGAAAATAGCTGTGCAGGGTCGCTCCCCATCCAACCTGACAGCTTGAGAGGATCTGCAGAGAAGAATGGGCAAAACTCCACAAATACAGGGGTGCCAAGCTTTTTGATGTAATCGCTGCCAAAGTTGCTTCAACAAAGTACTCAGTAAAGGGTCTGAATACTTAAGTAAATGTAATGTTTCATTATGGGGCATTGTGTGTCGATTGATGAGGGGGAAAAAAACAATGTAATACATTTTAGAATAATCAAATCACATGCGCCGAATACAACAGGAAGAAGCACTGCTCCAAAAAAGCCAGACTACGGTTTGCAACTGCACATGGGGACAAAGATCATACTTTTTGGAGAAATGTCCTCTGGTCTGATGAAACAAAAATCAAACTGTTTGGCCATAATGACCATCCTTATGTTTGGAGGAAAAGGGTGAGGCTTGCAAGCCGAAGAACACCATCCCAACCATGAAACACGGGGGTGGCAGCATCATGTTGTGGGGGTGCTTTGCTGCAGGAGGGACTGATGCAGTGGCTCAGTCGGTAGAGCATGGCGCTTGCAACGCCAAGCGTCGTGGGTTCGATTCCCGCTGGGGCCACCCATATGTAAAAGTAGTGGCCCCAGCCGACTTGTAAGTCGCTTTGGACAAAAGCGTCTGCTAAATGGGATATATTATTATATGATATATTACAAAATCGATGGCATTATGAGGCAGGAAAATTGTGTGGATATATTGAAGCAACGTCTCAAGACATCAGTCAGGAAGTTAAAGCTTGGTCGCAAATGGGTTATCCAAATGGACAATGACCCCAAGCATTCTTCCAAAGTTGTGGCAAAAAGGCTTAACCTTTCTAGCGAACCCCTCGACAACATTCCGCTGAAAGGGCAGTGCGCGAAATTCAAAAATATTTTGGGGAAATATCTAACTTTCACACATTAACAAGTCCAATACAGCAAATGAAAGATAAACATCTTGTTAATCTACCCATCGTGTCTGATTTCAAAAATCCTTTACAGCGAAAGGACCACATATGATTATGTTAGGTCATAGCCAAGTTGAAAAAACACACAGCCATTTTTCCAGCCAAAGGTAGGAGTCACAAAAGGCAGAAATATAGATAAAATTAATCAGTAACCTTTGATGATCTTTTTCAGATGAGACTCATAGGGCATCATGTTACACAATACATGTATGTTTTGTTCAATAATGTGCATATTTATATTCAAAAATCTCCGTTTACATTGGCACCTTACATGCAGTAATGTTTTGATTCCAAAACATCCCGTGATTATGCAGAAATACTCATAATAAACATTGATAAAAGATACAAGTGTTATTCACAGAATTAAATATAGACTTCTCCTTAATGCAACCGCTGTGTCAGATTTTTTTTAAACTTTACGGAAAAAGCATAATCTGAGAACGAAGCTCAGAGCCCAAAACATCCAGAGGCATATCTGCCATTTTGTAGTCAACTTAGTTAGAAACAACACCATAAATATTCACTTACCTTTGATGATCTTCATCAGAAGGCACTCCCAGGAATCCCAGGTCGACAATAAATGACTGATTTGTTCCATAAAGTCCGTCATTTATGTCCAAATAGCCACTTGTTGTTAGCGTGTTCAGCCCAGTAATCCATCTTTATGAGGCGCAGGCACTTTATCCAGACAAACTCTAAAAGTTCCATTACAGTCCTTTAGAAACATATCAAACAATGTATGGAATCAATCTTTAGGATGTTTTTAACATAAAACATCAATATTGTTCCAACCGGAGAATTCCTTTGTCTTCAGAAAAGCACTGGAACGAGAGGTAACTCTGTCGGGAGCGCGCATCATGAGACCAAGGCACTCTGCCTGACCACTGACTCAAAGAAGTCTCATGAGCCCCTCCTTTATAGTAGAATCCTCATTCAAGTTTATAAAGACGGTTGACATCTAGTGGAAGCCGTAGGAAGTGCAACTTTATCCATATCTTAATGTGTATGCCAAGCTTTGATATTTGGTATGCCAAGCTTTGAAAAACTACAAACCTCAGATGTTCCACTTCCTGGTTGGATTTTTCTCAGGTTTTCGCCTGCCATATGAGTTCTGTTATACTCACAGACATCATTTCTATCCAATACTAATACTAATATGTGTATATTAGCATACTCTGGGCACGCTATTCATCCAAAAGTGAAAATGCTGTCCCTTATCCCAAAAATAGCTTAAGGACAACCAAGTCAAGGTATTGGAGTGGCCATCACAATGCCCTGAACTCAGTGCTATAGAACATTTGTGGGCAGAACTGAAAAAGTGTGTGTGAGCAAGGAGATCTACAAACCTGACTCCGTTACACCAGCTCTGTCAGGAGGAATGGGACAAAATTCACCCAACTTTTTGTGGGAAACTTGTGGAAGGCTACCTGAAACGTTTGACCCTGAAATAAGCTGAAATAAATCATTCTCTCTACTATTATTCTGACATTTCACATTCTTAAAATGATGTGGTGATCCTAACTGACCTAAAACAGGGAATTTTTACTGGGATTAAATGTCAGGAACTGTGAAAAACTGAGGGGGGGGGGTATCAAAGCAAATAAAATAAAATTGTACTTGTCACAGGAGCTGAATACAGCACATGTCATTGGCATTACCGTGAAATGCTTACTTATAAGCCCTTAACCAACCATTCAGTTCAAGAAATAAAGTTAAGAAAATATTATCAAAATAAACTGAAGTAAAAAAATAAAAATAAAAAGTAACACCGCAAAATAACAATAACGAGGCTTCATACAGGAAGCGAGTCAATATGCGGAGGTAAGTCGAGGTAATTTGTACATGTAGGTAGGGTGAAGTGAAGTAGAGTTGCTATATGTGGAATGAGTATGTGTGCTGCATATATGCACCCAGACATGATAACAGTGTGGTGTATTTTGAGTAGTCTATGTTATTCTCGAGATGTGTGCCCCATATTTTTGTTTTCAGTTAGCCTAAATATTTCCCATAAGGGCTATGTGCCTTGTTCCCTGGGGTGTTTAATGCATCTCTCCAGTCACTGCAATGGCTGAAAGAGGCTGTCTTCTGAGACAATCAGCCGGCAGTGATCTCTACATGGGGCTAAATTAAATCCAATAGGAGGAGTGGTGATATGAAAGGACAAGCAGAATCTGATCTATCCTGTCAGGGATTGGAGTTTGGAGGTGTGTGTGCATGCGTGAGAGGGTCTGGATGCTGCGGGCCTCTTGATCAGAGTTACAACACAGTGGTGTTTGTGGTAATAGAGGCTCACACTTTCTCCTTGGCTCTAATGTGTTAAGATAGATGCCTTGTTATTTCAGAGACAAATTATGGATCTTCAGGGCCATTGAGTGGTTTGCAGAATATAATTACTTTGGCTCTGAAATCCATTAAATCTAGTTTGCCTCGCACGTTTATCAAGCCAGAGGGGCGGTTAGCTCGAAGAACATACACTGTTTTCATTGGAAATTACAATGGGATGTGATTGTGTTTGACTGGACAGTGAATATGGTTGGATAATTTGTCTTTCCACACCAGGAGAATGGACCTGGGGAAGTGACAAGTGAGGTTTGAATATTTGCATAAGAGAAGGGGTCCTGTTTCTTGTGTACAGAGAACAATTCTTTAAAGATGCATTATGCAGAAATAGCTCCACCATTTCCTGGTTGCAAAAATTCCTAATTTCAGTTTATGTGAAAAAACAAGCAACTAAAGTGTATAGAATCATTGTACCTGTAACGTCTGCTTCCAACTAGAACCCTCAAACACATAGATCCCCTGAACGTAGCTCACTTTACAGCCCACTTTCCAGCTCACAGTCTCAAACAACTAGATCCCCTAAACGCAGCTCACTCTCCAGATCCCAATCACCTGAATTCTAATCACCTGTTCACACACCTGTATGTCATTATCACACACTATTTAGTTCAGTTAGCGCTGGTTTTCCCTTGAGTTACTCCTCCTGTGTATGATAGTTTTTGCCCGCCTCACTAACAGCGCCTATTCCCTGCCTGTACTGTTGCCCTTTTGGACCCCCTGTGTATGACCTTCTGCCTGCCCCTGGACCCAGCTACCTGCCTCCTCCTGTGGTCCTTGTATTACATAAAGATGGCAAGATGCAGTAGATGGTATAGAGTACGGTATATACATATGAGATGAGTAATGTAGGGTATGTAAACATTATATTAAGTGGCATTGTTTAAAGTGGCTAGTGATACATTTTCCATTTTTAAAGTGGAGTTGAGTCCGTATGTTGGCAGAAGCCACTCAATGTTAGTAGTGGCTGTTTTAACAGTCTGATGGCCTTGACATAGAAGCTGCTTTTCAGTCTCTCGGTCCCTGCTTTGTTGCACCTGTACTGACCTCGCCTTCTGGATGATAGCGGGGTGAACAGGCAGTGGCTTGGGTGGTTGTTGTCCTTGATGATCTTTATGGCCTTCCTGTGACATCGGGTGGTGTAGGTGTCCTGGAGGGCAGGTAGTTTGCCCCCGGTGATGCATTGTGCAGACCTCACTACCCTCTAGAGAGCCTTATGGTTGTGGGTGGAGCAGTAGCCTTACCATGCAGTGATACAGCCCGACAGGATGCTCTCAATTGTGCATCTGTAAAAGTTTGTGAGTGCTTTTGGTGACAAGACAAATTTCTTCAGCCTCCTGAGGTTGAAGAGGCGCTGCTGCGCCTTCTTCACCACACTGTCTGTGTGGGTGGACCAAATCAGTTTATCTGTAATGTGTACGCCGAGGAACTTAAAACTTTCTACCCTCTCCACTACTGTCCCGTCAATGTGGATGGGGGGGTGCTCCCTCTGCTGTTTCCTGAAGTCCACGATCATCTCCTTTGTTTTGTTGACGTTGAGTGTGAGGTTATTTTCCTGACACCACACTCCGAGGGCCCTCACCTCCTCCCTGTAGGCCGTCTCGTCGTTGTTGGTAATCAAGCCTACCACTGTAGTGTCGTTTGCAAACTTGATGATTGAGTTGGAGGCGTGCATGGCCACACAGTCGTGGGTGAACAGGGAGTACAGGGGAGGGCTCAGAACGCACCCTTGTGGAGCCCCAGTGTTGAGGATCAGCGGGGTGAAGATGTTGTTACCTACCCTCACTACCTGGGGGCGGCCCATCAGGAAGTCCAGTACACAGTTGCACAGGGCGAAGTCGAGACCCAGGGTCTCGAGCTTGATGATGAGTTTGGAGGGTACTATGGTGTTAAATGCTGAGCTGAAGTCGATGAACAGCATTCTCACATAGGTATTCCTCTTGTCCAGATGGGATAGAGCAGTGTGCAGTGTGGTTGCGTGTGACTGTATCTAGGGTATTGTGCACGGTTAAATTGAGTTCCTCAACTGATTTTTGCACTCTGACGTCATTGGGTAGGCGGAGGGAGTCTGGAAGGGCATCTAGGAATCTTTGTGTTGTCCAAGAATTTATAGCACGACTTTTGATGATCCTTGGTTGGTGTCCGAGCAGATTATTTGTTGCGATTGCACCATAATAAAATGGTGGTTCGATAGTCCAGGATTATGAGGAAAAAAATTAAGATCCACAACATTTATTCCACAGGACAAAACTAGGTCCAGAATATGACTGTGGCAGTGAGTAGGTCCGGAGACGTGTTGGACTAAACCCACTGAGTTGATGATGGCTCCGAAAGCCTGTTGGAGTGGGTCTGTGGACTTTTCCATGTGAATATTAAAGTCACCAAAAATGTGAATATTATCTGCCATGACTACAAGGTCCGATAGGAATTCAGGGAACTCAGTGAGGAACGCTGTATATGGCCCAGGAGGCCTATAAACAGTAGCTATAAAAAAGGGATTGAGTAGGCTGCATAGATTTCACGACGAGAAGCTCAAAAGACGAAAATGTCTTTTTTTTTTGTAAATCGAAATTTGCCATCAATGTTAGCAACACCCCTGTCTTTGCGGGATGTGCAGGGGATATGGTCACTAGGGTAACCAGGATGTGAGGCCTCATTTAACCGCCCAATGGTATTCCCAGTCACGTCTGGTCGTGACACAAACAAACAAACCCCAGGCTGTAGTGACGCTGCAACACTTCGTTGCAGTGCTTAGACCACTGTGCCACTTGGGAGGCCTTATAACTCACATTTCTATGTGGATTTGGTCAGGTTGGCCAAAAAATGACATATTGCAGCTTTAAGTGTCATGATGTAATTTCTTGACAGTCCTCACACATTCTACCCAATTGAAATCTCTTTACGTACAGTTAGGTTTTGTGTGGAGTCCTGGCATGATATAGCCTAGTTAATCATTTCAGTAGCTATAACTTACAGGCTACCTGAAATAATATGCTGAAATTGATGTCCATATTAGTTTATGATGAATTCAACTTTTTAATTCCTGTTTTTGAGAAATGACTCCATTAAACGTGCATCAGTACTAGGTGCATTTACAGTTAACAATATCTAAGTAAGATGTGTTACTGTTCACTGCTAATGGATCCATTAACCAGAAGTAATGTCCTCTTAATAATGTCGCACAAATAATATTTTATGACTGGTTATTAACTAAGTTCATTTATCATCAGAAGCCCCAGGGCTGGGGACCAGCCATGAGATGGGGTGCCACTGCAAAGCAGGTACTCACTAATGTAACTCAGAACTAATGTGAAAAGTAGGAAGGAAGGGAGTTACTAAGTTTTATCTCACAAAGTTGGACAGAACTGCATAATTTGACTGTCAGTTGACAAAATTCTGTAGGAAAGTGTATGCACGCTCATATGCGTGTGCCTGTGTGCCTTATGTGTGTGTGTGCAGCGGCACATTGTCTGACAGGGATAACGGAAACAAACATGGACAGTGTAGAGGATCTGTTCCTGCCAGCCGCTCTGTCACAGAGCTGTACCCAGGAATGCAGATGAACTGTGTGTGTGCGTGTGCATGGTTTTATGTCACTGAGCTCTATGCAAGAATACAGATGGACTACAGCTAGTTCTCTCTGCAGGGGCATGTGCAGAGAGAAGTGATTGATAGGAAATCAAGTTAATTGTGATGCGTCATCCATTATTGTGAGAATGAATGAAAATCCTGATAATGATTTGCATGTACTGTATATATTTATTTTTATGTAAGTGTTCAACCACCTTCCCACCACTGCAATCGAGCTAGCAGATAGGTTGAAATATGACAGTCTATACTTCCTTTAGAAAAAAGTATACTACAGTGGCCATGATTGAAAATATCAGTTTCTACCATCCAGACCAATATTAATTAGTGGTCGATTGATTAATCGGAATGGCCAATTAATTAGGGCCGATTTCAAGTTATCATAACAATCGGTAAACTGCATTTCTGGACATCGATCATGGCCGATTACATTGCACTCCATGAGGAGACTGCGTGGCAGGCTGACTACCTGTTATGCGAGTGCAGCAAGGAGCCAAGGTAAGGTGCTAGCTAGCATTAAACGTATCTTATAAAAAACGATCAATCTTAACATAATTACTAGTTAACTAGACATGGTTGATGATATTACTAGTTTATCTAGCTTGTCCTGCGTTGCATATACAGTGGGACAAAAAATAATTTAGTAGGCCACCAATTGTGCAAGTTCTCCCACTTAAAAAGATGAGAGGCCTGTCATTTTCATCATAGGTACACTTCAACTATGACAGACAAAATGAGAAAAAAAATCCAGAAAATCACATTGTAGGATTTTCAATGAATTTATTTGCAAATTATGGTGGAAAATATGTATTTGGTCAATAACAAAAGTTTCTCAATACTTTGTTATAAACCCTTTGTTGGCAATGACAGAGGTCAAGCGTTTTCTGTAAGTCTTCACAAGGTTTTCACACACTGTTGCTGGTATTTTGGCCCATTCTTCCATGCAGATCTCCTCTAGAGCAGAGATGTTTTGGGGCTGTTGCTGGGCAACACAGACTTTCAACTCCCTCCAAAGATTTTCTATGGGGTTGAGATTGCTGCTGCTGGTGAGTCTCTGATCCACCTCTACGCAGACGACGCCATTCTGTATACTTATGGCCCTTCTTTGGACACTGTGTTAACAACCTTCCAGGCAAGCTTCAATGCCTTACAATTCTCCTTCCGTGGCCTCCAATTGCTCTTAAATACAAGTAAAACTAAATGCATGCTCTTCAACCGATCGCTGCCTGCACCTGCCCGCCTATCCAACATCACTACTCTGGATGGCTCTGACTTAGAATACGTGGACAACTACAAATACCTAGGTGTCTGGTTAGACTGTAAACTCTCCTTCCAGACCTACATCAAACATCTCCAATGCAAAGTCAAATCTAGAATTGGCTTCCTATTTTGCAACAAAGCATCCTTCACTCATGCTGCCAAACACACCCTTGTAAAACTGACGATCCTACCAATCCTCGACTTCGGCGATGTCATTTACATAATAGCCTCCAATACCCTACTCAACCAATTGGATGCAGTCTATCACAGTGCAATCCGTTTTGTCACCAATGCCCCATATACTACCCACCATTGCGACCTGTACGCTCTCGTTGGCTGGCCCTCGCTTCATACTCGTCGCCAAACCCACTGGCTCCATGTCATCTACAAGAACCTGCTAGGTAAAGTCCTCCCTTATCTCAGCTCGCTGGTCACCACAGCATCACCCACCTGTAGCACGCGCTCCAGCAGGTATATCTCTCTGGTCAACCCCAAAACCAATTATTTCTTTGGCCGCCTCTCCTTCCAGTTCTCTGCTGCCAATGACAGGAACGAACTACAAAAATCTCTGAAACTGGAAACACTTATCTCCCTCACTAGCTTAAGCACCAACTGTCAGAGCAGCTCACAGATTACTGCACCTGTACATAGCCCACCTATAATTTAGCCCAAACAACTACCTCTTTCCCTACTGTATTTTATTTATTGCTCCTTTGCACCCCTTTATTTGTATTTCTACTTTGCACATTCTTCTACTGCAAATCTACCATTCCAGTGTTTTACTTGCTATATTGTATTTACTTTGCCACCATGGCCTTTTTTTGCCTATACCTCCCTTATCTCACATCATTTGCTCACATCATATATCGACTTGTTTATACTATATTATTGACTGTATGTTTGTTTTACTCCATGTGTAACTCTGTGTCGTTGTATGTATCGAACTGTTTTGCTTTATCTTGGCCAGGTCGAAGTTGTAAATGAAAACTTGCCTACCTGGTTAAATAAAGGTGAAATAAAAATAAATAAATAAAAAGATCTGGAGACTGGCTAGGCCACTCCAGGACCTTGGAATGCTTCTTACGAAACCACTCCTTCGTTGCCCGGGCGGTGTGTTTTGGATCATTGTCATGCTGAAAGACCCAGCCACGTTTAATCTTCAATGCCCTTGCTGATGGAAGGAAGTTTTCACTCAAAATCTCACGATACATGGCCCCATTCATTCTTTCCTTTACACGGATCAGTCATCCTGGTCCCTTTGAAGAAAAACAGCCCCAAAGCATGATGTTTCCACTCCCATGCTTCACAGTAGGTATGGTGTTCTTTGGATGCAACTCAGCATTCTTTGTCCTCCAAACACGACGAGTTGAGTTTTTTACCAAAACGTTATATTTTGGTTTCATCTGACCATATGACATTCTCCCAAACTTCTTCTGGATCATCCAAATGCTCTCTAGCAAACTTCAGACTGGCCTGGACATGTACTGGCTTAAGCAGGGGAACACGTCTGGCACTGCAGGATTTGAGTCACTGGCGGCGTAGTGTGTTACTGATGGTAGGCTTTGTTACTTTGGTCCCAGCTCTCTGCAGGTCGATCACTAGGTCCCCCCAGTGTGGTTCTATTATTTTTGCTCACCGTTCTTGAGATAATTTTGACCCCACGGGGTGAGATCTTGCGTGGAGCCCCAGATCGAGGGAGATTATGAGTGGTCTTGTATGTCTTCCATTTCCTAATAATTGCTCCCACAGTTGATTTCTTCAAACCAAGCTGCTTACCTATTGCAGATTCAGTCTTCCCAGCCTGGTGCAGGTCTACAATTTTGTGTGTGTCTGGTGTCCTTTGACAGCTCTTTGGTCTTGGCCATAGTGGAGTTTGGAGTGTGACTGTTTGAGGTTGTGGACAGGTGTCTTTTATACTGATAACAAGTTCAAACAGGTGCCATTAATACAGGTAACGAGTGGAGGACAGAGGAGCCTCTTAAAGAAGTAGTTACAGGTCTGTGAGAGACAGAAATCTTGCTTGTTTGTAGGTGACCAAATACTTATTTCCCACCACAATTTGCAAATAAATTCATTAAAAATCCTACAATGTGATTTCCTGGATTTTTTCTTCTCATTTTGTCTGTCATAGTTGAAGTGTACCTATGATGCAAATTGACAGGCCTCTCTCATCTTTTTAAGTGGGAGAACTTGCACAATTGGTGGCTGACTAAATACTTTTTTGCCCCACTGTAATCGATGCGGTGCCTGTTAATTTATCATTGAATCATAGCCTACGTCGCCAAACGGGTGATTTAACAAGCGCATTTGCGAAAAAAGCACTGTCATTGCACCAATGTGTACCTAACCATAAACATCAACGCCTTTCTTAAAATCAATACACAAAGTATATATTGTTAAACCTGCATATTTACTTCATATTGCCTGCTTCTGACTCTGTTGCACTTCTCTTGCGTTCTGTGCAACAGAGTCAGGGTATATGCAGCAGTTTGGGCCGCCTGGCTCGTTGCGAACTGTGTGAAGACTATTTGTTCCTAACAAAGACAGCCAATTTCGCCAAACGGGGGATGATTTAACAAAAGCGCATTTGCAAAAAAAGCACGAATGTACCTAATCATAAACATCAATGTTTTTTCAATGCTTTTCTTAAACTCAATACAGAGAATTATATATTTTTAAACCTGCATATTTAGTTCAAAGAAATCCAGGTTAGCAGGCAATATTAAACTAGGGAAATTGTCACTTTTCTTGCGTTCATTGCACGCAGAGTCAGGGTATATGCAACAGTTCGGCTGCCTGGCTCATTGCGAACTAATTTACAAGAATTTTCCGACATAGCATTGAAGGTTGTGCACTGTAACAAGAATATTTAGACTTGCCACCCGTTAAATAAAATACGAACGGTTCTGTATTTCACTGAAAGAATAAACGTTTTGTTTTCGAAATGATTTTACCATATTGATGATCTCAGGCTCGTATTTCTGTGTGTTATTATGTTATAATTAAGTCTATGATTTGATATTTGATAGAGCAGTCTGACTGAGCGGTGGTAGGCAGCAGCAGGCTCGTGAGCATTAATTCAAACAGCACTTTTGTGCGTTTGCCAGCAGCTCTTCGCTCTGCTTCAAGCATTGAGCTGTTCATGACTTCAAACCTATCAACTTCCGAGATTAGGCTGGTGTAACCGATGTGAAATGGCTAGCTAGTTAGCAGGATGCGCGCTAATAGCGTTTCAATCAGTGACGTTACTCGCTCTGAGACCTTGAAGTAGATGTTCCCCTTGCTCTGCAAGGGCCGCGGCTTTTGTGGAGCGATGGGTAACGATGCTTCGAGGGTGGCTGTTGTCAATGTGTTCCTGGTTCGAGGGGCGAGGAGAGGGACAGAAGCTATACTGTTACACTGGCAATACTAAAGTGCCTATAAGAACATCCAATAGTCAAATGTATATGAAATAGAAATGGTATAGCGAGAAATGGTCCTATAATTCCTATAATAACTACAACCTAAAACTTCTTACCTGGGAATATTGAAGACTCATGTTAAAAGGAACCACCATATGTGCACATATTGCACTTTTACTTTCTTCTCCAACACTTTGTTTTTGCATTATTTAAACCAAATTGAACATGTTTCATTATATATTTCAGGCTAAATTGATTTTATTGAGGTTTTATATTAAGTTAAAATAAGTGTTCATTCAGTATTGTTGTAATTGTCATTATTACAAATAAATAAATTTCAAAAATGCCCGATTTAATAGATATCGGCTTTTTTGGTCCTCCAATATTCGCATCGGTATCGGCGTTGAAAAGTCAGAATCAGTCGACCTCTAATATTAATACAGTTGTATTATGTTGTAGAGACCTGACTAAAAACCTGTAGAAGTGTGGACTGAATGACTGGTAACTCTGTAAGCTTGTCTATCTCCCCTGTGTCCTATCTTTTTTATCAGACAGACAGACAACATTACTCCCTATAAGACACACACATCTCTCTTTCCTCAGTTGAAGTTCTACAGTGTTTGTTGCCATTGTCTGCTAGACATGAACACACTGTTACGGCTTTCTAGGTGGGAAGGAGAGTTGGACCAAAATGCGGCGTGTAGATTGCAATCCATGTTTAATAAACAAACGTAAAACACAAATCAATTACAAACACTACAAAACAAAGAATGTAACGAAAACCAAAACAGCCTATACTGGTGTAAATAAACACAGACCAAGGACATCAGGACACTAAGGACAATCACCCATGAAACACTCAAAGAATATGGCTGCCTAAATATGGTTCCCAATCAGAGACAACGATAAACACCTGCCTCTGATTGAGAACCACTTCAGACAGCCATAGACTTAACTAGAACACCCCACTAAGCTACAATCCCAATACAAACACACCACATACAAAAACCCATGCCACACCCTGGCCTGACCAAATAAATGAAGACAAACACAAAATACTTTGACCAGGGCGTGACACACACACACACAAGAAATAGACATCTTTTTTTTGTGCTGGCCCTCTGTAGTTGTTAAAGTTGGATTACTCCGGGGCTATAGCACACAAAGATGCAACATCTACCCTACGCTTTCCTGTTCAGAGTTTCCATACTTTTTCAATCACAGCTGCCAGATTCTTCAGTCACACAGGGGAACTTCCTCCTCGCCTGTCGCCCCTGCAATTCCCTACTATTCTTCATATTATGCAAATACATATCAGAGATTCCAATAGGTTCTGGAATCTTACGAAAAATGACAATGGAAACAGCGGGAGTGTTACCAAGGTAACCTCTGACAAATCAGAGTAGGGTAACAGCTGGAGGTAGAGGAAGAAAATTGAGAGTTTAGAAAGAGTTAGATACTGTCTGTCTGTGCAGACCAGGACAAATGTATCTGTTACTAAAGCTCCCCACAGGAAAGGGAAACTGACCTTGTACTGTATGGAATTGGTTGTCAATTAAAAGGTTTTGTGGAAACATGTCAGATAAAACCATCAGTATAACCCAGGCGTGGGAGTCAGAGAGAGAGAGAACGTTGACTGTCCAATGCCTTGCATACAGGGAGGAGTCCAGTGAATGCTGTCAGCTTTGATGCATTTCTCGTAGAGAGGCTGAGCTTTGAAGGCTCTCCAATTACAGGGATTTCTACACTGTCAGCCTGCCTGTCTCAGGATCACCGTTACAGGGCTGTCAGAGGTGCGTGTCTACTTTTTCTTGTCGCTTGCGATTATATTAGGGTTACGAATAGTTGAAAAGGAGTGTCCAGTAGGTGTCCAGTAGTTCTGAATACTTCCTTTAGCTGCCTAGTGTAACAGGCCCAAAGGTTTAGGGCACTGTGATAAGCACCAAGCAGAGATAGGCCTACACACTTCGAGGGCATAACTGCTCTGGCCATGCGAGAGAACAGGCTTTGGCTACAAAACACATAGAAGGCTGTTTGAAGTTGCCATCTTGTTTTGGTTATGCTCTATCTGGGCATCCCTTCTCAGAAAAAGTAATCTCTTGAAAGTTGAGAAAGTTGAAACACTTTGAAATTCCCCAATCTGTTCATATTGAGATACGTGTGATTTACTTTGTACTAGTCAGTGTCAAAGTAGGCGCTGAAAAGCATTTTCCTCAACTTCAAATCCACTAGTGTTGACACAACTGGTCAGCAGGCCTGCAGTAGAACTCTGATGAGTCAGTCAATGTAGTCAATGTTCCAGTTCTAGAATGCTGATTCCTGCTACTGTAGCTAACCTGCCCGCGGCGCTAGCTCCTCTGAGGGAGCTTTCTTAGCTCTTCCAGCTCTCTCAGACTTTTGATCAAAGCAACGTGTCATTCAGATTCAGGCCATTCAGACTCAGATTCAGGCTCTCTCCAGCTATGTGCTGAGTAAACACGGCCCAAACTAGCCCCACATTCTGGTTTCCACGCCTGCCACTTTGAGCCTATGGCTGCTGAGCACTCAGCTCCACGGGGGAGAGCAGAGACAGATTTGGGGGAGAAGCGGGACAGCTTGGATGATTGCTCACTTTTTGAGCTCCTGTTCCTCTTATAGAATATTAGCTCAAAAGTATTGTGGAGCTCCTGCACATAAATGTAAACAGTAGCTGCACCCAAAATGAGTACCAGCACCTCTTTCAGTCCAAGTCAAGCACTGGCTAACGTCATCAGTTGTGAGAGAATTAATTCATAGACTTTGGGTTGTATGAGACAGGGAGGGTTCTTCAACCCTGAAAGCTACAGCGGAATGACTGAAATATAGATTAGTTTCCTCTCTCTGAGGAGAGGTTCAATAATTATGCCGTCCGTCACTTTTAAGGAATTTCTAATTTGCACAGAGCGGAATTGTTCAAGGGACAACAGCGAGAGAAATAATAGAAGAGAAGCACATTATATGCGTTCAACTAATGAAATATCACACAGGATGATATGAATCACTGAGGAGCAGTTGGTGAATGTAAATTGCTTTGTAAATGGCTTTTGCTACAACTGTTTTGCAAGAGAGATTTCATCATATTTAGCCTACATTACAGCAACACCTACCTTGTCTTTAGTTCTGTTTCCTGATGTTTTTAAATTAGACTGCATAAATACTGGAAGAGAGTGATTGACAAACCAGGCCTGCTATTCAAAATGAAGGAAATCTCAGAGTAGCATTAGCAATAAAGACGTGTGTCGTGTCCCAGATTTGATATCTAACATCCTGTCATTTAACAACAACTAGGACCTGGCAAATGGACAGACATTATCTCTCACTCTTTCCGTCTCGCTCTCTTTTAATCAGTTGAAGGGATCTTTTCTTTACAGACACAATGCATGAAGAGCATCTCTCCAATAAAATACCTCTCCTCTCTTCGTCTCTCTCTCGATCAATCGTTTTATCAGTTGAAGGGATCTTTTCTTTACAGACACAATGCATGAAGAGCCTCTCTCCAATAAAACACCTCTCCTCTCTCCTCGTCTCTCTCACTCTCCCCCTCTTTCTTAGTCTGCCAATTACCACCCTTCACTCGGAGCCGTGTCAACCAGATTTCACCCTGTGGTGACGTATGGGGTGTGACGCATGGCGTCTGATGGGACCAGGCAGACCAACGGAGAGAATGGATTGCAGTACTGCTAGTTTCGGGTGTTGAATTGAGCCCACTGAAATGTTTATGAACCGGCCAAAGATGCATTTTAGGGAGAGAGTTTATTTAACCTTTATTTTGACAAGGAGTCAATGCTAAGACCAGATGAGCCCTCTATAGCACACCTATACACATCACAATACAATAAACGCATTAAACTACACATTCATATACACATTAAAATACATGTAATTATACACAACGATACATGAAAAGCAAAACACAATCATAAAAAACGGTCCCCTAACAATCTCTGAAATGCCCTAGAGCCGCTAATTCCTCCAATTTTAAAGTGTATTGTAGATCATTCCACACGTAAGGTGCAAGGAAATTAAAGGCTGATTTACTTAACTCTCTGGACACCAAAGGAGTCTCCACAGTTAACCAACCGTGTGAACAGGCTTGATAACTTGTCATTTTAAATCTTAACAGAAAGGAATGAGAGAAAAAATAGATTGTTTTAAGTTCACCAACTTTACTTTTTAGCCCTGTTGGCAAACAAGCGACTAACTGCTCACTGAATGGTAATATTCAAATGTATTCTGCATTTGGATATTTTCTAAAAAAAAATATATATTTTATTGAGTTCTGTCAACTGGAAGATTCCCATTAAAGCTATGACACAAACCCGTCAGAAGGGTGCTCACTCAGTCAGACATTTAGAAGTTGAGTCGAGGAAAGTTTTGGGAGGTAAATAGTCGCCTATGGTAGAGAAGTCTCAGCTCTCAGCCCCTCTCAGTGTTAAACAGTTCGACAGTGTGCTGTTAGCACTCAGTCAACACTCAGTCAGAATGATTTTGACAGTGGGGTTATCTGCTGGTATTTAACTGAAATTGAAAAGTCTTAAATATTGACAGGACAGTTACCCATACCACTCAATCTGTCTGCTCAGAAACTCTTCAGGATCCATCGGACCGGGTGGAGAGTTGTGAACCCACCCATGCATTGTGGAGAGGTTTAAAAGCTTACACCTCAAGGAAAATGGTCCAGAGGAGAAACGTCAGAGAGAAATAAATAACTTCTCAGTCAGGAACTGTTCTCTAAAGAAAATGTGGACAGGAGGACCGATACAAACAGAAAACTGACAATTAAAACTCGTAACTTTCTCCAGCTTTCGGTCTGCTACTTTGAATGGGAGATTCCCCACAATACTCCCCACAAATACTCCTCACAGCCAGAGTAAATTAAGTCAACCATCCTATAACAGCAGCCACATCCCAGTCCACTCCAATCCACAGAGGCTCTTGGCAGCTGGAATTGCCTTCCCAATAACCCTTCAGTGTGAGGTTAAGACCATAATAGTTGTGCTGCTCCTGAGAAGAACCTTTTAGCTGACAGTTCCTGTGTCATCTGGCCTACATTATGACTATGAAATGCCTCTCGCGCCCCACTGGCTCCCCTCTTGCACCCCTCTCAATCTCCTCTGTCTCGAAACCACTTTCCTTCCCCTCTCTCCCCTCTCCCGCTGAAAAACGACCAGGGTGATTAGGTAGCAACCCAGAGCGGCTGGGCCACCGTGTGTGCGTGTCCCTTAAACAATAGACACAATGGTGCCTGGCCTGCTACATAACCCCTCTGTGAAAACAGTCATCAATGCAGCACAGCACTGTTTGTGTTTTATAGCACAGCAGTGGTTGATAAGATCGCAGGAGAGAGCAGGCCGCTGGTGTCTCTTTAACAACAAGGACAGGCCGCTACACACTGTGAAAACACAAGGATGTACCTCACTGTGTTTGTGTTTAACAGTGATGGCAGGGCCAGAGATAGTTCCCTGTAGTCCTCTCAGAGCTGTTCCTCTCCATTGTGTGGTTGACTCAGGCAGTTTCGGTAGTTACAGACAGAACTCCCTCAGGGTGAATAAACCATGGTTAGGGTAAACATATCCTATCCTGTCTCGTCCATCATCTAAGCACACTCTGGGTTTTCCTGTACGTGTGTGCGTGTGTGTTTGTGATGGTGATATAGTGGGCTGATGGTTTGCCAAGCTAATAAAAAAGCAATTTCCATGATTCTAGAGGGAATGGGAATGCTGTGGTCATCATTCTGATTTCTACATTCTGTTTCTAATGCTTTTACCGTTGGCTATATTAGAGAGCAGAAATATGGACTACACTCAGGTCTCCTGGCTTTATGACAGAGGGGGACAGACAGAGATACTGTAGATTAACAGAGAGAGAACGAGAGAGAGAGAGAGAACGAGAGAGAGACACACACCGGGATAAGGACGAGCCTGTATGAGGGGTTGTGCGGTGTTGTTTGGACACGGTGGACACGTTCTGAAGCTATTACCATCACCATCAGAGAGGCAAGGAGAGGGGAGATACATACAGGTGGTATAGAAGTCATCACTGCTGATGAGATTTAGAGGCTTTATGCCACAGTGAACTTGTCCTCGCTGCTGTTCCCTAGGTGTGAGAATGGAGGCTAAAACAATCTTGTATCCTCCTCCTGTCGGTCTTATTGATGCACCCGCCCAGACTTCCGGCTCCCGACTGCTACACGCACAATGATTTCTTATTTCACCCGGCGCACAACAGACGACCATTCTCGCTTTGTCTCTTTCTCTCTACCTCTGTTTCTCTCTCTCTCCACCTCTACCTCCCATTCTCTCGCTCTCTCTATCTTCTCTCTAACCCCCTCTATCTTCACCCTCTGCATCCCTCTCTCTACCCCCACCTCTCTCCCTCCCTGGGCAGATTAAATGTTATTTGGGAGATGGAGCAGGCGAGATTTCAGTGTCATATTTCTTGATTAAAAGAGGTGTTGTGCTTTTCCAGGCAAATAGAACTGCTCCCCCCCCCCCTTTGCCTTTTCCACTTTTATATTGCAGAGCCAGTCCCCGGTAACTGTCTCCTGGTAACTGTCTCCGATGTGTCTGTGTGAGAGAGTTATAACAACTAAACCCAGAACAGGAGCCGAGCAGACACTCATCAACTGTTTCCCCACTTCACATTGACTTCACGCCGAGTCCTATGGCTCAGAGACTTTTCCTGTTCCACAGCCACATGCGCGCAAACACACACAAATGAATGTAGAATATATGATACTGTACTTAGAATGGGGTCTTTTAACCAAAGCCTTTCAGCTGGGAGTCTCAAGCCCCTTTAGAATGAACGTTTCTTCATGCAGTTATTGTTATTTAAAGGAGCGTGAACTAATAAGACTCTTGCATGTATATGACTGTGTGGTTATCGTATCATAATAGACTCCTACTCCTCTGTTCACTGTAATTACATTCCACTGGAGCTATCTCACCTTGTCAACACTGGAGAGTTTTCACTGTGTAATTGGTTGTGTGTGTGTGTGTGTGTGTGTGTGTGTGTGTGTGTGTGTGTGTGTGTGTGTGTGTGTGTGTGTGTGTGTGTGTGTGTGTGTGTGTGTGTGTGCGTGCGTGCGTGATGTGTTCATTATTGAGTCAAGGGATTGAATCTGTGTGATGATCAGATAAGTTCAGGAATAAGAGGGAATTGCATGTGTAAAGTATCTTTGTAACAGCAATGGGTTTCATACAATGATTCATCAGTTTTTTGTTCTAACTGACAAAAATATAACTGACAAAAATGTTCTGATTTTGATCCCTCTAAATCAGATCATGACCCCTCTAGTTTTCCCTCAGACTGATGTGATGACTGATGCTTTTTGCATTTTTTATAACCAAATTGTCCACTCAAAGCATTCATTTTAGACACACTCATATTCTCGTAAGTTGATGAGCCTCTGACTCACTTGGCTACCAAAACTCCCTCGTCTGACATATTCTCTGTTTCTGCATTTCTGTGTTCTGCTGACTAGCCCTGTCATTAGGCTGGGTAATAAAGCAGTAGATATGGGGTTCAAAGGCCTTCATTAGCTGTAGGATGAGAGGACTACCCCCCCCCCCCCCCCCCCGCCCGCCAGAAGTGAGACATTATATAAATAAGGCCACCCAAGTTAAGAACATATTCTGTAAACTGCTCCATCTGTGGGAGAAAGAGGGAGAGAGCAAAAGAGAGATATTACGAGAGAGAGAGAGAGAGACAGGGCAAGCCAGAGAGGGAGAGAGTCTCTTTAAACTACAGTTGAAGTCGGAAGTTTACATACACTTAGGTTGGAGTCATTAAAACTCATTTTTTCAACCACTCCACAAATGTCTTGTTAACAAACTATAGTATTGGCAAGTCGGTTAGGACATCTACTTTGTGCATGACACAAGCAATATCTCCAACAATTGTATACAGACAGATTATTTCACTTTATCACAATTCACTGTATCACAATTCCAGTGGGTCAGAAGTTTACATACACTAAGTTGGCTGTGCCTTTAAACAGTTTGGAAAATTCAAGAAGGTTCTGTCATGGCTTTAGAAGCTTCTGATAGGCTTATTGACATTATTTGAGTCAATTGGAGGTGTACCTGTGGATGTATTTCAAGGCTTACCTTCAAACTCTGTGCCTCGTTGCTTGACATCATGGGAAAATTAAAAGAAATCATTCAAGACCTCAGAAAAAAATGTCGACCTCCACAAGTCTGGTTCATCCTTGGGAGCAATTTCCAAACGCCTGAAGGTACCATGTTAGTCTGAACAAACAATAGTATAAACACCATGGACCCACACAGCCGTCATACCCCTCAGGAAGGCGACGCGTTCTGTCTCTTAGAGATTAACGTATTTTGGTGCGAAAAAATGCCAATCAATCCCAGAACAACAGCACAGGATCTTGTGAAGATGCTAGAGGAAACAGGTACAAAAGTATCTATATCCACAGTAAAACGAGTCCTATATTTACATAACCTGAAAGGCCGCTCAGCAAGGAAGAAGCAACTGCTCCAAAACTGCCATAAAAAGCCAGACTACTGTTTGCAACTGAAAAGATTGAACTTTTTGGAGAAATGTCCTCTGGTCTGATGAAACAAAAATAGAACTGTTTGGCAATAATGCCCATCGTTATGTTTGGAGGAAAAAAGGGGAGGTTTGCAAGCCGAAGAACACCATCCCAACTGTGAAGTACGGGGGTGGCAGCATCATGTTGTGGGGGTGCTTTGCTGTAGGAGCGACTGGTGCACTTATGTGGATATATTGAAGCAAGTTCTCAAGACATCAGTCAGGAAGTTAAAGCTTGGTCGCAAATGGGTCTTCCAAATGGGCAATGACCCCAAGCATACTTCCGAAGTTGTGGCAAAATAGCTTAAGGATAACAAAGTCAAGGTATTGGAGTGGCCATCACAAAGCCCTGACCTCAATCCCATAGAAAATGTGTGGGCAGAACTGAAAAAGCGTGTGCGAGCAAGGAGGCCTACAAACCTGACTCAGTTACACCAGCTCTGACAGAAGGAATGGGCCAAAATTCACCCAACTTTTTGGGCGAATCTTGTGGAAGGCTACCTGAAACGTTTGACCCAAGTTAAACAATTTAAAGTTAATGCTACCAAATACTTTTTGAGTGTATGTAAACTTCTGACCCACTGGGAATGTCATGCAAGAAATTAAAGCTGAAATAAATCATTCTCTCTACTATTATTATTTCACATTCTTAAAATGACGTGGTGGTCCTAACTGACCTAAGACAGGGATTTTTTACTTGGATTTAACGTCAGGAATTGTGGAAAAACTGAGTTTAAATGTATTTGACTAAGGTGTATGTAAGCTTCTGACTTTAACTGTAAATCCCAGAACTCCTTCACTGTCATTATTGCTCATAGATTGGCCCTGGAAATACTCTATTGCAAAATGGCTTCCAAATTGTGTTTGTCTTGTGTTGTGACACAGATCCCTGTTCTACTTCAACCAGACTAGATAACTGTATTCAATCACGTTCTCTCTCCCATGGTCAATAGAAAGAGAAGCGAAAAGAAAAGAGCGAGAGTGGGAGGCCAGCTTCACCTCAGTAATGGAATAGACTACAAAGCGAGGCTGGAGACAAGACAGGACACTGTTAGCACCTTTTCTTCGTTACCCTCTCCTTTCCCTTCCTCTCTTCATTGTACTTTCACTCTTTCTTTCTCTCTCTATAGCTCCCTGCATCCCACTCTCTCGCATATTTTCATACTGTGATAAAATATATGAAATTCAAGAAAGAGAGAGATAGAGAAATGAAAAGGTGTACAGCAGGGTTCCTTTGGTTATTTTACCACTCCCCTCAAGTTTCTGGGTGTAAAATACTGTGAAAATACCAGTAAAAACGCTAAATAGAGATATGTGATTGTATACAAATGTCAGAAAGTTTTGGAATGATTGTGTTTTCGTCTAATATATCTGCTTGGGCTTCTTGCAATCAATTTGCAGTCTACAAATTATAAAGAATAAATCGACCCGCGGCTAAATCTAGTTGATGATCCCTGGTGTACGTTGTATTCCCAATAGTGTGTTTATTCTGCTCTACCTGTCAGTACATTCCTCACTTCCCTGTGATGTACAGCTGGAATATAGTTTGGCACTGTATTCCACAGACAGACAGCTACAGTATCTGTGGTGTAACAGACAGACAGCTACGGTATATGTGGTGTAACAGACAGACAGCTACGGTATCTGTGGTGTAACGGACAAACAGCTACATTATCTGCGGTGTAACAGGAAGACAGCTATGGTATCTGTGGTGTAACAGACAGACAGCTACGGTATCTGTGGTGTAACAGACAGACAGCTACAGTATCTGTGGTGTAACAGACAGACAGCTACAGTATCTGTGGTGTAACAGACAGACAGCTACAGTATCTGTGGTGTAACAGACAGACAGATATGGTATCTGTGGTGTAACAGACAGACAGCTACGGAATCTGTGGTGTAAGAGACAGACAGCTACGGTATCTGTGGTGTAACAGACAGACAGCTGCGGTATCTGTGGTGTAACAGACAGACAGCTATGGTATCTGTGGTGTAACAGCCAGCTACGGTATCTGTGATGTAACAGACGGCTACAGTATCTGTGTTATAACAGACAGACAGCTACGGTAGCTGCGGTGTAACAGACAGACAGCTACGGTATCTGTGGTGTAACAGACAGACAGCTACGGTATCTGTGGTGTAACAGCCAGCTACGGTATCTGTGATGTAACAGACAGCTACAATATCTGTGTTATAACAGACAGACAGCTACAGTGTCTACAGTGTAACAGACAGACAGCTACAGTAGCTGCGGTGTAACAGACAGACAGCTACGGTATCTGTGGTGTAACAGACAGACAGCTACGGTATCTGTGGTGTAACAGCCAGCTACGGTATCTGTGATGTAACAGACGGCTACAGTATCTGTGTTATAACAGACAGACAGCTACGGTATCTGTGGTGTGACAGACAGCTACAGTATCTGTGTTATAACAGACAGACAGCTACGGTTTCTGTGGTGTAACAGACAGACAGCTACAGTATCTGCGGTGTAACAGACAGACAGCTACAGTATCTGTGGTGTAACAGACAGACAGCTACAGTATCTGCGGTGTAACAGACAGACAGCTACGGTATCTGCGGTGTAACAGACAGACCGCTACAGTATCTGCGGTGTAACAGACAGACAGCTACGGTATCTGTAGTGTAACAGACAGACAGCTACAGTATCTGCGGTGTAACAGACAGACAGCTACGGTATCTGCGGTGTAACAGACAGACAGCTACAGTATCTACGGTGTAACAGACAGACAGCTACAGTATCTGTGGTGTAACAGACAGACAGCTACGGTATCTGTGGTGTAACAGACAGACCGCTACAGTATCTGCGGTGTAACAGACAGACAGCTACAGTGTCTACGGTGAAACAGACAGACAGCTACAGTATCTGCGGTGTAACAGACAGCTACGGTATCTGTGGTGTAACAGACAGACAGCTACGGTATCTGTGGTGTAACAGCCAGCTATGGTATCTGTGATGTAACAGACGGCTACAGTATCTGTGTTATAACAGACAGACAGCTACGGTATCTGTGGTGTAACAGACAGACAGCTACAGTATCTGTGTTATAACAGACAGACAGCTACAGTTTCTGTGGTGTAACAGACAGACAGCTACAGTATCTGCGGTGTAACAGACAGACAGCTACAGTATCTGCGGTGTAACAGACAGACAGCTACGGTATCTGTGGTGTAACAGACAGACCGTTACAGTATCTGCGGTGTAACAGACAGACAGCTACGGTATCTGTGGTGTAACAGACAGACAGCTATGGTATCTGTGGTGTAACAGACAGACAGCTACAGTATCTGTGGTGTAACAGACAGACAGCTACAGTATCTGCGGTGTAACAGACGGACAGCTACGGTATCTGTGGTGTAACAGACAGACAGCTACAGTATCTGTGGTGTAACAGACAGACAGCTACATTATCTGCGGTGTAACAGACAGACAGCTACGGTATCTGTGGTGTAACAGCCAGCTACAGTATCTGTGATGTAACAGACGGCTACAGTATCTGTGTTATAACAGACAGACAGCTACAGTATCTGTGGTGTAACAGACAGACAGCTACAGTATCTGTGTTGTAACAGACAGACAGCTACAGTATCTGTGGTGTGATTACTGCTGTGGGATAGCTTTCTAATGCTCCTAATAGGATGAGGGGAATGAGATATATCCCTTTTACTGGCTGCTGTAGCAACCCAAACTCTCCCCATTGTTTCACATCTAGATGAAACCACTGTCTTTTTCAAAGACTAGATGAGAAGATGGAGGCCTTTTATAGATAGATAGCATTCAATATCTTCTGCCTCCACCTCTGGTGATGCACTGTTACAGACTGTACTCTCTCACACTCTGACTGCTCCTAGCTTTAATTCACACATTGCTTTGTTGTGGTTGTACAACTGTGACATCGCTGAATGAGAACTGCTTACTGGGTATTGAATCAGCCACAGGCCAGTGGGTTTGTATTCTATATTCCCATAGATTTTATTTTTCATTGGGGGAGGCGTGGTGAATGTGTGCTGTTCTAGCAGAGTGAATATGACATGTTTCTAGTGGGATGACAGAGATATCACTCTATGTCCCTCTCTTTCTCGCTCTATTTCTCTTTCTCTCCATTGGCCAATGTTATAGGTCCTTAGTGAGATATGAGAGAGAGAGCTTGATAGAAAGGCAGAGGGCAAGAGTAAGAACATGAAAAATAACTGAGAGAGAGAGAGAATAACAGAGAAAGGGGTCTAATGATGACATGGTAATGGCTCTCTCTAGATGAAGGCTTCTGGAAGAAATCTTGATATTATAACGAGTCGCTATGGAAACCCCTGTCCTCTCATAGCTCCGCTAGCCATTGACACAGGGCATCTCTAAGTTTTAATTGATGGCCTATGGCCGATCACTTCAATCGACAAAACGCAAACCTGATTATAGCAATATCAATTAAAGTGATTTGGGATCTAATGGTCCCCCGTGAATTGTCTTATAACACTCCTGGCCCTGAGCCACTTGTGGTGATGCTAAGATGATGCTATTACCTTATTACTTATCTAATCTACACAGATCTCCACAAGTGCATGGGGGCTAGGGGCTACAAAGGCCTCCTGTAATGTGGGCACTAGGTTGTGTTTAACCCCATAAAGTCGACTCACTCACCGGTATGTCAATCTAAGTTAAATAACCAATAAATCCCCATCAAAATGTCAGTTCAAGCTGGAGATGTTTGTTCTTTTGCATTGGATGCGTCTCAAACCACCACATCCACCAGTGTCGCACTTCCGCATCTGCGGTGAAAGTTGGCAGAGCTAGAGAGCGGTGTTGGTCAGATCCCAAAAATCTGTTGTCTTATGAAAACGTCTGTAGCGTCCGAACGGTTTGACCTACAAACTGTTCTGACCCCATGGGAAGGGGAGCCTCATGAACACGATGGGGTTCTCCGTTTTGCTCTACAACCCCCACGGTGTCAGGAGACTCGTCTGAAGTCGGTACCGTCGATGCGACCTTCCGTTTGGTAACATCCAAACCCTTTGGGCTACAAACTAATGGGACTCCACTGTGGAAAAGGGAGATTCTCACGAACACGTTGGTCTTCTCTTTTTTGCCCTATGACTCACACACACACACACACAAGTGTCACAGGACCCGTCTGAAGGTAACTGGTACCAGTTTTAAAAAAGCTAATGGAAGTAAGAAATAAAGGTTGTTTTCTGCCTACTGCAAAAAGAGGGGTTAAATAAGTGTGAAACAATTAGTTTTTTTATTCCTCCTAGATTTAGTACAGACACTTCAAAACCTTTAGTACAGACACTTCAAAACCTTTAGTACAGACACTTCAAAACCTTTAGTACAGACACTTCAAAACCTTTAGTACAGACACTTCAAAACCTTCAGTAGTAAAGGCCAAAATGTGTTATCTCCTACTCGATACCATCGTGATACTCGATAGCAAAATGAATGACACTTGATCCAGACAGATTATCTCAGCTACTGCTCTCTTCAGTCTTCATCTTTTTAGTTCACTATCATTCATTTGACATTTTTTACGTCAACATTTTAATAAGTTATAGAATCAATTTGACTTTGTTTTTACCAATCTAACTACATAACAACAGAATGCTAATCATTTATTTGAATGATAAATCTCTACTGATAAGCTGGGTAAATCAAAATGTAGCCTTTTCAAAATACAGGTGAATGAATATTCAATAGGAGTGTGTGCCTGCATTGAGTTATTGAGCTTGTTTTGGCTGATTTCATGGGGCTACAGATTACAAACAATCTGTTTTCCTTCCATTTGGGGAATATTTTATTGTACTGATCAACAACATTTGCATAGAAGTAGCTTAATTCATGACGTCATTAATGAGGAAGTGGGGGGGCGGAACCCCATTCACACACAGTCAGTTCGCTGAGGCAATAGATCATCTTTGGAAGAGACATGAGAGAGATTGATTAAGTGAATGAATAGCCACGTACTTTGTTTTGGTGGCAATCAGCCTTGAAATCAATATATTTTGCATTATGTTTAGCATGTTATCACAAAGTACTTGGGTAGTGAATTGATGTTAGCTTCAGCTGTGAGCTAGCAAGCAGAAGTTAGCCCACAAAGCTGGATGCTACCGGTATCTTCTTCCATTGTAAAGTGTTCTAACCTGCATGTACATTGTTTTGTGAACAGTAATGAACAGTTTAAACATTTCTACATGTCGTGTCGCATTATCAAATCAAATCACATTGAAATCACAGAAAAAAAGCGAAATAGTAGAAAAATAAATAACAATAATAATAATAACACAAGGAATAAATAGATAAATAAAATCACAAGGAATACATACACAATGAGTAATGATAACTTGCATATATGCACAGGATACCAGTACCAGTCAATGTGCAGGGGTATGAGGTAATTGAGGTAGATATGTTCATATTGGTAGGGATAAAGTGACCATTAAAGTGTGTTCACTTCTGTGCAGCATGAGTGGTGAGCTAACATGATGCAGCTCAGACTCCCAGTGCAGGCTAAGTGCAGGCTATAAGGGGGACATCGGCTGCACTGATAGACATACTTGATCCGTGAGACACATTTGACAGAAGTACCGAAAGTAACAAAAATTCTAGTACCAAACCGTTTTTTATGTTTTAGTATCAACACTACTAGACATCTAGCTGCCTGAGTGCTTCTGGAAGACATTTTGCAGTGGTTTACTGTCTGATGATGTGTGTGCCTGCGTGTGTATGTACGTGGTTTACTGTCTGATGATGTGTGTGCCTGCGTGTGTATGTACGTGGTTTACTGTCTGATGATGTGTGTGCCTGCGTGTGTATGTACGTGGTTTACTGTCTGATGATGTGTGTGCCTGCGTGTGTATGTACGTGGTTTACTGTCTGATGATGTGTGTGCCTGCGTGTGTATGTACGTGGTTTACTGTCTGATGATGTGTGTGCCTGCGTGTGTATGTACGTGGTTTACTGTCTGATGATGTGTGTGCCTGCGTGTGTATGTACGTGGTTTACTGTCTGATGATGTGTGTGCCTGCGTGTGTATGTACGTGGTTTACTGTCTGATGATGTGTGTGCCTGCGTGTGTATGTACGTGGTTTACTGTCTGATGATGTGTGTGCCTGCGTGTGTATGTACGTGGTTTACTGTCTGATGATGTGTGTGCCTGCGTGTGTATGTACGTGGTTTACTGTCTGATGATGTGTGTGCCTGCGTGTGTATGTACGTGGTTTACTGTCTGATGATGTGTGTGCCTGCGTGTGTATGTACGTGGTTTACTGTCTGATGATGTGTGTGCCTGCGTGTGTATGTACGTGGTTTACTGTCTGATGATGTGTGTGCCTGCGTGTGTATGTACGTGGTTTACTGTCTGATGATGTGTGTGCCTGCGTGTGTATGTACGTGGTCTACTGTCTGATGATGTGTGTGCCTGCGTGTGTATGTACGTGGTTTACTGTCTGATGATGTGTGTGCCTGCGTGTGTATGTACGTGGTTTACTGTCTGATGATGTGTGTGCCTGCGTGTGTATGTACGTGGTTTACTGTCTGATGATGTGTGTGCCTGCGTGTGTATGTACGTGGTTTACTGTCTGATGATGTGTGTGCCTGCGTGTGTATGTACGTGGTTTACTGTCTGATGATGTGTGTGCCTGCGTGTGTATGTACGTGGTTTACTGTCTGATGATGTGTGTGCCTGCGTGTGTATGTACGTGGTTTACTGTCTGATGATGTGTGTGCCTGCGTGTGTATGTACGTGGTTTACTGTCTGATGATGTGTGTGCCTGCGTGTGTATGTACGTGGTTTACTGTCTGATGATGTGTGTGCCTGCGTGTGTATGTACATGGTTTACTGTCTGATGATGTGTGTGCCTGCGTGTGTATGTACGTGGTTTACTGTCTGATGATGTGTGTGCCTGCGTGTGTATGTACGTGGTTTACTGTCTGATGATGTGTGTGCCTGCGTGTGTATGTACGTGGTTTACTGTCTGATGATGTGTGTGCCTGCGTGTGTATGTACGTGCGCGAGACGGAAATGCTGCATCCAAACTCGCTGAAAAGGTTCATTATTATGACAGTCATCGATGGATGGCCCGGTCTCATTGGTGGGTCAGATTAAGGGGTATTTGTATGTGTGTGAAAATAGCTTTTGAGATTGAAGATGCCATTATGTTTGTCTGATGGTATTGTTATTGCTATGATGGATTACGGAAATAATTACCTGCTTATCTGGCAATATGGAGGCTAAATGTTAAATAGATCACATGCTGAAACACACACAATATAGTCTTTACATGACAAGTCTTCCTTGTTACGTAAGGATTCGTTTTCTAAGCCCTGTCTTCTTTACAAGATCTAATTTTCAAAATGGCAGCACAAAAAAATTATGGCCTATGCCTTTTTTAGCAGGGAGCCATTGTTGTGTTGACTGTCAAAATTAGGTCCCTTTATTTGGTCGTTTCATGTGTTGTTGAACATCCTATCATCAGTATAAGATGTAGATTGGAAATTGAAAGTGAATGTGCTGTGGCACCTCTTTACGAGCCTGCCAGACCAGACTAGTTGATGTGATTTACTGTGAGATGGAGCAGGATCATGAGGGATAGACAGGCCTATTTAAATATTGTCACATTACGCCACATAGATGCATATACTGTATGTGCCAGCCGTTCATTGAGAGGCATTAGATGGACGCTGTAATCTGTAAAGAGGTCACTCACAACGAACACTTACGGTATGCACACACACACATGTCGCATAGACAGTCACAGTACTGTACTGTCTATCTGTCTTTGCCGCTCTGTCTGTCTGTCTGTCTGTCTGTCTGTCTGTCTGTCTGTCTGTCTGTCTGTCCCAGTTTAGCTGTCTGTCTGCCTTCCTGCCTGCCTGTCTGTCTCTCTGCCTGTCTGTCTATCTATCCCAGCTGTCTGTGTTATCCACTGACCTGGTAACAGGTAGTGGTCAGCAGATTATTCCTCCACAGGGTTAGCAAGGGATGAGATTCCTGGCAGGCCTCATAGCAGCCTGTCTAATATCAGAGATACTGGTAATACTCTCCTGGAATGAATACTCTCCTCCAGAGAATGCTCAAAATCCTGACTGCTGAATTAAATAAAAGATGTAATTATGTTACCAGGGAATTGCCCTGCACTGAACAGGCCAGGTAGACCAACATGATCTCATTGTTTCCCTTCGAAATTCAACGTATTAAGGATGATTATTTTTGAAGATTTCATTTTGTATGGTTACAGGGTTAATTCCACATGGTTACAAGGTTAAAACATAAACAACTCAAATGTTAATAGTTTAGGCACTCATTCTGAGAGGTTAAGGTTACGGCTATGGTTTGGGGAAGGCTTAAAACAAAGTAATTAAAAACGATGCGCTAGGTATCTTTAGTATTCATAGTGTTCTCACAGCTTGCTGGAGCATTGTGAACTGTAGTGTTCTAAGCAGCACGCACCAGCTCCAAGCCTAATGAGTTCGCACCCAGTGCTGGACAATCGGTTCTCTTTTTTTTTTGAAAGCCGAGAAAAGCATTCAGTATATCGACGTTCTCAGGACCTTTTCAAACATCCGAAATTGCTGTCTATTTCTAGTGACCAGCCTGGGCAGACACCTCACCCAGACACAGAAAAACTTTTAATGGACTTTTAAAACCTTGCCAGTATGGATCAGCTGGTGTGGATTGTACTGAATACTTGAATGTGCCGAGAGACTGAGATTTGGGGTTTTCTACGCTGAACGTAAAATGCACATGGTACCTGTGGCCTGTCTGCATCAGGCATCAGTCCAGGACCAACACAAAAGACAGTTAGCCTGTCTGCATCAGGCATCAGTCCAGGACCAACACAAAAGACAGGTAGCCTGTCTGCATCATGCATCAGTCCAGGACCAACACAAAAGACAGGTAGCCTGTCTGCATCAGGCATCAGTCCAGGACCAACACAAAAGACAGGTAGCCTGTCTGCATCAGGCATCAGTCCAGGACCAACACAAAAGACAGGTAGCCTGTCTGCATCAGGCATCAGTCCAGGACCAACACAAAAGACAGGTAGCCTGTCTGCATCAGGCATCAGTCCAGGACCAACACAAAAGACAGGTAGCCTGTCTGCATCAGGCATCAGTCCAGGACCAACACAAAAGACATGTGGCCTGTCTGCATAAGGCATCAGTCCAGGACCAACACAAAAGGCAGGTGGCCTGTCTGCATCAGGCATCAGTCCAGGACCAACACAAGAGACAGGTGGCCTGTCTGCATCAGGCATCAGTCCAGGACCAACACAAAGACAGGTAGCCTGTCTGCATCAGGCATCAGTCCAGGACCAACACAAAAGACAGGTAGCCTGTCTGCATCATGCATCAGTCCAGGACCAACACAAAAGACAGGTAGCCTGTCTGCATCAGGCATCAGTCCAGGACCAACACAAAAGACAGGTAGCCTGTCTGCATCATGCATCAGTCCAGGACCAACACAAAAGACAGGTAGCCTGTCTGCATCAGGCATCAGTCCAGGACCAACACAAAAGACAGGTAGCCTGTCTGCATCAGGCATCAGTCCAGGACCAACACAAAAGACATGTGGCCTGTCTGCATCAGGCATCAGTCCAGGACCAACACAAAAGACAGGTAGCCTGTCTGCATCAGGCATCAGTCCAGGACCAACACAAAAGACATGTGGCCTGTCTGCATCAGGCATCAGTCCAGGACCAACACAAAAGACAGGTGGCCTGTCTGCATCAGGCATCAGTCCAGGACCAACACAAAAGACATGTGGCCTGTCTGCATCAGGGCATCAGTCCAGGACCAACACAAAAGACAGGTAGCCTGTCTGCATCAGGCATCAGTCCAGGACCAACACAAAAGACAGGTGGCCTGTCTGCATCAGGCATCAGTCCAGGACCAACACAAAAGACAGGTGGCCTGTCTGCATCAGGCATCAGTCCAGGACCAACACAAAAGACAGGTGGCCTGTCTGCATCAGGCATCAGTCCAGGGCCAACACAAGAGACAGGTGGCCTGTCTGCATCAGGCATCAGTCCAGGACCAACACAAGAGACAGGTGGCCTGTCTGCATCAGGCATCAGTCCAGGGCAAGACAGGTAGCCTGTCTGCATCATGCATCAGTCCAGGACCAACACCAAAGACACCAAGTCCACAAAAAGACAGGTGGCCTGTCTGCATCAGGCATCAGTCCAGGACCAACACAAGAGACAGGTGGCCTGTCTGCATCAGGCATCAGTCCAGGACCAACACCATAGACAGGTGGCCTGTCTGCATCAGGCATCAGTCCAGGACCAACACAAGAGACAGGTGGCCTGTCTGCATCAGGCATCAGTCCAGGACCAACACCATAGACAGGTGGCCTGTCTGCATCAGGCATCAGTCCAGGACCAACACAAAAGACAGGTGGCCTGTCTGCATCAGGCATCAGTCCAGGACCAACACAAAGACAGGTGGCCTGTCTGCATCAGGCATCAGGGCATCAGTCCAGGACCAACACAAAAGACAGGTGGCCTGTCTGCATCAGGCATCAGAGCATCAGTCCAGGACCAACACAAAAGACAGGTGGCCTGTCTGTCTGCCAGGCATCAGGCATTCGGACACATCAGACACATCACAGGACCAACACAAGAGACAGGTGGCCTGTCTGCATCAGGCATCAGTCCAGGACCAACACCATAGACAGGTGGCCTGTCTGCATCAGGCATCAGTGGACCAGGAGACAGGTGGCCTGTCTGCATCAGCACAGTCCAGGACCAACACAGACAGGTGGCCTGTCTGCATCAGGCATCAGTCCAGGACCAACACAAGAGACAGGTGGCCTGTCTGCATCAGGCATCAGTCCAGGACCAACACAGAGCAGGTGGCTGTCTGCATCAGGCACCAGGTGGCCTGTCTGCATCAGGCATCAGTCCAGGGACCAACATTACAGACATGGCCTGTCTATCAGGCAAGCACAGTGGACACAGACAGGTGTCTGCATTGATTCCAGGACCAACACAAAAGACATGCAGGCATCAGTCCAGGCCCATATTTGGTCCAGGACCAACACAAGCAGACAGGTGGCCTGTTATTCATCTGGGCATCAGTCAGACAGGTTGTGCAACAGGGCCAACACCATAGACAGGTGGCCTGTGCATAGGCATCATGGGATGTGATGTTTTGCATCAGGATCAGAGCAGTCCTAGGCATTAACCCTGATTCATCAGAGGACAACACAAAAGACAGGTGGGGCATAAGGCATAGTCCAGGACCAACACAGATGTCTGCATCAGGCAAGTCCCAGCCAAAGACAGCCTGTTAAATCAGAGCATCAGTAGGCCAACACCAGGTGCCAGCATAGGCATGTCCGGGACCAACACAAAAGACAGGTGGCCTGTCTGCATCCATCAGTCCAGGGCAAGAGACATAGTCTGCATCAGGCATTGGGCATCAGTCCAGGGCCAACACAAAGACAGGTACCTGTTTCAGTTAAAGTATTTTGGACTAAATAGAAAGACAGGTGGCCTGTCTAGACAGGTGGCCTGTCTGCACATCAGTCAGGCATCAGGGCATCAAATGACACAACAAGACAGGTGGCCTGTCTTCAGGGCATCAGTCCAGGGATAAATGAAATTCCAGGACCAAAGAGACAGGTGGCCTGTCTGCATCAGGCAATCCAGGACCAACACCTAGACATCCTCTATCAGGCATCAGTCCAACCAACATTAGCAGACATTTCTGCTCAATATACAGGACCAAAAAGACAGGTGGCCTGTCTTAGTCAGTCCACCCAATTGACAAGCCTTCTCCCATCTTAAAAAGATGAGCATCAGGACCAACACCATAGACAGGTGGCCTTCTGCATCAGGCATCAGTCCAGGACCAACACCATAGACAACTGTATGATCAGGCATCAGTCCAGACCAACAAAAAATCAGGCATCAGTCCAGGAAATCACAGAGACAGGTGGCCTGTCTTTTAAAGACATTTGCATTCAGTCCAGGACCAACACAAATTATGGTGTCCAGGAAAATCCAGGAAGGTGGCCTGTCTGCATCATGCATCAGTGGCCAACACCATCACATCTACAAATAAGCAAGGTTGTCTGCATCAGGCATCAGGCATCAGTCCAGACCAGAGGTGGCCTGTCTTCTTTAAGAGGACCAACCCTGGCCTGTCCTCCACTGCAAAAGACAGGTGGCCTGTCTGCATCAGGGCATCAGCCAGGGACCAACACCAAAGACAGGAAGCCAATATGTTGAAAGCATCAGTGAAGAGACAAATGACAGTCCAGGACCAACACAAAAGACAGGTGGCCTGGCATCAGGCAAGTCTCAAATAAAATCATTGTATCCTCAAAGACATCAGCCAGTCCGGGACCAACACAAAGACAGGTGGCCTGTCTGCATCAGGCATCAGTCCAGGGCCAACACAAGAGACAGGTGGCCTGTCTGCATCAGGCATCTGGGCATCAGTCCAGGGCCAACACAAAAGACAGGTGGCCTGTCTGCATCAGGCATCAGTCCAGGGCCAACACCATAGACAGGTGGCCTGTCTACATCAGGGCATCACAGGTGGCCTGTCTACATCAGGCATCAGGGCATCAGTCCAGGACCAACACAAAAGACAGGTGTCCTGTCTGCATCAGGGCATCAGTCCAGGGCCAACACCATAGACAGGTGGCCTGTCTGCATCAGGCATCAGTCCAGGACCAACACCATAGACAGGTGGCCTGTCTGCATCAGGCATCAGTCCAGGCATCAGTCCAGGACCACACAAGACAGGTGGCCTGTCTGCATCAGGCATCATCCAGAATATTTGCATTTAATAGACAGGTGGCCTTTATCAGGCATCAGTCCAACTAATATTAAGACAGGTGGCCTGTCTGCATCAGGCATCAGTCCAGGACCAACACAAGAGACATGTCTGCATCAGGCATCAGTCCATACTTACATAGAAGGTGGCCTGTCTAATCAGGCATCATTCTGTCTGCATCAGGCATCATGTCAAAGTGAAGAACATCAAGAAGACAGAAGGTCAACATCATTGTCTCAGTGGATGGTGAAGGTGGCACCAACAAAAAGACAGGTGGCCTGTCTCAGGCATCAGGCATCAGTCCAGTATTTATTTTTCTTTTATACACCTAGTTGGCCTTATCAGGTCTCAACCAGATTCTTTCCATTTGATCACATCAGTCCAGGACCAACACTTAGGGGTCTGCATCAGGCATCAGTCCGGGACCAACACAAAAGACAGGTGGCCTGTCTACATCAGGCATCAGTCCGGGATCAACACAAAAGACAGGTGGCCTGTCTGCATCAGGCATCAGAGCATCAGTCCAGGACCAACACAAAAGACAGGTGGCCTGTCTGCATCAGGCATCAGTCCGGGACCAACACAAAAGACAGGTGGCCTGTCTGCATCAGGCATCAGTCCAGGGCCAACACAAGAGACAGGTGGCCAGTCTGCATCAGGCATCTGGGCATCAGTCCAGGGCCAACACCAAAGACAGGTGGCCTGTCTGCATCAGGCATCAGTCCAGGGCCAACACCATAGACAGGTGGCCTGTCTACATCAGGGCATCAGTCCAGGGCCAACACCATAGACAGGTGGCCTGTCTACATCAGGCATCAGGGCATCAGTCCAGGACCAACACAAAAGACAGGTGTCCTGTCTGCATCAGGGCATCAGTCCAGGGTGAATGGCCTGTCTGCATCAGGCATCAGTCCAGGACCAACAATAGGTGGCCTGTCTGCATCAGGCATCAGTCCAGTAGGTGGCCTGTCTGAGGCATTCAGAGAAGGTGGCCTGTCTCATCAGGTCAGTCCAGGACCAAAATAGACATTGTCTGCATCCAGGGACCAACACCATAACAGGTGGCCTGTCTGCATCAGGCATCAGTGAACAAGAGACAGGTGGCCTGTCTGCATCAGGCATCAGTCCAGTTCCAATCTGTGCCCTAGCATCAGGCATCAGGGCATCAGTCCAGGACCAACAGTAGACAGGTGGTGAATCTGTGCCCTGACCACTAGACAGGTGGCCTGTCTCCAGACAGGTCAGAGACCAACACCAACACAAGTGACATCTGTGCCCTGTCCGGGACCAACACAAAGACAGGTCCCTGTCAGGCATCAGAGCATCAGTCCAGGAAGACAGGTGGCCCTGCATAGGCATCAGTCCAGGACCAACCAGACAGGTGGCCTGTCTGCATCAGCATCAGTCCAGGACCAACACAAAGACAGGTGGCCTGTCTGCAGCATCAGTCCAGGACCAACACAAAGACAGGTGGCCTGTCTGCATCAGGCATCAGAGGCATCAGTCAGGTGAATCTGTGCCCTGTCTGCATCAATATTGCTCCAGACAGGCATCAGGGCATCAGAGTTCATAGACATCTGTCCAGGCCCTGCTGCATCAGGCATCAGTCCAGGACCAACACAGACAGGTAGCCTGTCTGCATCAGGCATCAGTCCAGTGCCAACACTAAGACAGGTGGCCTGTCTGCATCAGGGCATCAGTCCAGGGCCAACACCATAGACAGGTGGCCTGTCTGCATCAGGCATCAGTCCAGGACCAACACCATAGACAGGTGGCCTGTCTGCATCAGGCATCAGTCCAGGACCAACACCATAGACAGGTGGCCTGTCTGCATCAGGCATCAGTCCAGGACCAACACAAGAGACAGGTGGCCTGTCTGCATCAGGCATCAGTCCAGGACCAACACAAGAGACAGGTGGCCTGTCTGCATCATCTGGGCCTGTGGCCTGTCTGCATCAGGCATCAGTCCAGGACCAGGGACAGGTGGCCTGTCTGCATCAGGCATGAGTCCAGTGCCAACACATAGACAGGTGGCCTGTCTGCATCAGGCATCAGTCCAGGACCAACACCATAGACAGGTGGCCTGTCTGCATCAGGCATCAGTCCAGGAGACAGGTGGCCTGTCTCTGCATGCCACCATAAATGGCCTGTCTGCATCAGGCATCAGTCCAGGACCAACACAGAGACAGTGGCCAGTGAATCAGGTCAGTCCAGGACCAACACAAAGACAGGTGGCCTGTCTGCATCAGGCATCAGTCCAGGACAAGTAGAGGTGGCCTGGATCAGGCATCAGTCCAGGAATCAGGTGGCCTGTCTAAATCATTGCATCAGTCCAGGACCAACAGTAGACAGGTGGCCTGGAGCATCAGGCATCTGTGCCCTGATAAGGTGGCCTGTCTGCATCATTGCATCAGTCCAGGACCAAGGGTAGACAGGTGGCCTGTCTGCATCAGGCATCAGTCCAGGAATAGACAGGTGGCCTACATCTGCATCAGGGCATCATTGTTCCAGGACAAAGACAGTGGCCTGGCATCAGGCATCATCCAGGGCCAACACCATAGACAGGTGGCCTGTCTACATCACATCAGGGCATCATCAGTGATAGACAGGTGGCCTGTCTGCATCAGGCCTCCAGGGCCAACACCATAGACAGGTGGCCTGTCTGCATCAGGCATCAGTCCAGGACCAACACAAGAGACAGGTGGCCTGTCTGCATCAGGCATCAGGGCATCAGTCCAGGACCAACACAAGAGACAGGTGGCCTGTCTGCATCAGGCATCAGTCCAGGACCAACACAAGAGACAGGTGGCCTGTCTGCATCAGGCATCAGGGCATCAGTCCAGGACCAACACCATAGACAGGTGGCCTGTCTGCATCAGACATCAGGGCATCAGTCCAGGACCAACACAAGAGATAGGTGGCCTGTCTGGCCACACACCACAGGCATTCGGACACACACAGACACACACAGACACACACACACACACACACACACCTAGCTGTTTCTGTCTGGACCAGGTGCAGGTGGCTACAGAGCAGACAGGAGAGGACACACAGACACCACACACACACACCCAGCCTAGTCAGTTACCAACCACAGAGCAGGCGTCCGACCGGAGGAACATTAAAGCGATATATTAAAGACATGGAGGCAGCAGGTTCACATTGATTCATGCGGCTGCTAGGCCCATATTTGGTTATGGCAGAGTTGTTATTCCCAGTCAAGTTGTGCAAATGTAAATCCCTATGGCTGTGTAGGTATGGTGTGTGATGTTTTTGAAGAGCAGAAGCTTTCCTATGCTTAACCCTGATTCATCAGACACCCGCAGGGAGAAGGCTAATCGACTCTACAGATGTAGGGAAGCCAGCCACAGCCTTAAAACCTCTAGCTACCCTGCCAGCTAATGCCTGCAAGTGGCTACCCTAGTAGCTAATACCTTTGAGATCTCAGCCATAGACAATACCTTTCAGTTAAATATTTTGGCTAAATAGAAAGACACACACACACACTCTTTCCCTGGATAAATGAAATTCAAATGAATGTAAAATACTAATGACTCCTCTATCAATCCTAACCAATTAGCACACATTTCTGCTCAATATACAGTGGGGCAAAAAAGTATTTAGTCAGCCACCAATTGTACAAGTTCTCCCACTTAAAAAGATGAGGCCTGTAATTTTCATCATAGGTACACTTCAACTATGACAGACAAAATAAGAAAAAAAAATCCAGAAAATCACATTGTAGGATTTTTAATGAATTTATTTGCAAATTATGGTGGAAAATAAGTATTTGGTCACCTACAAATAAGCAAGATTTCTGGCTCTCACAGACCAGAGGAGCCTCTTCTTTAAGAGGCCCCTCTGTCCTCCACTTGTTACCTGTATTAATGGCACCTGTTTGAACTTGTTATCAGTATAAAAGACACCTGTCCACAACCTCAAACAGTCATGAACCGTACATCCGATTGACTTGAAACTCAAAATGTATGTTATCACATCTGTCTCGAGTACGTTTGAGAGAAGCTAAGCAATATGTTGAAAGATTGAAGAGGAAATGACAACTCTCTCAAATAAAATATTGTATCCTCAATTAAAGCCTAATAACTTCACTTCTCTACACTTTATCAACATGAAACTTGCATATGAAGTGTTTTGAATTGTTACATGGGGCTTACATGAGGGAGGATGTTTAACACTTCAAGCGCCCCGTTTCATTGCTGCTTGCAGCTATACTTTCATTTATTTTGGGGGCAATATTTGATTTAATTTTCACTTTATATGCTAACTAATATTAAGAAATCTTTCTTTCCTCAATACAAATTCAATGTCTTAATATATACTTTCTAATGTTAATCAATCATTCTTTCCACAGTATGAATTCAAAGTGAAGAACATCAAGAAGAAGAAGGTCAACATCATTGTCTCAGTGGATGGAGTGAAGGTGGCACTCAGAAAAAAGTTAAAAGTGAGTATTTATTTTTCTTTTATAACCTGTTATTATCTCTCAACCAGTTTCTTTCCATTTGAACTGTCCAGAGCTTAGGGGCAGGGCGTAGAGTGGATGGCTGTTGTGTTGTTTCTAACCAACCCCAGTCAAACTGCGCACTCAGCCATTTCTGAGAAGTGTGATATCCTGGGGTTGTGAGTGGAAGAGTGAGTGGGATTCATAAACTGTCACCAGCAGTGAGAGGGTGTGATGAGTGAATCTGTGCCCTGCTAAATATTGTTCCAGACAGAGTAGAGTTCAGTGAATCTGTGCCCTGCTAAATATTGCTCCAGACAGGGTAGAGTTCAGTGAATCTGTGCCCTGCTAAATAACGCTTCAGGCAGGGTAGAGTGGCAGAGAGGGGTGAATCTGTGCCCTGCTAAATATTGCTCCAGACAGGGTAGAGTTCAGTGAATCTGTGCCCTGCTAAATATTGTTCCAGACAGAGTAGTGAAGTGGCTAAATATTGCTCCAGAGAGTAGAGTGAATCTGTGCCCTGATAAATATTGTTCCAGACAGGGTAGAGTGGCGGAGAGAGGGTCTGTGCCCTGATAAATATTGTTCCAGACAGGTAGAGTGGCGGAGAGGAGTGAATCTGTGCCCTGATAAATATTGTTCCAGCTAAATATTGCTCCAGACAGGGTAGAGTGGCAGAGAGGGGTGAATCTGTGCCCTGCTAAATATTGCTCCAGACAGAGTAGAGTGGCGGAGAGGAGTGAATCTGTGCCCTGATAAATATTGTTCCAGACAGAGTAGAGTTCAGTGAATCTGTGCCCTGCTAAATAACACTTCAGGCAGGGTGGCGGAGAGGAGTGAATCTGTGCCCTGTGTTCCAGACAGAGAGGGGTGAATCTGTGCCCTGCTAAATATTGTTCCAGACAGGGTAGAGTTCAGTGAATCTGTGCCCTGCTAAATAACGCTTCAGGCAGGGTAAAGTGGCAGAGAGGGGTGAATCTGTGCCCTGCTAAATATTGCTCCAGACAGAGTAGAGTTCAGTGAATCTGTGCCCTGCTAAATATTGCTCCAGACAGAGTAGAGTGGAGTGAATCTGTGCCCTGCTAAATATTGTTCCAGACAGAGTAGAGTTCAGTGAATCTGTGCCCTGCTAAATATTGCTCCAGACAGGGTAGAGTGGCGGAGAGGAGTGAATCTGTGCCCTGCTAAATATTGTTCCAGACAGGGTAGAGTGGCGGAGAGGAGTGAATCTGTGCCCTGATAAATATTGTTCCAGACAGGGTAGAGTGGCGGAGAGGAGTGAATCTGTGCCCTGATAAATATTGTTCCAGACAGGGTAGAGTGGCGGAGAGGAGTGAATCTGTGCCCTGATAAATATTGTTCCAGACAGAGTAGAGTGGCGGAGAGGAGTGAATCTGTGCCCTGATAAATATTGTTCCAGACAGGGTAGAGTGTAGGATGAGAGCAAATCCATTCTATGCTATGCTAAATATACCCCTGTTTTGCTCTCCATGTCATTTGTATAAAGCTTTCTTTATGGCAGTTTTACAGTGATTTGGGTTAATAATAAACCTTGACAGTAGTTCAACTGGGTTTACCTTGAGTGACCTCTCACCTGTCTCTCAGTTTAACTACAGTATTAACATCAGTCCCTATTAAAGCTAGAAGTACACTTATAACCTCTGATATGCAAACAAGCCTAAAGGTATATAAAGGCCAGTGGTATTCAGCAGATGTCTTCTTCCTTCCTCAACCCTCCATTGTCTGGAGTCCTGTATGGAGATCTACTTTCTCTCCTCTCTCTATTCATTTTTTTGTAAAGAGAGGACAGTACTAATGCACTAGACATGGCTCAAGGCAGTGACTGAAGGCTGAAGGCTACACTTAAGCTCTATAGGAATCTGTAATGCATTTAGCCTGTATAGGACCCTTTAACATGCCTTAACAACCTTTAACACTGGTGCGGAGGGCGAAGGGAGGCTACAGAGAGAAGGTATGTGGCCTGATATAAATATCCCCTAGCTGCATTAGCTTCCTCCCTCCCTCCCTCCCTCCCTCCCTCCCTCCCTCCCTCCACACTGATTACAGTCAGGCCTTAATTGAGTTGTCCTTAGTGGTCGTTTTCATTTGACCACTCTGAAGGGCAGCGAATGCGTGTGTTTGTGCGCGCATGCGTGAGTTCATTCTTGCGTGCATGTCCACTTTTTAACACTCTGAAAGCCAATGGATGCTTCTATATCCGCAAGGATCCGTCAGCCTATTATGCAGCTGTCTATATCTGCTGTCGTCGGTCAATCGCTCATAAAGCCTCATCCACACATCCCAACCAACACAGATCTGTGAATGAAGCTTTATTTATGCAGTCAGTAGAGTGGGAGAATGAGACCTAGAATGAGGTATGGAGAAAAAACAATACATGAACACCAACTGCCAGACAGTCTTATATCAGAGTGATTCCAGTGCAGAAGGGATTTCTCTTTAGAGTCCACACAGACCCAGGCCCTTTAGAGTCCACACAGACCCAGGCCCTTTAGAGTCCACACAGACCAAGGCCCTTTAGAGTCCACACAGACCAAGGCCCTATATGTGGAACTCTATGGGATCCTATGGATGGAGAGAACAGAGAAAGGAGGAAGAAGGCAGTGGTGTAAAGTACTTCAGTAAAACTACTTTAAAGTACTACTTAAGTCGTTTTTTGGGGTATCTGAATGTTTCTTTACTAATTATATTTTGGACAACTTTCACGTGTACTCCTCTACATTCCTAAATAAAATATGTTCACTTTACTCTGATACATTTTCCCTAACACCAAAAAGTACTTGTTACATTCTGAATACTTAGGAAGGACATAATTATGGTCCAATTTATGCACTTATGAATAATAACGTGTTATCATCCCTACGGTCTCTTATCTGGTGGACTCAAGAAACACAAATACTAGGTTTGTAAATTAATTACGTCTGAGTGTTGGTGTGCCTCTGTCTGTCTGTAAAAAATATATATAATGGTGCTCCATATTGACACATCCAGCCCAAAGCGGGAGGTTTACAAAATACTTACTAATTGGAGCATGTTTTTAATTACATTTAAATCCAGATCATTTTAGACTTTTACTCATATTTTAATGGATTACTTTTATTTGAGTAATTTTCTATTAAGGTATCTTTACTTTTATTCAAGTATGAAAATGTAGTACTTATTCCACCACTGGAAGAAGGGAATAGAGAGAGGAGAAAATAATATGGGGAGGAAGACAAAGGGAATCGAGAGAGGAGAAAGAGGAGAATAGACGTAGTGATCGCAAGACTGAATGATAATTTATCTTGATAACCCCAGTAAAAGAAAGAGACACGCGCCTTGTACCCTGGTCAGTCCCCTTTAATAGATAGCAGATGCCTCTTCCAGATCCAGAATCTCTGGTTGAATTGTTCTAAAGAGCTGGAGTGAACTGAACACAGCACAGAATGAAAGGTGTTGTGATTTTGAATGGGACTCTATGGCTCTGTCTGCTTTGTCTCTCAGCCTACTCTCTGGCCAAGACTGAAATGTCAACGCGTCCAGAGACCGCCTCATTTACATCTCACCGAATGGAGAGATGAAAGGAGGTATGAAAAGAGAGATGTTTGAGTGGAAATGGTGAAACGAAAAATCAATAGGAGGAATAATTCCAATCGCTCTCCTGTTGACATTTATATTCTCTCAGTAAACTTGGACAAAGCCCAGTGTAGAAAGAAAGAGAGATAATGAGAATGATTGAGGGATAGGGAACGGGAGAGAGAACGAGAAAAAGAGAGAAAAAGAGAGAATGAGAGAGAAGACAGAGAGGGAGACAAAGCTAGGAAAAATGAGAGAAAGAGAGCAAGTGAGAAAAAGAGAGAGCAAGTGAAAAAGAGCAGCCAAAGCAAGACTGAGTGAGAAAGATGGGGAGAAAGGGAGCAAAATAAGGTAAGAGAGAATGGCCAAAATAATTGCTTTATTCAGTGTCTAGAATGTGGATCGATTGGCCCTGTTGAATCAATATCTCCAGTCCTTGGGCTCAACATCCAGCCCACCCTAGGTCAAAGTTCATTACTGTGGCATTCAGAGACACAGTGGTGAATGGCAGTAGCCAGCGGGGTCAGCCTCATTTTAAAGTGTCTGGCGTGAACGTACTACACAGAGGTCCTGACCTCCTCTCACTCCATCTTAGCATCTCTCACACACTCCTTACACACACAAACCTCTGGCTGACTGTCTGCGGCACACTCCTCACTGAACAATTTATTCTGTCTTTCCACAGAAGAAGGAGTGGACGTGGGATGAGAGTAAGATGATGGTGATGCAGGATCCCATTTACAGGTAACACTTCACCACCATCTTACAGCAGTTGAAGTGGCCCATCAGAGAGCAGGACAGGTCAGGGTGGGACCTGAATGGTTTCCATAGTGACACACCAAGTGGATTAGCATCTCATTGGATCCAGATGGGCTGGGTCGGCCCACTCTGACCCTGGGACACACATACACACACACAAAATGACACACACACCCTGCAGGTCTTCTGGGTGGTTCAGACCAGTCCAAGACATGACCACGGAGGGGGAAGAGATTTTTCATGTCACAAACGATTGCCCACAGCTAATTCCTTGTGTTATACTAAAAGCCTAGCTGTGTTACACAGTATACAATTATATATATTGTGTGTGTGTGTAGGTGTGTCTATGTGTGTGTTAGGCTGGTTTAGATGGTAATGAATGGCCCAGTGCCCAGTGACCAGAATGAGCAGTTAAACACTGCTGGGTTAATTGGCTGACTATGGTGGTTTAGTGATGAAGAGTATTCATCACGCTTTATTGATTTTAATGATTCATCACACACACACACACACAGGACTTTGGTGGTGGATATTGTCCAGTGAATCCGTTATTGATTTTAATGACTGAATTTGTGTATAAAATATTATGTTTGATCTAATTAAAAGTTTAATGTTGAGTGAGAGGTTGTTGTCCTGGCACCACACGGCCAGGTCTATGACCTCCTCCCTGTAGGCTGTGTCATCGTTGTTGGTGACCAGGCCTACCACTGTTGTGTCTTCGGCAAACTTGATGATGTTGTTGGAGTTGTGCCTAGCCATGCAGTCATGATTGAACAGGGAGTACAGGAGGGGACTGAGTACACACCCCTGAGGGACCCCCGTGTTTAGGATCAGCGTGACGGATGTGTTGTTACCTACCCTTACCACCTGGGGGCGGCCCGTCAGGAAGTTCAGGATCCAAATCAAATCAAACTTTATTTGCCACATGCGCCGAATACAACAAGTGTACTTTACCATGAAATGCTTACTTAGAAGCCCTTAGCCAACAGTGCAGTTCAAGAAGAAGAAAGTATTTGCCAAGTAGGCTAAAATAAAAAGTAATATTAAAAAGTAACACAATAAAAATAACAATAGCGAAGCTATATACAGGGGGCACCGGTACCGAGTCAGTGTGCAAGGGTACAGGCTTGTCCAGTTGCAGAGTTTAGTTCTAGGGTCCTTAGCTTAGTGATGAGCTTTGAGGGCACTATGGTGGTGAATGCTGAACTGTAGTCAATGTGTATGAGCAACAGAAGCATATCTGTATTCCCAGTCATGTGAAATCCATAGATTATGACCTAATTCATTTCTTTATATTTCTTTATATGAACTGTAACTCAGTGAAATCTTTGAATTGTTGCATGTTGCATTTATATTTTTGTTCAGTATTGTTGCAGGGGCATGGAGGTACGATATGGCGGGCCAGTGCCCCTAAGGCCTGTCCATAATGCCAGCCCTGCCCCTTTAACTCAAAGACTTTGTGAAGGAGAATTTCTCGCAACCTTGTAGGAAGTTCCTCCGTACGCTGCGGCAGCCAGCAGCATCTTGGCAGCAGGGTGTGGGTGTGTGTTTCTTTCAGCTGGGATAATAAGAGGCTGTGGTATTAGTCCAAATCACAAGATTACCTCTGAGGAAATGGACCAGGCCGTTGCTGGCTGGAGATTGATGTGTGTGTGTGTGCACACACATGTGTATGTGACAGAAGTGCAGAGAGGGGGCTCAAAATTTGAGGCAGCAGGTTCAGGCCCCTGAACACACATACACACACGCACGTGCTCACACACACACTGTAGTGGAGGGATTTGGAGGCTCAGACAGATTTGATGAGAAATTAGATAAATACAGTGCAGTGTCTGAAGCATTAATCACTTATACATACACACACACACACACACACACACACTGTAAAACCAATGGAGGGTGAATGACAAAGCTAGCAAGGAACATTTGTAATTCTAGTACTGTAAATCAGTAGAGTAATGCTGGTGTCTCTTCCGTGAGACTGTGTTATGACAGGAGAGGACAACAGACAGACTAGCTAGTTAGAACCCCGTGATTCAGCCCTGCCTTCACACACATAAACACATACACTGAGTATTCATTAATGAGTATTCAACATTAAGAACACCTAGTATTGAGTTGCACTACCCCCTTTTGCCCTCAGAACAGACTAAATTGATCGGGGCATGGACTCTACAAGGTGTCGAAAGCGGTCCACAGGGATGCTGGCCCATGTTGACTCCATTGCTTCCCACAGTTGTGTTATAGTTGGCTGGCTGTTGAGTATGAAAAGCCCAGCAGCGATGCAGTTCTTGACACAAACCGGTGCGGATGGCACCTACTACCATACCCTGTTCAAAGGCACTTACATTTTCTGTCTTTGCTATTCACCCTCTGAATGGCACACATACACATTCCATGTCTCAATTGTCTCAAGGCTTAAAATGATTATTTCACCTGTCTCCTCCTCCCCTTCATCTACACTGATTGAAGTGGATTTAACAAGTGACATCAATAAGGGATCATAGCTTCCACCTGGATTCATCTGGTCAGTCTAAGTCATGGAAAGAGCAGGTGTTCTTAATGTTTGTATACTCAGTGTATATACACACATACTGTATATACACCTGCTGTCAACAGAGGGGGCTCCCTGGCCTCATCAGAGATGTATTTAGTTGCAGCTAGCGCAGCCTGCCTCAGGGCTACAGAGGAGAGCACAGTGGGATTTGTTATTCTGTCAGGAAGATTGAAGCTGCAAGCTGTTTTTAGAACATGGAACTTGTTTGTTCTCCTGTTGTTAGGAAGGATGTCTCAAATCCCTTGTCAAAGTTTGGTGTATACGTTTGTATGTGGGATAGGATCTGGACCAGGGTGTGTTTCCTCGTGTACCTCTCCCTATGGGGATACCTGCCAATACTTCCTCAGCAATTACGCTGATGAGGGTCACACACACACACACACACACACACACACACACACACACACACACACACACACACACACACACACACACACACACAGCAAGCATGCAAAATCAAGATGGTGATTAGTAGTGTGACCTGTTTCAGGAAGCTAGGTGTATGTCGCACGTCGTTGTAGCAAAATTTGAAATTGTGTTTTTCACAATTTTCACATTAGATAAAAGTAGAGACTGAGGGCTAGAAAATTGTAAATTATGCACTACAGTTGAGGAACAATGCGAAGGTAATTCTGCTTTGAAAGTTGATAAACTTGTAACCTTACTTTTGAGAAAATGGCCTTTGAATATTTTGACAGCTCTTCTTTGTCTACACCCATTCAGCATCATTCACACCCTCTTAAGCTATAACCCCGCCCAAAAACTCAGAATATTGTCAGATTGTCTGTTCGTATATTTAGTGCGTTTCGCTCTTGGAGCGTTCAGAGCACACACTGGATGCTCTGGCCGAGGAGTAGGGTAGATCTGATTGTTCTGTCCTAACAACAGCAGTCAAGCACCCAAGCTAACTGGCCAACGTTGGCTAGCTTGCTATTTACTTCCAGACACAAATGAGAGAACAGCTCACTCTGCCCATTTTACTCGCCCTAGCAGAGCTGGTTGGGCTGTTTTTTTGTTATCCAGATCGTTGGTGACTGCAACTGTGCTGCTGCCAACAATTTAATTACGTTTTTTGCCGACGTTTACTGATATTGGCCATATTCAACGGGTGTTGAGAGTTCGTAATTATGAACGCTCAGTTATTCTGCACTCTGGCACACTCAGATGAGAGTGCTCTGAAATCGGAGTAGATAGCCAGAGCAAATTTACCAGCTACGTATATCAACAGTTGTCACATTGACATCACGAACATTCTATTGAAATGGTTCTTGCATAGTGGAGTCTTTTGTTAAGACAAAAGCTAAACAGTACAGTGCCCTCCACAAATATTGGCACCCTTGGTAAATATGAGCAAACGTGCTGTGTTAATAAATCGAACCTTTATTAAAGTAAAATAATTGAAAGGAGAAAAAAATGTTTTATCATAAAACAAATAATTTTCTCAGCTATATGTGTGCCACAATTATTGGCACCCCTTCAGTCAATACTTAGTGCAACCTCCCTTTGCTAAGATAACAACTCTGAGTCTTCTCTTATAATGTGTAATGAGGTTGGAGAACACATGACAAGGGATCTGAGACCATTCCTCCATACAGAATCTCTCCAGATCCTTAAGATTCTGAGGTCCACGCTTGTGGACTCTCCTCTTCAGCTCATTCCAATGGTTTTCTATGGGGTTTAGGTCAGGGGACTTGGGTGGCCGTGGCAAAACCTTGATTCTGTGGTCAGTGAACCATTTTTGTGTTGATTTCGAGATGTGCTCTGGATCATTGTTCTGCTGGGAGAACCAACCACGGCCCAGTTTAAGCTTCCTAGCAGAGGCAGTCAGATTTTATTTGATATAGTGTGTATTTACCAGAGACGGTAATGTGAAGAACAACATGACCTGCACCAAAATCAGATTAGGACAGAAAGTAAAGCGGTAAGGTCCATTACGGCGTCCCGGCAAAATAAAATGTGGGGCTACGCCGTACCAGTAAAACGTGAGCCTTTAAAACAAACAACAATTAATACAACATGGCCAAAAAACTATAGGCTATAACTATATTATTTAACATTAATGCATGTTATCCGCATTAAAAAACTGAGAATTCACTAGAAACCGGGTGCTATACGCTCCAAATTACGTTGTTGTTTGAGGAGAACACATTTTGTCAAGATGGGGAGTGGCCGAGACTCTTGCGGACAAGGCGGAAAATTAGTGGCTGAGACTGAGGCGCGTGTGGACAACAAGTGGATGCATCAATTCAGGCTACAAGTGTAGGTCTAATGATAATCGCAGAATGTCATTGCAATACACGTAGGTGTTTGTAGCATATGTCTCTTTCCATTCATCAAATTACAGGTGCGAAGTCCACTGTTGGGGTTTAGTGCTAAAATTATTTTGTGAGGGGACGAATGTGCGCAGGTACCCGTGCGCTGGTAGCCTACACAAGTGTCTTGGTGAGGTGATTGTTTGACAATCAGATGAAAACATGACTGGTTGTGTTTATGCCATATTAAAAGGCATAGCCGGCGTGTCCATAAGGCTAGGGGAAGCTAAGCTTTCCCTACAGTAAATTGAATTAGATTGCAAACATTATATAGCCTAATTAGCTTACTCCTGTCTAAGGAAATTAATATAATCAATTATGACAGCGCGCGTTGCAAATGCCAAATAGATGATTGTTGCGACTGTCAGTGAAAAGCAGAGAGACCCAGCCAGGCATATCGCAATATGAAAAAATACAATTGCGGAAAAAATGTTCGGAAATCAAATGGCTATTGCTGTAAAGAGATGACAATGAAAATACTTAAATCTGTCTTAACTTAGTTGAGCGAACAGTAATCTATATTGTTGGCATCAGAGGAAAACATTGGCCATATCCCTGGTGAGTGTGTATATTCACTGTCTTTGTCATTGGGTCACTTTTGTTTGTTTTTGGACAATAATTTCCTCCTCCAGGTTAGATGGACGTCATATTGTATGTGTCTCCCCTTTTCGTTGACCAATTATATGGATCAGACAACATTGTTTTTATTGATCTGTTTGTCAGTGTCAGCAGAGTAGGCTTCCTTGTGATTTTGTAGTATTAAAAAAACGTGTCCGCGTAGGATGTAGACCAAGGACTAGATAAAGTGTATTTTTGCTCCTAATTTTAGTCTTGAAATCTTTGGCTGTTTACTACACTACCTTTCTCACTGTTTAGGACATGGCCTCACATGTGAATCCTTAAAGAGATGGGTGGGGCTAAGGCTGAAGAGGGTGTGAACGATGCTGAATGGGTGTAGACCAGGGTTTCCCAACTGGCGGCCTGTGGGCCAAATTGGTGGGTTTTGGTGGTTTATTGGTGGAATTTTCATTGTTGGACATACGACTATAAAAACACCAGGACATCAGCTCCAAGTGACATTAATTTAAGAAATCTGTTCCCAAGTATTCTCAGACATAATAGAGACACGTGATCATATACAAATGGAAGCAAACTTTGAAATTATTGTTTTATTTGAACATATCTGTTTGGGCTTCTTGCGGACAAATTCACGGTCTACAAGTTATTTGTAATTATGTTCTGGCCCACCGACCATCCCCTCAAGAAACATTCATCCCGTGGCTGAATCTAGTTGATGATCCCTGGTGTAGACAAAATATTTAATGGACATTTTCTCAAAAGTTGGGTTACAAGTTTATCAACTTTCAAAGCAGAATTACTTTCCCACGGTTCCTCAACTGCAGCGTATTATATACAATTTTCTAGCTCTCTCTCTCTACTTTTATCCCATGTAAAAAACACAATTTCAAAATGTTCTATATAGGATCGAATCCAGGTGGTGGGTCACATATACAAAAGTATGTGGAAACCTGCTTGTCAAACACGTATTTCCAAAATCATGGGCATTAATATGGAGTTGTTCCCACCTTTGATTCTATAACAGCCTCCACTCTTCTGGGAAGGCTTTGCGGGGACTTGCTTCTATTCAGCCCCAATAGCATTAGTGAGGTTGGGCACTGATGTTGGGCGATTAGGCCTGGCTCAGAGTCGACGTTCCAATTCATCTCAAAGATGTTCAGTGGGGTTGAGGTCAGGGCTCTGCGCAGGCCAGTCAAGTTCTTCCACAACGATCTTGACAAACCATTTCTGTATGAACCTTGCTTTGTGCACAAGTGCATTGTCGTGCTGAAACAGGAAAGGGCCTTTCCCAAACTGTTGCCACAAAGTTGGAAGAACAGAATTGTCTAGAATGCTGTAGCGTTAAGATTGCCCTTCACTGGAACTAAAGAGCCCAAACCATGTGTGACTTCCTGTGAGCTTGTGTGGCCTATCACTTTGCGTGTTTTTTTCTTCACAATAACAGCACTTGCAGTTGACCGGGGCAGTTCTGGCAGGGCAGAAATTTTATGAACTGACTAGTTGGAAACTTGGCATCCTATGACGGTGCCACATTGAATGTCACCGAACTCTTCAGTAAGACCATTCTATTGCCAATGTTTGTCTATGGAAATTGCGTGGCTGTGTGCTAGATTTGATATAACTGTCAACAACGGGTGTGCCTGAAATAGCCGAATCCACTCATTTGAAGGGGTGTTTACATACTTTTGTACATATAGTGTATCAAACTCAGCTCTACTGATCAGCTACTCTGCTGTACTCACTCACACGTGGGCAAGGATAGACTCATGTACACACAGAGAAACACACGCAATTTGTACACACAGTCGACAAGCTCCTGGACTTCATTCTCTTCAAAACATTTAAAAGCGTCTGTCAAATATAAACGGCTGGTCTTCATAGCTCTCATTCATTCTCTCTCTCTCTCTCTCTCTCTCTCTCTCTCTCTCTTGCTCTCTCAACAAATAGCAGAAAAAGCATCAGCCCCTTCATATCCTTTTGACTGACCGACCGTGTGTGTGTCCATTAGGATCTGGTGCACTGTGTGAATGCGTCCTCATGTACCTCTCCCAATGGGTATATCTGACAATACGTCCTCAGCAATTACACTGATGAGTGTGTACACACACGCATACGGTTTTGTTATTGTAGAAGTGGCGTGAACACACCCTGATAACAGAATTAAAGCGGTGGGAAGGGCAGTGTAGATTAAAATCTCATTAAAGCTTTGATTATTCTCACACACAGTCACACTGACCTAGTCTGCTGAAAAAAACAGTGTGTGAAGAGTAACTTGGTATGCTGTTTACAGTAGTAAGCATGTTTGCAAACAAGTGAACATTCCACATGTTCGTTCATATTCATACATTATTAGGTCAGAGTAAATCAATAAAGGTAAATAAACTGAAACCTTTCACAAAGAACTTTGCTGAAATTAGATGTGTGTGTATAAATACTCATAAATAGTGTGCGTACAGCATGCTCCAGTGCTATTAATTCCACCGTGATTATTTAATCAAGATAATCTCACCGTTTAATCTTGTTAACAGTATATAAAAAAACTCTGTCTGCTACATTTACATACACTCTCTCTCTTATCCCAGCTCAGAGCCTTACAGTACAGTATCAGGGTAAAATGTCTAGACTTTCACCCCCAGGGACCACAAATGGTGTCAGAGGGTGTTAACCTCTCTAGGGGGTGGTCCCACCTGGCCAACATCTGGTGAAATTGCAGAGCGCCAAATTCAAAAAGAGAAATACTCATAATACAAATTTAAAAAACATACAAGTGTTACACATCAGTTTAAAGATTAACTTCTTGTTAATCTAACCGTTGTGTCAGATTTCAAAAAGGCTTTACTGCGAAAGCGTACCATGAGATTATCTGAAGACAGAGACCAGCACGCAAACATTACAAACAGTTACCAGCCAAGCAGAGGTGTAACAAAAATCAGAAATAGTGATAAAATGAATCACTTACCTTTGATGATCTTCATATGGTTGCACTCACAAGACTCCCAGTTACCCAACAAATGTTGTTTTTTTTTGATAAAGTCCCTCTTTATATCCAAAAACCTCAATTTTGTTGGTGCGTTTTGTTCAGTAATCCAATGGCTCCATGGCGGTCAAAACAGGCAGATAATAATGAACAATATTTCAACAGGACAATAGCTTCGTCAATATAAAAGAAAAACAAGAAAGGCGTGCTCTCTGTCATGCGCAGTAAACAGCTCTGGGACACTGCATGGTCCACTCATTCAGAGTGGTCTTACTCTCTCATTTTTCAGAATACAAGCCTGAAACTATTTCTAAAGACTGTTGACATCTAGTGGAAGCCATAGGAAGTGCAATCTGAGTCCTAAATCATTGGATACTGTAAAGTCAATGTAAATTACAAACATAAAAAAATCCCACTTCCGGGATGGATTTTTCTCAGGTTTTCGCCTGCCATATCAGTTCTGTTATACCCACATACATTATTTTTGACAGTTTTGGAAACTTTAGAGTTTTCTATCCAAATCCAAATTATATGAATATCCTAGCTTCTAGGCCTGAGTAAAAGGCAGTTTACTTTGGGCACACTTTTCATCCGGAGGTGAAAATAGTGCCCCCTACCCTAGTGAGGTTAACAGAGGACTCTAGTAATATCGTCAATCAGGAGTAGCTATTGGCAGACATGGGCCAGTCATATCATCCAATCATACAGCATATTGATCCTCGGTTAGTTTAAAAAAGTATTGTTGTTTAGAGGAGAGTACCATGTGTTTCATAAACTGTTGCCCTCTTTCTGCACTAGAGTATCATTTGGAGCAGTAAAAGAGAGCTGTGAAATATGGCTGTGATTATATCTAAAACTCACTACAACTAATAAACTATAAAAGGGCCACTAGTCCATAAACATAACAGCTCGGTTTCACTTATCTAACATAGTTTATGGTATCTCTGTTATACAGAATGGAATAGCCAGTTTGTTGTTTAGTGTAGTTGGATTCCCTCTCTCCCTCCCCCCTCTGCATCAGCAGAGCTCCATGGATGACCTTGGGGTTGCTCTCAAAGCACTGACTACTCTACAGCCAGCCAGTCTCATCTACAGAAGCTGTCTGGGGGTTTGGGACTAGAGGATGTCATGTCTGACACACAGGCCCTTTACTTTTTATCTGACTCTTTTATGGGAGAGAGAGAGAGAGAGAGAGAGAGAGAGAGGGAGAGAGAGAGGGAGTGGAGAGAGAGAGAGAGAGAGAGGGAGGGGGGAGAGAGAGAGAGGGAGTGGGGAGAGAGAGAGAGAGAGAGGGGGGGAGAGAGAGAAAGAGAGGGGGGAGAGAGAGGGGGGAGAGAGAGAGAGAGAGAGAGAGAGAGAGAGAGAGAGAGAGAGAGAGAGAGAAAATGTGGTTGAGCAGCAGGGGAAAATGGAGCTCCACACATACACCAACAGAAACACACACACAATTTACTGTAAATCGTGGTGCTTTGCGGGATCTCTAGAGATCATGTGACCTTCATCTGATATCAGTAGATGTAAGGAGAGATAAAGGAAGAGCTATATAATAGGATATGATAAGACCGGCCACCTCTGGTCTATACATTGTTATGTGTATTACAGAGGATATGAGCGGAGTGGAGCTGGTTTTGAGCGAGGAGCGGAGTGTGCATCAATTGTCTGGAGTGTGGAGCAGATTCAAAGAATTCAGGAGAGTTAGCCTTCTCCCCTGCTCCAACTTCGCTCTGGTACCACTCAGCCACGAGCTCTGGCCATGCTCTGCCCAGCATTTTTTTATGTTTTTTATTCTTTACTGTTCTCTTAATTAGGCCTATTATGTTGTATGTATTTAGGCAACGCCACCACTAATGGTCCCGTGAGGCTCAGTTGGTAGAGTATGGCACTTGCAATATCAGGGTTGTGGGTTCAACTCCCACAGGGGACCAGTATGGCGAAAGAAAAGTTTGAAATGTATGCACTCACTACAGTAAGAGTGTTTGCTGTATGACATACTGTACATGTGATGTTGATATGAGTTGACCAAGAAATAGGTAAAACAGCCTCTGAAGTTAACGGAAGACAATGAATGCAGCATCACCGGAGACATTTTGCTTTCTAAATAGGCTATTGTTTAAAAAAAGAGTAAGTTTGTAATGATGCTGAAGTTGTCAATCAACTTTAAAATCTGAGCGTAACAGAACCAGTTACAACTGAAGTATCTGACCAATAGATGAGAGAAGTAGCTTATTTTTTCCACAGTGGCCACAAAGCCTATTACCTAGTGCATTCGAAAAGTATTCAGACCCCTCGACTTTTTCCACATTTTACATTACAGCCTTATTCTAAAATGGATGAAATACTTTCCCCCCACTCTTCAATCTACACACAATACCCCATAATGACAAAGCAAAACCAGGTTTTTTGAAATTCTTACTAATGTATTAGAAAGAAAAAAAAACAGAAATACATAAGTATTTAGACCCTTTGCTATGGGATGCGAAATTGAATTCAGGTGCATGCTGTTTCCGTTGATCATCCTTGATATCTTTCTTCAACTTGACTGGAGTCCACCTGTGGTAAATTAAATTGATTGGACATCATTTGTAAAGACACACACCTGTCTATTTAAGGTCCCACAGTTGACAGTGCATGTCAGAGCAAAAACCAAGCCATGAGGATGAAGGAATTGTCCCTAGAGCTCCAAGACAGGATTGTGTTGAGGCACAGATCTGGGGAAGAGTACCAAAAAATGTCTGCAGCATTGAAGGCCCCCAAGAACACAGTGGCCTCCATCATTCTTAATTGGAAGAAGTTTGGAACCACCAAGACTCTTCATAGAGCTGGCCGCCTGGCCAAACTGAGCACTCAGGGGAGAACGGCCTTGGTCAGGGAGGTGACCAAGAACCCGATGGTCACTCTGAATGAGCTCCAGAGTTTCTTTGTGGAGATGGGAGAACCTTCTAGAAGGAAAACTATCTCTGCAGCACTCCACCAATCAGGCCTTTATGGTAGAGTGGCCAGACGGAAGCCACTCCTCAGTAAATACCCTATGGGACTCCCAATCACAGCTGGTTGTGATAGAGCCAGGAATCGAACTAGGGTCTGTAGTGACACCTCTAGGACTGAGATGCAGTGCCTTAGACCGCTGTGTCAATCGGGAACTTAAGTACTTTACACCACTGATAACAATCAGTGAATAGATACAAAGTTCCATCTTGAGTTGATGGGTAGGCTACAGTCTGGGATATGGGAATAATGGGAATTTCAATTATTGAAACATTGATTCTATTCCTGGATAATATCATGTAAAAATGTACACCAAGGGCATTCTTTGTCATGCCTCATCTGAGCAGGATCAGATGGTGACAGGGGTCTCAACCGGGTCAGGCAACCAGGGAAGACAAGTCTGTGACGGCGTAGAGGTTAACTTTTGCAGATAGGACACTTTATTCTCTCTGTGCAGCAAACAAGATATAAACTATTTTAAGGGAGACTGACAAACCTCTAAAGTTGATTTCTAAACTGTATCAAGGGTTGATAGAGGCTTTTCCCAATGACAAAACATGCCAAATGACAAATGACAACATGTTAGGAAGACCTGGGAGACACTATAGGTGATGATGAATAGATACAGATACTTTTGTATAAATAGTGTGTGTGGACACCCCTTCAAATTAGTGGATTCGGCTATTTCAGCCACACCCATTGCTGACAGGTGTATAAAATTGAGCACACAGCCATGCGATCTCTATGGACAAACATTGGCAGTAGAATGGCCTTACTGAAGAGCTCGTGACTTTCAACGTGGCACCATAATAGGATGCCACCTTTCCAACAAGTCAGTTCATCACATTTCTGCCCTGCCAGAGCTGCCCTTGTCAACTTTAAGTGCTGTTATTGTGAAGTGGAAACATCTAGGAGCAACATTGGCTCAGCCACAAAGTGGTAGGCCACACATGCTAACAGAACAGTACCGCCGAGTGCTGAAGCGTATAGCGTATACGACTCGTGGTGTAATTGTGATACCATACTGGAACTCAAGTCCTTTTTTTCACCAAACCTAGAATACCTCACAATCAAATGCCAACCATATTATCTTCTAAGAGACTTTTCTTCTGAGATAGTCACGACCGTGTATATCTCCCCTTAAGCCGATACCACGACGGCCCTCAAGGAACACTGGACTTTATGGAAACTGGAAACCACATATCCTGAGGCTGCGTTTATTATAGCTGGAGATTTTAACAAAGCAAATTTGAGGACAGGCTACCTAAATTCTACCAACATATCAACTGTAGTACTCGCGCTGCTAAAACACTGGACCACTGTTACTCCAACTTCGGGGATGCATACAAGGCCCTCCCCGGCCGTCCTTTCGGCAAATCTGACCATGACTCCATTTTGCTCCTCCCTTCCTATAGGCAGAAACTCAAACAGGAAGTACCTGTGCTAAGGACAATCCAACGCTGGTCTGACCAATCGGAATAAACACATCAAAATTGTTTTGATCACGCGGACTGGGATAAGTTCCGGGTAGCCTCAGAGAATAACATTGACGTATAAACTGATACGGTTACTGAGTTTATCAGTAAAGTGCATAGGAGATGTTGTACCCTAACCAGAAACCGTGGATAGATGGCAGCATGCGCGCAAAACTGAAAATGCGGTGGTTTTAAAAATGGCAAGGTGACTGGGAATATGGCAGAATACAAACAGTGTAGTTATTCCCTCCGCAAGGCAATCAAACAGGCAAAACGTCAGTATAGAGACAAAGTGGAGTCGCAATTCAACGGCTCAGACACGAGACGTATGTGGCAGGGTCTACAGACAAGCACAGACTAAAAAAGGAAAACCAGCCATGTCGTGGACACCGTCTTGCTTCATGATAAGCTAAACACCTTCTTTGCCCGCTTTGAAGACAACACAGTGCCAATGATGCTGCCCGCTACCAAGGACTGTGGGCTCTCCTTCTCTGTGGCGTGACTCTGACATTTAAGCGTGTTAAACCTCGCAAGGCTGCCGGCCCAGACGGCATCCCTAGCCACGTCCTCAGAGCATGCGCAGATCAGCTAGCTGGTGTGTTTACGGACATATTCAATCTCTCCATATCCCAGCCTGCTGTCCCAAAATGCTTCAAGATGGCCACCATTGTTCCTGTACCCAAGAAAGCAAAGGTAACTGAAATAAATGACTATCGCTCACTTTTGTCATCATTAAGTGCTTGGAGAGACTAGTCAAGGATATAACCTCTACCTTATCACCTCTACCTTACCTGTCACTCTAGACCCACTTCAATTTGCCTACAATCGCCATTACACTACACACTGCCCTATCCCATCTGGACAAGAGGAATACCTATGTAAGAATGCTGTTCATTGACTATATCTCAAGATTCAACACCATAGTACCCTCCAAGCTCATCATTAAGCTAGAGGCCCTGGATCTGAACCCCACCCTGTGCAACTGGGTCCTGGACTTCTTGATGGGCCGACCCAGGTGGTGAAGGTAGAAAACAACACCTCCACTTCGCTGATCCTTAACACTGGGGCCCCACAAGGGGGCGTGCCCAGCCCCCTCATGTACTCCCTGTTCACCCATGACTGTGTGGCTAAGCACACCCCCAACTCAATCATCAAGTTTGCAGATGACACAACAGTAGTAGGCTTGATTCCCAACAATGACGAGACCGCTTACAGGGAGGAGGTGATGGCTCTGGGAGTATGGTGCCAGAAAATAACCTCTCATTCAACGTCAACAAAACAAAGCATCAACGGGACCACCGTGGAGAAGGTGGAAAGCTTCAAGTTCCTCAGCATACACATTCCTGACAAACTGAAATGGCGCAACAGCTCCTCTTCAACCTCAGGAGGATGAATTCAATTTAACCCTCACAAACTTTTACAGATGCACAATTGAGAGCATCCTATCGGGCTTTATCACCTCTTGATATGACAACTGCACCGCCGGCAACCGCAGGAATGTCCAGAGGGTGGTGCGGTCTGCCCAACGCATCACCGGGGGCAAACTGCCTGCCCTTGCCCTCCAGGACACCTACAGCACCCAATATCACAGAAGGCCAAAAAGATTGTCAAGGACAACAATCACCCGAGCCACTACCTGTTCACCCCGCTATCACCCAGAATCACCCACTCAGTACAGGTGCATCAAAGCTGTGACCGAGAGACCGAAGCTGTTTTTCAATCTCAAGGCCATCAGACTGTTAAATAGCCATCAATTGCACATAGAGGCTGCTACCTATATACATAGACTTGAAATCACTAGCCACTTTAATAATGTTTACATATCTTGCATTACTCATCTCAAATGTATATTCTGTATTCTATACTATTCTACGGCGCTCTGACATTGCTCGTCCATATGTTTATATATTCTTAATTTCATTCCTTTACTAAGATGTGTGTGTACTGGGTATATGTTTTGAAGTTGTTAAATATTACTTGTTAGATATTACTGCACTGTCAGAACTAGAAACACAAGCAATTCGCAACACCCGCAATAACATCTGCTGAACACCTGTATTTGACCATTAACATTTGATTTGATTTGATGACAATGCCCACGTGCACAAAGTGAGGTCCATACAGTAGGACTAGTCTACTTGGCCTGCATGCAAATGTAGGCCTACTAATGTGCCCTTTTCGGGATGTCTGATAGTATTTCTGATTGTTTTCACTCACCACCACTAATGAGCAATGGCACAAACAAAGTCTGTTTCTAGAATCAATTAAGAATGACAATAGTTCCTCAAAGTATTTGAACAATATTTCAAGCTTTCTCCCTTTTAATAACCACTTGGTATGAAAGGGGAAAATGTAATGTTCTGATCCAGGGGAAACATCATAAAATACCTGATTACTTCTTATCCCTAACTAATAGCCTGCAGCTGTGTCTGTCCCAAGCTCACTGGCTCAGAATATTTTATACAATGTTTAAGTTTGTTGTAGCCAATGTGATTCATAGGATATTTATTTTTCTCTGGATATTTTCTACCTGCAGGTGGCAATGCTTTATGTGTTGGTTTAATGTATGCAGTTTTTTTACATAGTTGACAATGGCAATAAAATGTTACTTTTATATTTGTATAATTTTCATTTAGATAGAATGTAGATTAACCAATGATTTTGAGATGCAAAGACTATTATAAATGAAATGAAACTGTTCCAGAAATGTGCATTTGAAAATCATAACTGGCACGCAGATTGGTAGAAATGGTCAGATAAATTGGCACTCCAAATGGAGAAGGTTGCTTACCGTTGGTTTAGCTTATTACCCACAACTTCAGGGTCTGGAACAGGTTTTATTCTTCTGGTTAGGCTACTGATCTGAGGGGATTTTCAAGCTACTGAATTTGGCATGTAAATGCGGACAGGAGATCTTTCAAATGGGCCTAGTTTGTGCATCACTGTGACTAGCTATCACTAATTAACAGGGCTAATACAGATTCTAAGTAGCTACTGAAGTTCAAAAGAAGTGGCTGCTGAGATGACGCTGCAGTGGATAGCAGCCGTCTTATGGGCTCCTGACCAATTCAGCTATTTTGTGTTTTTTACGCTTATCTTAACTTAACTTTTTGTACATAATGTCTCTGCCATCATTTCTTATGACCAAAAACAGCTTCTGGACATTAAACAGTGATCACTAACCTCGATTTGGATTAAAAATGTCTACTTCAATGAGATGGCAGCTCTGGATGTTCTGCTTACTTCGGACCATGCCCTAATACCCGGGACTCAAGTGGGAAAGCGTCTGCGAAAGACACGCAGGCGAGCCGGCACCCTGACAAGACTACATCGGCGAGCAAATAGACCGCCATTGCCCTCTGTTCTATTGGCAAACGTGCTATCACTGAAGAACAAACTGGAGGAGCTCTCTTTGAGACTAGCCTATCAACGAGACTTGAAAAACTGTAATATCCTATGTTTCTCAGAGTCGTGACTGAACAAGGACATGAATATACATCTTGCTGGTTTTTCCAAGCATCGTCAAGACCGGACTGTAGACTCTGGTAAAACGACGGGGAAGGGGTGTGTCTCTTAACAACAGCTTGTGCACGATCTCTAATATTAAGGAAGTCTCAAATTTTTGCTCCCCTGAGGTAGTATGGTCTGCAGCTTGTCAAGAAGTATTCTATTTACCAAGAGCGTTTTTATCTATATTTTTCGTAGCAGTCTATTTACCATCACAATACAATGCTGCCACTAAGACCACAATAAACAAACTGCATAGGGCCATAAGCAAACAAGAAAATGCACATTCAGAGGCAGCGTTTCTTGTGGCCGATGATTTTAATGCAGGGAAACTGAGATTTGTTTTACCTCATTTTTACCAACATGTCACCTGTACAACTACAGGCGCCAATTCTAGATCACCTTTAATCCACACACAGAAATGCATACAAGGCTCTCCCACGGCCTCCCTTTGTCAAATCAGACCATAACTCTATCCTCCTGCTTACAAGCCAAAACTCTAACAGGAAGTACCAGTGACGCGCTCAATGCAGAAGTGGTCTGATGAAGCAGATGCTAAGCTACAGGACTGTTTTGCTAGCACAGATTGGGAATATGTTCCGGGATTCATCCTATAATTTGAGGAGTTTACAACATCAGTCACCGGCTTCATTATAAATGCATTGACGACATCGTCCCCACAGTGACCATACGTATGTACATACCTCTACCAGAAGCCATGAATTACAGGCAACAGCCGCAATGAGCTAAAGGCTAGAGCTACCGCTTTCGCGGAGTGGTAAACTAATCCGGACGCTTATAGGAAATCCCTCTATAACGTCAGACGAGCCATCAAACAGGCAAAGCATCAATACAGGACTATAATTGAATCCTATTACGCCGGTTCTATGCTCAATAATAGCGCCGATGGAGATGGCCGCCATTTTACGGTCTCGTAACCAATCGTGCTATTGTGTATTTTTTTTGCCGCTATTTGTAACTGATTTTGTACATTTTGTTTCTGCCACTGTCTTATGACCGAAAAGAGCTTCTTGATATTAGGGCAGCGATTACTCACCCCGTACTGGAGGAATTCTGCTTCTTCTTCGAGTCGGACAGGAAGGATTTACTCCAGACACCCGACTAGGCCCACATCCTCGTCATTCGCATGAGGAAAAGACGGAGGTATCGTTGACGGCGGTCCGGTTGCCTTGTCCGTGAGGGTAATCTACCTTTACCATCAGTCCTATTAGCCAACGTACAATCAATCGATAATATATAGTTTCCGCTTACGCTCCACTGACAGCGTATGGCGTCAGATTTTGGGCTGACACTTGGACTCCATGGCCAGATGTACTCCACATACTTATGTACTTTCACCTCTTATCTTCACAGGGGACAAAAGAGACGGAAACAAAGCTAAAACAATAGTCTTCAACTTTAGTTCACACTCATCTTTTATGATGTTGTTGTAGGACTGGGCGAAATAGCCAAAATATATCACTGTATTTTTCTATTTATTTACGGCATGATGGTATTTGACTGTATTTGATGTTATTGAGTAATACAAGTTTTAAGTTTTACTTCATGAGTCGTGTGTCACCCTAGGGTGGCAACACATACATTCTAAATGATTTAATTCAGGGCTTTCTTCATTCAGATTGTTTTATATTGTTCAATTCAACTTCAATCAAAAATAATTTCCTGCATTTTCTGCACTCATTTAAGATAATTTCCACACTACCACGTAGGCCTTATTTTTAATCAAACGTCACAATTGTGATTTAGATCAAAACACTTGGGTGAACTGTTGGAATCATGGAAATAGAATGTTTATTTTAATTCTATAGTTAAATGATAAGAAATAGTGGCCACTTTGGATACAGTGTTTGACATCACAACAAATGAAAATGTCAGCTAGCCAGCTAAATAGAGATTAGCATTAGTGGCTAACACGATTTAAAGAACTTGAAGAAAAGACAAACTAGCTGTTAACAATGTAAGAAACACAAACTAACAGTGTATTTATAGAACATTTGTGAATTTATATTAACAAGCAAAGTGGAAACAACATTGTTGTCATTGTTGCATGTGCTGCATTGACCCTGCAGACTGAACACAAGGGTCTAGTGGTCAAGCAACAACAAATTCGCTCCTTGAGTGACGGGGGTGAGGCTAGGTCTTTGTGGAAAGCGGCATGGAGAGAGCGGAGAGGGATGACTCAAGTAGGTGTAAACTATCAAAATGGACGTTACACACGGCATATCACATTTAACAAACCAAACTTTAAAATACCGTTATAGAAGGTAAAGTTAAAACCCAAACCGGTCCATGCATCAATAAACCAAATCAAAGTTTACTTGTCACATGCGCCGAATACAACAGGTATTTCACCTTACAGTGAAATGCTTACTTACAGGCTCTAACCAATAGTGCAAAAAAGGTATTAGGTGAACAATAGGTAGGTAAAGAAATAAAACAACAGTAAAAAGACAGGCTATATACAGTAACAAGGCTATAAAAGTAACGAGGCTACCGGTCTTTTCCTCTGAGGAATAATATCTTAGAACATAGGACTGGGCGGTGTACCATATTTGACTATATAACTGTATTGGTCCTGGGTCCTGCGATCCTCAAAAGGTTCTACAGCTGCAACATCGAGAGCATCCTGACTAGTTGCATCACTGCCTGGTACGGCAATTGCTCGGCCTCTGACCGCAAGGCACTACAGAGGGTAGTGTGTACAGCCCAGTACATCACTGGGGCTAAGCTGCCAGCCATCCAGGACATCTACACCAGGCATTGTCAGAGGAAGGCCCTAAAATGTGTCAAAGACCCCAGCCACCCCAGTCAAAGACTGTTCTCTCTACTACTGCATGGCAAGCAGTACTGGAGTGCCAAGTCTAGGACAAAAAGGCTTCACAACAGTTTTTACCCCCAAGCCATAAGACTCCTGAACAGGTAATCAAATGGCTACCCGGACTATTTGCATTCTGTGTGTGTGTGTGTGTGTGTGTGTGTGTGTGTGTCCAACCCCTCTTTTTATGCTGCTGCTACTCTCTGTTTATCATATATGCAAAGTGTGTGTGTCCCCCCAACCCCTCTTTTTACGTTGATGCTACTCTTGATCAAATGTCGTCACTAACTTACTGTGTTTTTCGCTCTCTCTCCTTTCTTTCTTTCAGAGCATGCGTGGGTGTGTGTGTATGTGTATGATAACAGAATGCTGTCGCCTCTTAGCATCTGATATATCGGCAGCACATTTCATAGCAGATATTAATCAGAGTAAACAAAGCCAAGCTAAAACGCATCACATAAATTACTGTGACATTATATCAACCTGTCTCCTACTGGGCTATCACGGTATTAAAAGTGGTGTGTGTGTTTTGTATTTGTGCGTGTGGGTGGGTGGCTGCGTGCGTGTGCGTGCGTATGTGTATTAAAAGTGATGTTGCCTCAGCAAATTATGTTTTTTTTTCATCCTCTACGAAGCACTGGGTCGAGCGAAGAAGGTTTCAAAAGTTAAAAGGGCCTTGAACTAATTACTAAATGCTTTTAAGGTGTGTAGGGGGGGGGGGGGGTTGAAGGCAATGACTGCTTTCATTAGGTGGACAGGGGAGTACCCTGTCCAATGTTCTCTCTCCGTCCATCTCCTCTTCCCGCCCACCATCTCTCCCTCCGTCTCTCTTGTTGACACACCCCCCACTGAGACACAAGTTTTAATTTACCTGTCAGGCTCCAGTGCATCCCTATCTAACACACACACACACACACACAGTAAGGCTGGTGTCTTTCTATGGTTTATATAGACATATCTAGTGTTCCTTTGTCTGGTGACAGATGTTAAATCTAGATCCATCTGCTGCTGTTGGAATTGGTGTGTAGACTGTAGAGGTTTTTGAGGCAGAGTTTGGCACAGTGTTGATATATCTGTTCTTTGGTGTTGATGTACCTGTATCTGTCTGTCGTTTAAATTGATCCCGGAGATTTCTCAGAACAGCGAGCTCACATTTTCTGGCAGCAGTTAAAATCTTAATCTTAACCCACCTTCCTTAAAGCTTCTGGGCAGGCACTTTTTCCTCCCTCTCCACCTCTACATGAAAGCCAGTGTCTTGGTGGGTGATCGATGTGTATCAGATCAGCTGAAAAAGACAGATAATTAACAATTTTTTCTTTAAAGGTCCAATGCAGCTGTTTAAATCTTAATATCAAATCAATTCTGGGTAACAATTAAGTACGTTGCTGTGATTGTTTGTAAATTAATATGGTCAGAAAGAAACAAATTGCTCTTTAGCAAAGAGGAATTTCTCAAGCAAGAATTTCACTAGAATTTCATTAACTTATAACCTACCTGGTGATGTCTCAAGGCAAGCCAAAACTCCATCCCACCAAAACAGGCTGAAATTTCATGAATTTCTTTCAAATTGTTCTTACAATAAAGGGCATTATCATCCTTTTCACAATTGCACAGTATTAATCAAACATCATAGTGTGGAAATATACAGTACTGGTCAAAAGTTTGGACACACCTACTCATTCAAGGCTTTTATCTTTATCTTTACTATTTTCTACATTGTAGAATAATATTGAAGACATCAAAACTATGAAATAACACAAAAGTAATCATGTAGTAACCAGAAAATTGTTAAAACAATTCAAAATGTGTGTGTGTGTGTATCCTCCCTGTCTTTGTCACACTCTCATCACCATGGGCATGGTGAGGCATAGGCCCTATTCCCACTACGAGAGATGAAGGAGAGTCTGAGGAGATTTCTACTTTTCACATTACATCCTTGCCTTACTTTTTATTGTGGCTAGCAATACAACATTCTTGATCCACTGCTCAAATTGACCGTAAATATCACAGTAGCCACTAGCTAGCCAGTAAGCACAAACTATGTGTTACAAATTATCTATAACGTATGTCATGCTTTATAAAGGGTTCAGAAATGTGACATAACTGTGTGACATATAACCACCCACCATGTCAAATGTGACATAACCCAGTATGTCAAATATGACATAAACCTGTGCTTTATAAAGGCTTGCATAAGCACCCCTTAATAAAGGCCTTATAAATCATATTAAGTTGACGCTTCACAAATCATTTATACCCCTGTCCTTCATCTTGGTAGAGCATTGCAATGCCAGGATATTGGGTTTGATTCCCGGGACCACCCTTACGTAAAAATGTATTCATGCATGACTGTGGAAGTCTGCTAAATGTTATATATTATATTTCACTAAAACATTTCTAGGATGGCCCAACCTCTTTCCCTCTTGGGTGCATAGTCAATATTGGACCTGACCTCAACTTCCCCCAAAATGCTGTGTTGCAGGATGACACACACTCTAAAGTGTAGTCATGCACAGAAAAAAACGTTGGGCCTTTTAAAATCAATGACAATGTTTTGCCTACTTCTATTTTCTTTCCTAATTCAGTTTCCAGGTTTCGGATTTCCCCTATTGTTTTCTGGTTTACCCATTTTTTTGTACACTTGAGTAGAAAAACAACAATTACATTTTATGTGTTCACAACAATTCTTACACTACATCAGGGGATGACTTTTGAGGTCTGGGAAAAATCTAAAACTTTTCTTCTTTTTTTAATGGTGTAGTTGCCCATTAATTCAGTGAGCATGCCCTGCATTGTTGTTTGGTTAGCGGGTTTTCTGTAATGCAGTAAGAGCATATGATGTGATTCGGGTGCCAATGGAATGTTTGGAGTAAAAGGCCAGCAACGCTCCGTATTATTCACAGCCCATGAAATGACACCATAGAGTGAAAGTATTCAGACTCCTTGACTTTTTCCACATTTTGTTACGTTCTAAAATGGATTCAATTAATTGTTTTCCTCATCAATCTATACACAATAACCCATTATGACAAAGCGAAATAATGTTATTTTTATACCTTATTTACATAAGTATGCGGACATAAGTATGAGACTCGAAATTAAGCTCAGATGCATCCTGTTTCCATTAATCTGTAACGGCTTTCGTCTGGTGGAAGAGAAGCGGACCAAAATGCAGCGTGGTGGTTATTCATGTTCTTTAATAAAAGGAACTCGACATGAAATAACTAACAAAACAATAAATGTGTGAAAACCTAAACAGTCCTATCTGGTGAAAACACAGAGACAGGAACAATCACCCACAAACACACAGTGAAACCCAGGCTACCTAAATATGGTTCCCAATCAGAGACAATGACTAACACCTGCCTCTGATTGAGAACCATATCAGGCCAGACATAGAAATAGACAAACAAGACATCCAACATAGAATGCCCACTCAGATCACACCCTGACCAACCAAAACATAGAAACATACAAAGTAAACTATGGTCAGGATGTGACATAATCATCCTTGAGAAATTTCTACAACTTGACTGGAGTCCACCTGAGGTCAATTCAATTGATTGGAAATTATTTAGGCACACATCTGTCTATATAAGGTCCCACAGTTGACAGTGCATGTCAGAGCAAAAACCAAGCGATGAGGTGGAAGGAATTGTCCGTAGAGCTCAGAAACAGGATTTCACACTGCATGAGGCAAATGGTGGTCACACCAGGTACTGAGTGGCCTCTCCCTTTTTTTAAAGTATCTGTGACAAATAGATGCATACATGTATTCCCAGTCATGTGAAATCCATAGATTAGGGCCTAATGAATTTATTTAAATTGACTGATTTCCTCATATGAACTGTTACTCAGTAAAATCATTGAAGTTGTTGCATGTTACATTTACATTTTTGTTCAGTGTATATTGTATTATACAAGGGCTTATTTGGAAATGAGACCTAGGTCTCAATATGTCTTCCCTGTTAAAATAAAGGTTAAATAGAAATAAAAAGGTAATATTTTTTTATGTTATGGCAGCCTATTGTAGCAGGACTACTTTTGGTCTATCCCATTACTCTTTGCGAGAAATCGAAGCAGAAATCGACACGCTATCTGATGCAAGACAATGATGGAAGTCGTTATATAAAGCAAATTGCGACTGAAAATGTTGATCATTCCCAGGGGAGTTGCTTCTTGCCTGGACATCAGTGGCTTAGTGCAGTGAAGCAAAAACAAAAAATCACTGTCAAGATTTAAAGCTACGGCGACAATTTCAGAATGTTACAGGCTGTTACTACAGTTTCAGGTAAAAACTCAATAAATCAAGTCTCAAAAATAAGGAAAATGTATGTACATTTCAGCTGTTTCAAAAACATTACTCTGCTATTTAAAAACAAAATGTACTGAAAGAGTGTTGGCTCAACAAGACAATTCTGTTTACACTGTCCTGCTTAGCAACTGTCAGGAGAGTGTTGTGCTCTACCTCCGGAGATAGCGGTCGAGAAGTGACAAGTTCGCAAGTTTTAAATTGCAGTAATACACTGAGTGTACAAAACATTAGGAACACCTGCTCTTTCCCTGACATAGACTGACCAGGTGAATCCAGGTGAAAGTTATGATCCCTTATTGATGTCACTTGCTAAATCCACCACAGTCAGTGTAGATGAAGGGGAGAAGACAGGTTAAAGAAAGATTTGTAAGCCTTGAGAAAGTTAACATGTATTGTGTATGTGTGCCATTCAGAGAGTGAATGGGCATGACAAAAGATTTAAGTGCCTTTGAACGGGGAATTGTATTAGGTGCCAGGTGCACCGGTTTGAGTTTGTCAAGGACTGCAACGCTGCTGGGTTTTTCAAACACAACAATGGTCCACCACCCAAAGGACATCCAGCCAACTTGACACAACTGTGGGAAGGATGGGGGTCGACATCTCTGTGGAACGCTTTCTAAACCTTGTAGAATCCATGCCCGATGAATTGAGGCTGTTCTGAGGGCAGAAGGGGGTCCACGTCAATATTTGGAAGGTGTTCCTAATAGAGGTCGACCGATTTATGATTTTTCAACGCCGATACCGATTATTGGATGACCAAAAAAAGCCGATGCCGATTAATCGTCCAATTTTTATTTTTTCCTTTGATCTGTAATAATGACAATTACAACAATACTGAATTAACACTTATTTTAACTTAATATAAAACATCAATAAAATCAATTTAGCCTCAAATAAATAATGAAACATGTTCAATTTGGTTTAAATAATGCAAAAACATAGTGTTGGAGAAGAAAGTAATATGTGCCATGTAAAAATGTGTGCCATGTAAAATATGTGCCATGTAAAAAAGCTAAAAAGCTAAGTTCCTTGCTCAGAACATGAGAACATGTGAAAGTTGGTGGTTCCTTTTAACATGAGACTTCAATATTCCAAGGTAAGAGGTTTTAGGTTGTAGTTAATATAGTATTTATAGGACTATTTCTCTCTATACCATTTGTATTTCATATACCTTTGACTATTGGATGTTCTTATAGGCACTATATTATTGCCAGTGAAACAGTATAGCTTCAGTCCCCCTCCTCGCCCCTACCTGGGCTCGAACCAGGAACACATCGACAACAGCCACACTCGAAGCATCGTTACCCATCGCTCCACAAAAGCCGCGTGGAATAACTACTCCAAATCTAAAAGCGAGTGACGTTTGAAACAGTATTAGCGCACACCCAGCTAACTAGCTAGCCATTTCACATTGGTTACACCAGCCATTAGGCTGATAGGCTTGAAGTCATAAACAGTGCTGTGCTTGCAAAGAGCTGCTGGCAAAACGCACAAAAGTGTTGTTTGAATGAATGATTACGGGCCTGCTGCTGCTCAGTCAGACTGCTCTATCAAATCAGACTTAATTATAACATAATAACACACAGAAATACGAGCCTTTGGTCATTAATATGATCAAATCCGGAAACTATCATTTTGAAAACAAAACGTTTATTATTTCAGTGAAATATGGAACCGTTCGGTATTTTATCTAATGGGTGGCATCCCTAAGTCTTAATATTCTTGTTGCATTGCACAACCTTCAATGTTATGTCATAATTACGTAAAATTCTGGCAAATTAGTTCGCAATGAGCCAGGCAGCCCAAACTGTTGCATATACCCTGACTCTGCGTGCAATGAACGCAAGAGAAATGACACACCTGGTTAGTATTGCCTGCTAAACTGGATTAGTAGTTAGTTAGTTAGTGATTGATTGTTTTTTATAAGATAAGTTTAATGCTAGCTAGCTAGCAATTTACCTTGGCTTCTACTGCATTCGCGTAATAGGCAGGCTACTCGTGGAGTGCAATGATTAGAGCGTTGGACTAGTTAACTGCGGTTGCAAGATTGGAACCCCTGAGCTGACAAGGTGAAAATCTGTCATTCTGCCCCTGAACAAGGCAGTTAACCCACAGTTCCGAGGCAGTCATTAAAATTAAGAATGTGTTCTTAACTGACTTGCCTAGTTAAATAAAAGGTATAAAAAATATATATAATAATCAGAAAATCAGTGCCCAAAAATGCAGATTTCCGATTGTTATGAAAACGGCCCTAATTAATCGGCCAGTATGATTAATCGTTCGACCTCTAGTTCCTAATGTTTTGTACACTCAGTGTATTTTATTTAACCAGACAAATTCTTACTTTCAATAACAGCCCAGGCACAGTGGGTTAACTGCCTTGTTCAGGGGCATAACGACATATTTTTACCTTGTCAGCTCAGGGATTCGATCTTGCAACCTTTCGGTTACTAGTCCAACACTAACCACTAGGATACCCTGTCGCCCCCTAACCACTAGGCCACCCTGCCGTGTATGTGTAGGGGAGGGTATTTTTGCGAGAAGCTAAGTGTGAAGAACTTCATAGTGTAGAGTAGGCAGGGACATAACGCACTGCAGCCACCAAGAGGTCATTGGATGTCAGCTAGGCCCCTGGCGTGACACACACACACACAATTCTTAAAGGTTGTGTTTATTTTCTCTCACCGCAGTAGCTGACCTCTGATTTGTCTTTTAGGGGTGTTTGTGTGAGTGTGTGTGTGTGTTCCTGTGTAATAATGTGTGTGTGTGTGATGTCTCCTACCTCTGAGTTTATTGACGTCTAGCATTTAAAGAGCAATTAGAACAATTTTCCGCTTGAATTGTAGTTTACACGACAGCGTTACGGGTCAGTGTTACACAGAGTTTAATAGGAACCCCAAAGCAGAGAAAGGCATTATTTGACTGGGCGAGCTTTGTTGAATAAAACAAATAAATGCCATGATGTAAGCGGCCTATAGTCTCAATACAAACAATATAGTACACTTCTTTTTGGCATAGTAGTTCTGTTTTGAATTAGTCAGCTGTCATCCACGTTAATCAGATGTTTGCGTGAAGGTTGAGTTGCACAAACAGATTGAGTTATTGTTCAGCCCTGAGTGTCCCTCCTCTATGGTTACTTTTGGTTGTGTATCTATTTCCTCTGTTTCTGTCCTGTAGGATCTTCTATGTGTCTCATGACTCCCAGGACCTGAAGATCTTCAGCTACATCGCCAGAGACGGACAGAGTAACATCTTCCGTTGTAACGTCTTCAAGTCCAAGAAGAAGGTGAGAAACCTAAACACACTTTCTCTTTTGCTCTCTCTCGCCTCTCTTGCAGGGTAAGGTTATCCACATTGTCCCATTGACATTACTAAGTCATGTCCAGTAATGTGTGCTAAATGTAGCAAAGGAATTCACACATTTACACTCACACTATCTTACCCTCTCACACACACACACACTCGCTCTCACACACTTTCACTCGTTGCCCCCCCTATCAACTATGCCAAGCATGTGCACACACACACACTCACAGCTTTTACACTGATATTCACAGTGGTGAAGTGTTACAGGCCCATGACTGTACTGTATTCTACCTCTACAAGACCTGCTCGTATTAGAGACAGAGAGAACAGGGAGTACTTTTGGTTTCAAGTTATTTGTCTCTTAAAGGAATTCACAGATCAACAGTGAAAAAGGCCAGACACCACAAGTCAAACAGCATGGTAGAACATTGAGATTGGGAACCTGTAAATCCTTAGACAATTCCCATTACCATTTCACACAGACACACCTCTCCAAGTTTGGTCCAGTTAGCCCATTAAGATATCTCTCTCTCTCTCTCTCTCTCTCTCTATCCCTATCAGTGATGCCAACTTAGCAATTTTGTTGCTAGATTTAGCAACTTTTCAGACAACCCAGGCAACTTCGTATTTCAAAGAGTACCTAGCAACAAATTTAGACACTTTTAAAAATGTATTTGGAACATTTAGCAACTTTTGAAAAGTGACTCAGACTCAAATGCACGCATTTCCCTCTAAATGACAACTAAAATTAGATTTTCTCTGTCACACACTCAGTCACAACACACGTGCCTGGCTGCAAAAGTGCATTGTGAGTGACATCAGCAGCAGGCGCTCAGCTCGTGTACAGACAACAGCAGGCCCTCAGCTCGTGTACAGGCAACAGCAGGCCCTCAGCTCGTGTACAGGCAACAGCAGGCCCTCAGCTCGTGTACAGGCAACAGCAGGCCCTCAGCTCGTGTACAGGCAACAGCAGGCACTCAGCTCGTGTACAGGCAACAGCAGGCCCTCAGCTCGTGTACAGGCAACAGCAGGCCCTCCCTCAGGCTCAGTGTACAGGCAACAGCAGGCCCTCCCTCAGGCCCTCTCGTGTACAGGCAACAGCAGGCACTCAGCACTCAGCTCGTGTACAGGCAACAGCAGGCCCTCAGCTCGTGTACAGGCAACAGCAGGCCCTCAGCTCGTGTACAGGCAACAGCAGGCACTCAGCTTGTGTACAGGCAACAGCAGGCACTCAGCTCGTGTACAGGCAACAGCAGGCCAGCAGCAATTTCAGCAAATTGCAAATCATTGTTGGCTGACTGCAGCAGCAGTAGTATGCGTTCAATGAGACAAACCCAATGAATGTAGTTGGTCACAAATGTTTGATCTTGAACAGAACTTACAACATCAATTAACATGTCTCAATCAAAATTGTACAGAAAAGAGTGGGAGTCTGTACCTGAGTTAAAATTGTGTCTGGAGCCAGTAATTGGGGATGATTGTCGGGCACTGTGCGTACTGCAAATCAGATATGCTTGCAAAAATGTATGACATCAAAAAACATTGTGCAACAGCAAAACATATAAATAAATCAAAACCGTACAACCCCACAACGCAGTCTACATTACCGCAGTTGGTTAAGAAAGTGGATAACTGCAAAAGCGCAGAAGCTACTATGTCAATGGCCACTGCAGAGCATGCTAGCATGCAACTGTTTAGGTACAGCTTGCAAAGCTGCCTTTTCAGATTCTGTGGCAGCAACAAACTTCCAAATTCACCAAGTGCATAGAAATGATTAGGGGAGTACTGGCTCCTTATTTTCTGAAAAGTGTAACATCAGATGTGGGGGATGAGAAGTTCAGTCTCCTTTTGGATGAGTCCATTGATGTCAGTGTCTCGAAATACCCGGGTGTGGTGATTCTGTATTTCAGTGCTAAAGAAATAACCATTGTGTCCATATTTCTCGGGCTGGTTGAATTGGAGCGGGGCAATGCCAGATCAATAGCAAAGGCGGAAGTTGAGTTTCTTCAGAAGTGTAACCTTAAAAAAGAGAATCTTCAGGGTATTGGCACTGATAATGCGTCCGTGATGACTGGGGTGCACAACGGGGTGCACAACGGGGTGCATAAGATTTTAAAGGAAGAATGTGCATTGCCCAATTTGGTACTCATCTGCTGTGTGTGCTATGATTTTCAATTGGCTGTCAGTGCAGCATCCAAGTAACCATCCCTAGGAGCATTGAGTACTTAATCAGGAAAACCTACAACTGGTTTTTGATTTCCTCAAAACGGCACGAGGCGTACAAAGCAGTGTATGCCACCATTAATTGTGGCCAGAAACTCCTGCAGATCACCAAAGTGTGTGCCACACGTTGGCTATCGATTGAGCCTGCGGTAACTCATATATTGAGCCAGTGGGAAGAATTAAAGCTCCACTTTGAGGTGACCAAGGCCAGTGAGCGTTGCTACATGGCGGATGTGCTCCACGCCACATACATGGACAAGACCAACTATGTCCACCTGACATTCTTGAAATCAATCCTGTCCGACTTACAAGTTGCAGTGAAGCAAACGGATCCTGTCAAGCTTTTTGACAATCTGGTACACCTCTTAACATCAATTTGCAGAAGAGTAGTCAACTCTATGGCAAAAATTGATGTCCTGAAAGAATCCATTAATGGACAATTTTGCACGCCCAATTTTTCAGTTTTTGATTTGTTAAAAAAGTTTGAAATATCCAATAAATGTCGTTCCACTTCATGATTGTGTCCCACTTGTTGTTGATTCTTCACAAAAAAATACAGTTTTATATCTTTATGTTTGAAGCCTGAAATGTGGCAAAAGGTCGCAAAGTTCAAGGGGGCCGAATACTTTCGCAAGGCACTGTACCTTGTTATTAGCTTGTACCTATTGTTTATCAGTTAGGTAGCATGTTAGCTAACTACCAATACTCTGCTTCAAACTATAGTTGTTCAGAATGTGTAGGTTTACTACTTAAAAAGAAAATAAATAAAATGTAATTTTTCAATAAGGGGTAATGTGTAAATGTTCAATTATTCATTGTCTTGTGTTTAAAAATAAAAACATCTGATCATATAAAATGTGTTGTGTTTATATTACTTTTACAAATAAATTTATGTGATAATAAACAAACAAATGTCAAATCATATTTTTCACCGAGATGGCCAGTCAATTTGAGAGGACGTTATTGTGTATTCTACGTAATGACGGCATCACACAATGACATCACAATGTAATTTAGCTACTTTTAGCAACAGATCGACCTGTCCCTAGCAACTTCCCCTGAAAATTAGTTGGCAACACTGATCCCTATCCCTTTTTCTGTTATTGTCTCTCTCCATTCCTCCCTCTCCTGGACTCTTGAAAGTTTGATGTTTTGGTGCCGCTAGGGCAGTTCAGACAGCTGGTTGATTACTTATTTTATTAAGGAATGTTTGTTTTTCATAACTTCATAACTTTTGTAAGTTACTTTTCATAAATGCTTTATTGCATTGGAATTGTAAATATTGGGAATTTGTATGATTGTGTGCAGGGCTCCCTTGTAAAAGATGCCTTGGTCTCAATGGGATTTCCCTTTTTAAATACATTTGAATAAATACAAATAAATTCCTCCCTCCCTCCTCTCAAGCTGTCCTCCTGTGGACAGTTTAAAGCAGTGTAATTAACGAGGCTGTCTCCATCACAGACAGTTAAACGAGGGGGAGACTTGCAGGGAGAACCCATTAGAGACCAGAGGCCTGGACTAATGGGAGACTGACTTGTGTGTGTCCTTCCTATCCATTGCCAGTTGCCACTCTCTGCCAGTCTCAGACACGGGCCCTGGCATGGGCCAAGTGGCATAGCTTTGGGCGTCCATCACCCAGGATACTGAGCCAGCAGGTGGCTAAAATTATTTGACCATGCAAATACTCACCAATCTGGCTACATTTTCCAAATGAATGAATCTGATAATTCATCTTCAAAGACATCCTCTTAGTCATTCCCCCTGCCATTGTTCAGAGCAGTCACAGTTGCACCCCAGCCCTGTCTGTTTTAATGACTGTCTGAGAAACTGTTGAGCCATAATGGCTGTTAATTGGCAGGCTGAATTGGAGGGAAAACACCTTGACTCAGAACAAAGGCTTGGCAGTTAGAGAGACTGAGAGTCATTATGACACACTAACTTTTGTGGGCTGTTCTACTGCTGGTCCTTTATCTGGGTTTACAACTCTAACAATGCTAACGATGGTAGTACTGCTGGTACTTAATATGGGCTAATGACTAACAAGGCAAATGGTGCTAACAATGTTAGTGCTGCTGGTCCTTAATCTGGGCTACACTCTTCCAAAAAATAAAATCCTTATAGAACCAAAAAGGGTTCTGTCGCTTGCTTCACATATGGTAACCCTTAAAGTTCTTCACTGAACCAAAATGGTTCCATGTAGAACACTGAATGTTGCCATTTATTATATAATTTTTAGCTAAGAATATAATTTAATAAACAATTAAATAATGGACTAATAATACCAGCATAGGTTTTTGGACTGTATTGTCATTATATGCAAGCATAGTTTGTAAATATGCACTGGTGGCCAGCAGAGAGGCATCTCTTTGTTTGAATGATGGCCCACATCAACTCTGGCTGACTTCCATGCAATACACCTTTGTCCATTAGTTATAGAGAACAACAAAAATGTGTCTGCTGCTCCATCCCCCCCAGACAGCACACCTCAGCACGCACAGGTTCAAGCTACAGGATGTTGTTGGGGTTAAGCACCTTGCTCAAGGGCCCAACGGTAAGGGAATGTTTTGAGGATATGAACCCAGCAGCCCTCCAGTTGTGAGATCAATTTTACCCATTTCTTTCCAGCGCCTGGCCCAGAATTCAAACCGCCCACAAGTCCAATTCCCCTAGCGGCTGGGCAGTACAGTACTGGTTCCAGAGAAGAAGGAGAAAAAAACAGCTAATCTGCCAAAATGAAGACATCATTTATTCTAAATATTTTATGCATACCTCCTCTCAGTCAGTAAGTTTTCTAAAGGCCTCATGAAACACAGACCCTTCAATTGACTCCATACTGAAATAAAAGTATCAATTAGCTCATTGCCAATGTCAGACTGGGTCTGTAGCTCTATTTGGAATAACAAATCATTTGTATTTGAAAGAGTTAGCTGGCTAGCTTGAAAGGAGGACTTAAAGTAGCTAGCTCACAAACATGTTCAAATTTTGCTAATATTTCAACTTATTTGTCTAGCCTATGACTTTGGCTTCATATATTTTAATAAAATAATCACCTTTGCTTACCTTAATACTTTGAAAAAGAATGTGCTTATTGGTAGGCTACTTGCAAGTTGGTTCAAACACCGTCCTCTTGTGTTGTCATTAGGTTTGGGCGGTATCCAAATTGTCATACCTTCATACTGACCTTGTGCCATTCCGGGATATTCTGTAATACCGGTACTGGCTCTGTTTTCAAACCCCACTGATACTCTGTAATCCAAAGGTTAGTAATGCTAACAAGTACATGTAAAATCCCATAGAGAATACTAACTAAATGTTAAGCACATTGCAAACATTTGTACAGTTCCTTATCTAATAGATACAAGTGTAGAAGTAACTCAAACATGCTACTCAATTTGCTGCTTGTACAAAACAAATATTAGGCAGCAAGGCTCTTAATCCAGAACGGGGTTCTCTGCTGTTGCCAAGCGAATGCTTGATTTTGGAAGAAGCTAAATGTCAGGAATTGTGAAAAACTATACATAAAAAAAACATAACTATACATATAGATTTTTTTAAACATTTATTTAACTAGACAAGTAAGTTAAGAACAAATTGTTATTTTCTAAAATGGCAGAGGAAACTTGGGTTAACTGGGGAAATGACTTTTTTGTTTTGCCTTGTCAGCTCAGGGATTTGATCTCGCAACCTTCTGGTTACTAATCCAACACTCTAACCACTAGGCTACCTGCCACACCTACAGTTTATTGGCATACACCTTAGTGAAATACATTTAAACTCAGTTTTTCACAATTCCTGACACTTAATCAGAGTACAAATTCCCTGTCTTAGGTCAGTTAGGATCACCACGTCATTTTAAGAATGTGAAATGTCAGAATAATAGTAGAGATAATTATTTATTTCAGCTTTTATTTATTTCATCACATTCCCAGTGGGTCAGAAGTTTACATACACTCAATTAGTATTTGGTAGCATTGCCTTTAAATTGTTTACTTTTTTTTTGTTTTTTACTACAAGCTTCCGACAAAAAGTAGGGTGAATTTTGGCCCATTCCTCCTGACAGAGCTGGTGTAAATGAGTCAGGTTTGTAGGCCTCCTTGCTCGCACGCGCTTTTTCAGTTCTGCCCACAAATTTTCTATATGATTGAGGTCAGGACTTTGTGATGACCACTCCAATACCTTGACTTTGTTGTTCTTAAGCCATTTTGCCACAACTTTGGAAGTATGCTTGGGGTCATTGTCCATTTGGAAGGCCCATTTGCGACGAAGATTTAACTTCCTGGCTGATGTCTTGAGATGTTGCTTCAATGTATCCACATCATTTTTTCCCTCATGATGCTATCTATTTTCTATTTTCCAAGCCATGAGGTCGAAGGAATTGTCCGTAGAGCTCCGCGACAGGATTGTGTCGAGGCACAGATCTGGGGAAGGGTACCAAAAAATGTATGTGGTTTTGAAGCTCCCAAAGAATACAGTGGCCTCCATCATTCATAAATGGAAGAAGTTTGGAACCATTTGCAAAAATGTCAACCTGTTTTGCTTTGTCATTATGGGGTATTGTGTGAATATTGATGAGGGGAAAAAACAATTGAATACATTTTTGAATAAGGCGGTAATGTAACAAAATGTGGAAAAAGACAAGGCGTCTGAGTACTTGCCGAATGCACCGTATATAACCTTTTTTAGTAAATGGTTCTTTAATATCATCTTTTTTCTGTTTATAGACTCTAACAATGCTAACGATGCTAGTGCTGTACCTGCTATTGATTATACAAGGTTGTGAAAGTAATCCTGGTGCAAGGACAAGGCCGTGTGAATTAAATTGTGTGTGTGGGGAGTGTGTGCGAGCGCAAGGCAGTGTGTGAATGGAAATGTCCTCTGCCTCTCTCTGCTCGGCCGAGTAGAGAGCCAATCGTTCAGACTGCAATGCAACCAATGTCACACACTCTTGTCACAATCCATCTCTGTCTAATCCAAGGGTCTCAAACATACAGGGGTGGACGCAATATACTTTAAAATGACAACTGTGTAGAAATTACAGTTTCTTGACTTTATAATCACTGAAAACAAAGCTAGACTATGGATAGAGGACTATTATTTGCACATTTTGACGGTGAGGAAATGTAACACATTTTCAGCGCAGTCCTCCGGACCTCTTTGAAGACCAAGTGCGGCCCCCGGTGCAGTATGAGTTTGACACCCCTGGACTAATCCATCATGTTCATTTATGTAATTTAGTAGACGCTCTTATCCAGAGCAACTTACGGTAGTGAGTGCATGCATTTTCATACCGGTTCCCCGTGGGAATCGAACCGTGGCATTGCAAGCACCATGCTCTACCAACTGAGCCACACGGGACCACAGATGCACATGCACCACACATGTTACACCCCTGAAAAAGGGGAGAAATAATCACGAGAGTGATACGACCTTGTTTTCTCAATGAGAACTTTTAGTGCAAATATTTTACAAAAGTAACACATTTTACAGAACAACAGATCTACAGGAAATATATAGTTTTTAGGGTACAAGGCTTATTCAAGTCCACAACATTATACACTGTAATTCACTGAAACAGATACTAATTTCAATATAACTGTCAAGCACAAAGCTTTAACTCAGTAAACCATAACTCAATTTATCAACAGGCAATAAAGTGTTTGAAAAACCATTATACAAATAACACCGCAAAATATCTTATTAACAACGCACATGTTTATTTACAATCGACATAAAATGGCAGCTACTCTCAGTACGATGATATTCTTCTCTGCAACCGAGCAGGGCAGCTGTGTTCATTGATCTGGCCAAGGCTTTCGACTCTGACTCTTTCGACTCTGTCAATCACCACATCCTCATCGGCAGACTCGACAGCCTTCGTTTCTCAAATGATTGCCTCGCCTGGTTCACCAACTACTTTTCTGATAGAGTTCAGTGTGTCAAATTGGAGGGTCTGCTGTCCGGACCTCTGGCAGTCTCTATGGGGGTGCCACAGGGTTCAATTCTTGGACCGACTCTCTTCTCTGTATACATCAATGATGTCGCTCTTGCTGCTGGTGAGTCTCTGATCCACCTCTACGCAGACGACACCATTCTGTATACTTCTGGCCCTTCTTTGGACACTGTGTTAACAACCCTCCAGGCAAGCTTCAATGCCATACAACTCTCCTTCCGTGGCCTCCAATTGCTCTTAAATACAAGTAAAACTAAATGCATGCTCTTCAACCGATCGCTGCCTGCACCTGCCCGCCTGTCCAACATCACTACTCTGGACGGCTCTGACTTGGAATACGTGGACAACTACAAATACCTAGGTGTCTGGTTAGACCAGACATGGGCAAACTACGGCCCGCGGGCCACATACGGCCCGTTAGGCTTTTTAATCCGGCCCGCCGAACTTGTCCAAATTATACTAAAAACCTCATTTTTTCCCCTTTCCCTGCAATGCCCACGTTTCCCCAATAGATGGCGCACTCAAAACACATTGACCGTTGTTGGAGTGGCGCGTATTTCTCTTTATTTTACTTTAATTTTCACTTCGTTTCACGTCACCATTAAGCCCTTCTGTGAAAATGAGCGGACCAAAGAGAAGGAAAGTGGACAGCGAATGCCGAGTGTTTAATAAGGAGTGGACAACAAAATACTTCTTCACTGAAGTCCGATCAACGGCTGTATGTCTGATATGCCAAGAAGCTGTTGCGGTTTTCAAAGAGTACAATATCAGCCATCACTTTGCCACGAAGCATGCAAACTATGCTAGCAAACAGTCAACACAAGAACGGGCGGCTACTGCTCAGAGGTTGGCAGCTAATTTACAGAGTCAACAGAACTTTTTTCACCGAAAAACTGCAATTCAAGAGTCAAGTACCAAGGCAAGTTATTTGCTGGCATTCAAATTAGCAAAGGCTAGCAAGCCTTTCTCCGAAGGCGAGTTTTTGAAAGAGTGCATGGTAGAGACAGCAGGTCTCTTGCGTCCGGAGAGCAAAGCCAAGTTTGAAAAAATCAGTTTAGCACGCAGGACAGTGACTCGCCGCGTGGAACTGATTGACGAAGATATAGTCAGCGAGTTAAACAAAAAGGCGGAGTCCTTTAAGTTATATTCACTAGCACTGGATGAAAGTAACGACATAAAAGACACTGCTCAGCTCCTAATTTTTATCCGAGGGATTAACGACAGTTTTGAGATAACGGAGGAGCTTTTGAGCATGGAATCACTGAAAGGGAAAACGCGAGGAGAGGACTTATATGAACAGGTGTCTGCTGTCATCGAGAGAATGAAGCTACCTTGGAGTAAACTTGCCAATGTCACCACGGATGGATCGCCAAATTTAACTGGAAAAAACATCGGGCTGCTGAAAAGAATCAGGATAAAGTGAAAGAAGAAAACCCTGACCAGGATGTTATTTTACTTCACTGCATCATTCATCAGGAGTCTCTGTGTAAGTCTGTATTGCAGCTTAATCACGTCGTGGATCCAGTTGTAAAACTTGTTAACTTCATACGAGCAAGGGGACTTAATCATCGTCAGTTCATTACGTTCCTGGAAGAAACTAATGCGGATCACCAGGACCTACTTTACCACTCTCGCGTCCGCTGGTTAAGTTTGGGGAAAGTGTTTCAATGAGTCTGGGAGCTCAAAGACGAGATTCGCTCATTTTTTAATTTAATGGGGAAATCCGAAGAATTCCCCGAGCTGAGCGACACAAACTGGCTTTGTGACTTTGCGTTTGCTGTGGACATATTTTCACACATGAATGAGCTGAACGTGAAGCTACAGGGGAAAGATCAGTTTGCGCACGACATGTACACAAATGTGAGAGCCTTCAAATCCAAGCTGGTTTTATTCTCCAGGCAAATGTCAAACAAATCTTTCGCACATTTCCCCACACTAGCCGTGCAGAAAGAGGCCGCCCGAAATGCGAAGAAATACTGCAAATCACTGGACGATCTGCACAGAGAATTTTGCCGTCGGTTCTGTGATTTTGAAAAAATTGACAAGTCACTTCAACTGGTGTCCTGTCCCCTGTCACAAGACCCCGAATCAGCACCGCAGGAGCTGCAATTGGAACTGATCGATCTTCAGTCTGACTCCGTCTCAAAGGAGAAGTTCAAGTCTCTTAAACTGAATGACTTTTACGCTTCACTTAACGAGACCGCGTTTCCAAACCTCCGGAGGACGGCGCAGAAGATGCTGGTGTTGTTTGGCTCGACCTACGTGTGTGAGCAGACGTTTAGCGTCATGAAAATCAACAAAGCCCATCACAGATCCAAGTTAACTGACCAACACCTCAGATCTGTCCTGAGAATTGCCACAACAAAACTAACTCCAGACTTTGATGCACTGGCAAAAAGGGAGACCAACAACACTGTTCCCACTGAAATGGTGAGTTTTTCTGCTGTGTTATGAAAAAATGCATATGGAAAGTTTGGAAGTGCGTCTTTTAATTAAGAGCAATGCACATTTACGCACAGCAGCGGTACAGTAGCTTAATTAACACTTCCACTGCACATCGCTCTTAATTTAAATTTAAATTTTCAGCTGATATTTAATACAGCCTATGTCTGTGTGCTTGGCAACGATACACGTGTACTGTTTGCGCGTGAAGGCGAGGGCGTCCGTGGCGAGTTTGTAGAGCGCACGGTCAGGACAATCCATCCATGATTTTGCGGAGTTTAACACAAGTAGATATTATTGAGCTTGAGTATTTCGTTGTGTAATAATATGTTTTGAATGTTGAAAGTGATTCCATTTTTCAATAAATGTTGATTTCTTTAACTTTGCACCTTCGATTGAAACTTATTAAAAACAGACGCAATCTTGATAAATCACAGTGCGTATGTTATTTTAATCTATTTACATTTCCTCCTCCCAGTATCTCCGAAATAGTATGTAAATGCCATATCTTGCATATTCCTTGAGACAAATTTATTAACTGATAAGGGCTATTTTTCACATTTGAAAGACAGTTAATAAATTGGGTTGTAGTGTTCTTACTGTGCTATGAGGTTTGCACACACTACATTTAATGCTTTAGTATATCCGGCCCAAACACTCCCTCCAAATGCTCCTGGCCCGGCCCCTCTGTCAAATTTTAGAACCCATTGTGGCCCGCGAGTCAAAAAGTTTGCCCACCTCTGGGTTAGACTGTAAACTCCCCTTCCAGAACCACATCAAACATCTCCAATCCAAAGTTAAATCTAGAATTGGCTTCCTATTTCGAAACAAAGCATCCTTCACTCATGCTGCCAAACATACCCTTGTAATAATGACCATCCAACCGATCCTCGACTTCGGCGATGTCATTTACAAAATAGCCTCCAATACCCCACTCAACAAATTGGATGCAGTCTATCACAGTGCAATCCATTTTGTCACCAAAGCCCAATATACTACCCACCATTGCGACCTGTACGCTCTCGTTGGCTGGCCCTCGCTTCATACTCGTCGCCAAACCCGCTGGCTCCATGTCTACAAGACCCTACAAGACCCTGCTAGGTAAAGTCCCCCCTTATCTCAGCTTGCTGGTCACCATAGCATCACCCACCTGTAGCACGCGCTTCAGCAGGTATATCTCTCTCGTCACCCCCAAAACAAATTCTTTCTTTGGCCGCCTCTCCTTCCAGTTCTCTGCTGCCAATGACTGGAACGAACTACAAAAATCTCTGAAACTGGAAACACTTATCTCCCTCACTAGCTTTAAGCACCAGCTGTCAGAGCAGCTCACAGATTACTGCACCTGTACATAGCCCACCTATAATTTAGCCCAAACATCTACCTCTTTCCCTACTGTATTTATTTTATTTATTTTTATTTTATTTATTTATTTTTTATATCTACTTTGCACATTCTTCCACTGCAAATCAAATTTGTATTTTTTATTTTTTTTTATTTCACCTTTTATTTAACCAGGTAGGCAAGTTGAGAACAAGTTCTCATTTACAATTACGACCTGGCCAAGATAAAGCAAAGCAGTTCGACACATAAATAAATAAAGGTAAAGGTGAATAATAAAGGTGAAATAAAAAAATATATAAAAAATGTATTGCTCTCTGCAAACTTAACTCTAACTTCCTCAAGATGTTACTAAGACACACCTTAAACACTCTTGACATGCTAGCGAGTTATTACATTTGAATTACTATTTTTGTTCATCAATAACGTACCCGGAAAAGGGGGAGAAATAATCATGAGTGTGATACGATCTTGTTTTCTAAATGAGAACTTTTAGTGCAATAAGAAAAGACCGCGATTTCCCCTGGAACTTGGGTGGAGACAAGAGCAATCGATCTTAGGCTCATAGATTAAGACCATTTAGTAGATCACAGATTAACATTTTTATCCTTCCATTCGGCACCACAAAATAAAGTAATCAATATAACGTTTACACATTCCTCTCACAATTCGTACCCTTTGTACGCTTGACGGATTTTAACTTTAACACAATTATATGAATATTATCAATCTCTATCAACTAATACTGAATGCATGATCTTTTTAACCTTAGATGTTTTATGATCCTCACATACTTTGAACTTACTAATACTTTTTAATGTATAACAGGCTATGAGTATTTCCTTTAACCTGTCTCACACACACACACACACACACACACACACACACACACACACACACACACACACACACACACACACACACACACACACACACACACACACACACACACACACACACACACACACACACACACACACACTCATCCTGTCCAGTCATTCTGATTGTGGTGTGATGAAGTGTTCTTGGCTACTCTTTGACAACCTCTTATTACCTCCCAGTCGTCCTCCAACTATTTTAAAAGAATAGGAATGCTATTGATTTCTTCTACCTGTCTCTCCCCTTTACTCTCACTATCTCTTTCTCTGGTCCGAGTACAGTATATTTAATTGAAGGACAGAGAGAAGTCATCCACAGTAGCTCATCAAAGAACATTGAATAACCACTCTCTCTCTCTCCCTCTGTCTCTTTCCTCCATCCCCTCCTCCCCCTCCTCTCCTCTCCTTCGTCCATCCTCTCCAGTCCCAGGCCATGCGTATCGTGCGGACGGTGGGCCAGGCGTTCGAGGTGTGTCATAAACTCAGCTTACAACACACACACCAGAACGCAGATGGACAGGAGGACGCAAACAATGACAAGACCTGCAACGAGGAGTCCACGCTCTCAGGTGAATATACACACACACAAACACACTCCTGATTGAGTGTAAGAGACCATTTGAGAGGATAGCATCACAGATGAGTCAGTCTATAGAGAGAGACTGTGACTGTGGAACAGAACAGTGGTTGGAGGACTGGCTCTAGTGACTGCTGCATCCTTTCATAGGCAGATGAGCCCACAGCACCCACGCACCACGCTCACACATACACACAAACACACATACACACATCTGCATTGACCCCCCTTTGCACCAAATCTTTTGACTCATCACATTTATTCCTTGTGTTATTATCTTTCTATTATTTTTCTATTTTTCTCTCTGCATTGTTGGGAAGAGCCTCTAAGTAAGCATTTCACTGTAATTCTACACCTGTTGTTTACGAAGCATGTGACAAATACAATTTGATTTGACACAAACACGCACACGAGAGCTGATCCCAGCTCTCTGTCTGTCCCACTAGTGTAAGCCTCAGGAGCCTCTGAGCACAGCTAATGGGCTTATCTGGAGTGTTAATTGTCAGAGCTGAGTGAACAAGAGAACCACTGGAGAACACCTTAATGAAGCTCCTCCCCTCCTGCCCCTCTTTTTTTGTCATCCTTCCTCATCTTTTGGTGTAGCAACTTTCAACAAAATACCTCTGAGTCCTCTCCCTTCCCTTCCTCTCATCTTTTTATGTTTCTCTACCTCTTGTGGTGTAGCAACTTTTTTTCTAGCAACGAAGTCTGTTACGCCATTGGCCCTCCTTCTGACAATGTGTTGGTGTGTTCGTTCACTCAGCCCGGGAGTTAACGGGAGCAGAGAAGTCGGCGGTTGCTGTGGAGACAGACATCGATGCGGAGGAGGCTCCCTTACCATTACCGGACAGTACGGTTGAGGAGTTTAACCGCGGCGTCACTGACCTGGACGGAGTGGATGCTACCGCCAAGACTGACCACACACACTTCAACAATATTGACAACGACAAGAAGGTATGGGGGTGTGTGTATGTGTTTTGGGGGGGTGAGGTTGGGGCGTGTTTGAGGGGGAAAGAAAGGAGTGGGGTGCAAGCAAAGCAGGATGAAAGTTCCATACATAGAGTATTCTAACTAAGTGCTGGAATTGGAGAACACGGTAATTGCTTGTTAGACCATTGTATTGATTGCTTACACCAGGGAATATAATACAATTGGTCAATCTATAGATTTCTTGGACCAGAGAATACAATATATTGTGGCTTTTCTAAAGATGGCTTGAGGAGGCGGAAAACAATATTGTGTGGCCTATGTATAGGTTGATATGTACAGTGACACTGTTTTTGTGAGTCAGGGAGAACCCACACACACATTAGTTAACACTTCTCTCCATTTCTTCCTAACAAAGACAGTAATTAATTTACCAGAATTTTACATAATTATGATATAACATTGAAGATTGTGCAATGTAACAGCAATATTTAGACTTAGGGTTGCCACCCGTTTGATAAAATACAGAGCAGTTCCGTATTTCACTGAAAGAATAAATGTTTTGTTTTTTGAAATTATAGTTTCCGGATTTGACCATATTAATGACCTAAGGCTCGTATTTATGTGTGTTTATTATAATTAAGTCTATGATTTGATATTTGATAGAGCAGTCTGACTGAGCGGTGGTTGGCAGCAACAGGCTCGTAAGCATTCGTTCAAACCGCACTTTCCTCCGTTTGTCAGCAGCTTTTCGCAATGCTTGAAGCACAGTGCTGTTTATGACTTCAAGCCTATCAACTCCTGAGATTAGGCTGGCAATACTATAGTGCCTATAAGAACATCCAATAGTCAAAGGTCTATGAAATACAAATGGTATAGAGAGAAATAGTCCTATAAAAACTACAACCTAAAACTTCTTAACTGGGAATATTGAAGACTCATGTAAAAGGAACCACCAGCTTTCATATGTTCTGAGCAGGGAACTTAAACGTTAGCTTTTTTACATGGCACATATTGTACTTTTACTTTCTTCTCCAACACTTTGTTTTTGCATTATTTAAACCAAATTGAACATGATTCATTATTTATTTGAGACTAAATTGATTTTTATTATTTTACTTATTATTTTAAGTTCGTGTTCATTGTTCATTCAGTATTGTTGCAATTGTCATTATTACAAATATATGTATAAAAATCATCTGATTAATCAGCATCAGCTTTTTTTGGTCCTCCAATAATCATTATTGGTATCAGCGTTGAAAAACCATAATCGGTCAACCTCAAGTTGGCACCATGCATTGGGGAAGGTAGCGTTTTCCTGGCATCTGCCAAACCAATATTAGTCCGTCGGACTGCCATATGGTGCATGATTCATCATTCCAGAGAACGCGTTTCCACGGCTCCAGAGTCCTATGGCGGCGAGCTTTACCCCACTCTAGCCGACTCTTGGCATTGCGCAGGGTGATTTTAGGCTTGTGTGCGACTGCTCGGCCATGGAAACCCATTTCTTGAAGCTCCGGAAGAACAGTGATTGTGCTGAGGTTGCTTACAGAGGCAGTTTGGAACTCGGTAGTGAGTGTGCCAACTGAGGACAGAGCTCTAGCAGGGCAGAAATTTGATGAACTGACTTGTTGGAAAGGTGGCATTCTATGACGGTGTCACGTTGAAAGTCACTGAGCCCTTCTGTAAGGCCATTCTACTGCCAATGTTTGGCTACTGAGATTGCATGGCTGTGTGCTTGATTTGATACACCTGTCAGCAACGGGCGTCTTGAAAAAAAGTATTGAAAAAGAAGGGTCAACACTGCAAATATTGACTCTTTACATCAACTTCATGTAATTGTCAATAAAAGCCTTTGACACATATGAAATGCTTGTAATTATACTTCAGTATTAAATAGTAACACCTGACAAAATATCTAAAGACAATGAAGCAGCAAACTTTGTGAAAACTAATATTTGTGTCATTCTCAACTTTTGGCCACGACTATATATATGGAGCATTTACTGTTTTATTCAGGTTTTTCAAGTGCTGGTGGCAGATCATGCATTCCAATTTCTTGTTTAGATTGTAATGGACACATTATGTGTGTAAAAAATGTTTTTTTGAAGGTTGTACTGATTATGATGAGCTAATGCTAAGCTATTTGCCAGCTATGTGTGGCGCCATGTTTGTTGACATAATACAATGCGTTTTGGCTGTCAGACCAAAGATGTTATAACAAAATGAGGTGAAGGGATGGTTCACTCGACTGACTTATGGTGCTTTCAATACAACTGGGATCTCTGAAAAGAATACGAGGTCAAATCATGACGTCCGTGATCGTTAGGTTGGAAAGTCGGAGCTCTAGAAAGAGACAGAGTTGTATGACCTTTTCAAAACAGTTTTTCCCAGTCAGAGCTCTTTTTTTCTCCAGAGTTCCGAGTTGTCGTGAACGTACTGAAATCGGAAGTCGTAGATTTCTGAGTTCCCAGTTGATTTGAACGCCGCATCAGATTGTAACTATGGTACCTCAGGGTTGCCAGCTCAGACCCCCTTTCCAGGAGTTGTATTTTTATTTAGCTTATGAACTTCTCCTGTGTTTGCCCCCCATTTATTGTTAAATCTCCCATCATAGTAATATTTCCTGCATCGTATGACCCCAAGATACCTTCCACCATTTCTATCCTCCATGGACTTGAAATCCCCCCAAAACCCCTCTGAAATGGTTTCATCCATATCTGGTAACCCTGTTTAGCTTTCACGCTACAGTTAGGCTAGGCAGTAGGCTTGTATTTGAGGTGATGATCTGTGAGGCGATAACATTTTATTTGCTTTGTGATTTGTCAAGAACTGTAAATGACTTATCAAGTCATGTGCTCCGGTACTTGTACACACTGTAACAAATACATCAAAGATTTCAAATATGCTGCTTTTCCTTCACTCTGCGTTCCAACTCATCCCAAACCATCTCAATTGTGTTGAGGTTGAGTGATTGTGGAGGTTACTACATGATTCCATAGGTGTTATTTCATAGTGTTGATGTCTTCACTATTATTCCACAATGTAGAAAATAGTCAAAATAAAAACTCTTGAATGAGTAGGTGTGTCCAAACTTTTGACTGGTACTGTATTTGCGATGGTACACAGCAGGGACCACTCAACAATGATTACAAATATGTAATCGTACGCATCAAAGGGTTAAAGATAGAGTTATGTCAACGGCGTGTTCAATATGGATCAGATTGGAAACAACACGGTGTGAAATCGCTGCAGCAACAGAGGGTTAGGAAAGGCCTTGCTCACCCCCTTTGTGTGTGTGTGTGTGTGTGTGTGTGTGTGTGTGTGTGTGTGTGTGTGTGTGTGTGTGTGTGTGTGTGTGTGTGTGTGTGTGTGTGTGTGTGTGTGTGTGCGCATGATTGATTACACAGAGATGGTTTGGGACGGGAGTGTGTGACATTGGTAGTAGAGGTGGGTGGGGGAGGGGGGTGTACTTCATCCACTGTGGGTTTTCTGGAAGCTCATGAAAGGAAATGAGCCAAAGAGCTTAAGGTCTATTTTCTCCTGTCAGGTCTCATTCATTTGACGAAGCCTTTTACTTCCAACCGCTCCTTGGTCACAGCCACAAATCAATTCAACGACATCATGTGAACAACTTGAAAGACACCAAGGCTAGTGTTGTGGACTAAAGGCACAGTCCGTAGGTTCTGTGAGATAGAAACTTACATTTGAGTCAAAAAGGATATTCAAATGATAGGTAAGATATACAAAACCTTGCAGAGAGCCTTTCTAACAGACAATCTCTTAGAAAAAAATGTAAACTACTGGAACCAAGACTTAAACATAACTGATATTGGCACAAGATGGAGGTCATACTGGAGGTCATCCAGTATAAACTAATGTATTGAATGTATTACACAAGAGAAAAAATTCACAAATGCTACAGCACAATGGCATGTCTTAAGTGTAAAACTAACAATGACTCAATAGTCCATTGTGCTATTGTGTATGTTTTTTCGCGTTATTTGTAACTTATTTTGTACATAATGTTTCTGCCACCGTGACTTATGACCGAAAAGAGCTTCTAGATATCAGGACAGCGATTACTCACCTCATACTGAAGAATACTTTCTCTTCAACGGGTCAGAAGGGAAGGATTTACTTCAGACGAGATGAGAGATGGAGGTGCCTTGTAAAAGAGATGTAAAAGAGATGGAGGTATCGAGGCAGAAGGTCCAGGGGCCTTGTAAGGATCTGTCGCCGAGAGGGCAATCTACCTTTACCATTGGTCCTATTAGCCAACGTACAGTCAAACGATAATGAAATAGACAAACTACGATCACCTATATCCTACCAATGGGATATTAAAAACTGTAAGATTTTATGTTTCACCAAGTCGTGGCTGAACAATGACATGAATAACGTACAGCTGGCAGGTTTTAAGCTTTTTCGGAAGGATAGAACAGCGGCCTCTGGTAAGACAAGGGGTGGCGGTCTGTGTATATTTGTAAACAACAGCACGAAATCTAAGGAAGCCTCAAGGTTTTGCTCGCCTGAGGTAGAGTATCTCATGATAAGCTGTAGACCACACTATTTACGAAGGGAATGTTCATCTGTATTCTTTGTAGCTGTTTATGTACCATCCCAAACCAATCCTGGCACTAAGACCGCACCCAATGAGCTGTATACGGCCTTAAGCAAACAGGAAAATGCTCATCCAGAGGCGGCGCTCGTATTGGCCGGGGACTTTAATGCCGTGAAACTCATTCGGTTTACCTCATTTCTACCAGCATGTCAAATGTGCAACCAGAGGGAAAAAACTCTAGACCACCTTTACTCCACACACAGAGACCATAACCACAATTCTATCCTCCTGATTCCTGCTTACAAGCCAAAACTAAAGCAGGAAGCACCAGTGACTCAGTCAATAAGAAAGTGGTCAGATGAAGCAGATGCTAAGCTACAGGACTGTTTTGCTATCACAGACTGGAATATGTTTCCGGGATTCTTCCAATGGCATTGAGGAGTACACCACATCAATCACTGGCTTCATCAATAAGTGCATTGATGACATAATCCCCACAGTGACCGTACGTACCTACCCCAACCAAAAGCCATGGATTACAGGCAACATCGCACTGAGCTAAAGGGTAGAGCTGCCGCTTTCAAGGAGTGGGATTCTAACCCGGAAGCTTATAAGAAATCCTGCTATGCCCTCTGACGAACCATCAAACAGGCAAAGCATCAATACAGGACTAAGATTTAATTGTACTACACTGGCTCCAACACTCGTCGGATGTGTCAGGGCTTGCAAACTATTACAGACTACAAAGGGAAGCACATCCGCAAGCTGCCCAGTGACACGAGCCTACCAAATGAGCTAAATTACTTCTATTCTCATTTCGAGGCAACACTGAAGCATGCATTAGAGCATCAGCTGTTCCAGATGACTGTGTGATCACGCTCTCTGTGAGTAAGACCGGTCAACATTCACAAGGCTGCAGGAACAGACTGATTACCAGGACGTGTACTCTGAGCATTTGCTGACCAACTGGCAAGTGTCTTCACTGACATTTTCAACCTGTCCCTGACTGAGTATGTAATATTAACATGTTTCAAGCAGACCACCATAGTCCCTGTGCCCAATAACACTAAGGTAACCTGACTAAATGACTACCAACCCGTAGCACTCATGTCTGTAGCCATGAAGTGCTTTGAAAGGCTGGTCGTGGCTCACATCAACACCATTATCCCAGAAACCTTAGACCCACTCCAATTTGCATACCGCCCCAACAGATCCACAGATGACGCAATCTCAATCGCACTCCACACTGCCCTTTCCCACCTGGACAAAATTAACACCTATGTGAGCATGCTATTCATTGACTACAGCTCAGCGTTCAACAACATAGTGCCCTCAAAGCTCATCACTAAGCTAAGGACCCAGGGACTAAACTCCTCCCTCTGCAACTGGATCCGGGCTGCCCCCAGGTGGTAAGGTTAGGTAACAACACAACCGCCATGCTGGTCCTCAACATGGGGGCCCCTCATGTGTGCGTGCTCAGTCCTCTACTGTACTCCCTGTTCACTCATGACTGCATGGCCAGGCATGACTCCAACAACATCAACATCAAGTTTGCCAATGACACAACAGTGGTAGGCCTGATCACCAACAATGATGAGATGTGTGGTGCCAGGACAACAACCTCTCCCTCAACATGATCAAGACAACGGAGATGATTGTGGACTACAGGAAAAGGAGGACCGAGCACGCCCCCATTCTCATCGACGGGGCTGTAGTGGAGCAGGTTGAGTGTAAAGTTCCTTGGTGTCCACATCACCAACAAACTATCTTGGTCCAAACACACTAAGATAGTCATGAAGAGGGCACAACAAAGCCTATTCTTTCTCAGGAGACTGAAAAGATTTGGCATGGGTCCTCAGATCATCAAAAGGTTCTACAGCTGCACCATCGAGAGCATCCTGACTGGTTGCATCACTGCCTTGTATGGCAACTTCTCAGCCTCTGACCACAAGGCACTACAAAGGGTAGTGAGTACGGCCCCGTACATCATCGGGGCCAAGCTTTCTGCCATCCAGGACCTCTATACCAGGTGGTGTCAGAGGAATGCCCTAAAAAACTCCAGCCACCCTAGTCATGAACTGTTCTCTCTGCTACCACATGGCAAGCGGTACCGGAGCACCAAGACTAGGCCCAAGAGGCTTCTTAACAGCATCTACCCCCAAGCCATAAGACTTCAGAACAGCTAATCAAAGGGATACCCAAGCCCCTCTTTTACGCTGCTGCTCTCTGTTTATTATCTATGCATAGTCACTTTAACTCTACCTACATGTACATATCACCTCAATTACCTCTACTAACCGGTTCCCCCAGACATTGACTCTGTACTGGTACCCCCTGTATATAGTGTCCCTATTGTTATTTTTATCATGACACAAGGCGAGACCCAGATGCAGACACAGGAGGCAGATTGTTGGAGTCTTACAATATTAATTTCTTAATCCAATAGGGTAAGGCAAGAGAATGGTCATGGACAGGCAAAAGGGTCAAAACCAGTTCAGAGTCCAAAAGGTACCGAAGGGCAGGCAGAATCAAGGTCAGGGCAGGCAGGCGGGAAAGCTGGTTGACTTGACTAACACACAAGACGAACTGGCACAGAGAGACAGGAAACACAGGGATAAATAAGCGACATCTGGGGGGGTGGAGACAATCACAGGAACAGGTGAAACAGATCAGGGCATGACAATTTTGTTGTTGTTTAACTATTTGTTACTTTTATTTTTAATGTTTTACTTATCTTTTTTTTCTTAACTTCTTAAAGCATTGTTGGTTAAGGGCTTGTAAGTAATCATTTCACTGTATTTGGCGCATGTGACAAATACGATTTGATTTGAGCTTGATGAGCAAAAAAAACAATAAAATACATTTTAGAATACGGCTTTAACGGAACAAAATGTGGAAAAAGTCAATGGGTCTGAGTACTTTCCAAATTCACCGTAAAATGTACTTTTAATCTGTCTGCCTGCGTATGTCAAGACATGGCATATGAGGGTGCAGAGAGATACCCAATGGGTTGGATGAAACTTTTCTCATCAATCATCTTGAGAAAACGTATACTTCAAAACTGGAAATAAACCAATCAACACAATGGAAAGGTCAAATGCTTTATTATCTAAATGTTGAATGTGCGTGGGTGACGGAGAGAAGCAAAATGGTCCAGTTTGAGAACTATTGGACTCAGTTTTGTTGGGTTGTTTAGATTATATTACTGGTGTCCCTGAACTCTGTTCTGCTTTACTCTGCTGTGATCTAGATGTGAGTTGTAGAACAAACAGCTTCGAGGTGTGCAGTCTGTTTCTACTCAACTCTTATCCTCCCCTCTCCTGTTTGGATGCCTGCAGGTGTGTTTGAAAGCAAAAGTGTGTTTTAATGGCGCATACTGCTTACACTGCTCAACAGATGGCCTCAGAAACTATCTACAGCAGGAGATTGGGATGCTACTGCTTGCTGTCTCTCTCTCTCTCTCTTTTTCTCTCTCTCTCTTTCTCTCTCTCTCTCGCTCTCGCTCTCTAACATTCTCTCTCTCTCTCGTTCTCTAACATTCTCTCTCACTCTCTCTCACTTTCTCACACTCTCACTCTCTAACATGCTCTCTCTCAAATCAAGGGGCTTTATTGGCATGGGAAACATATGTTAACATTGCCAAAGCAAGTGAAGTCACTCACTCACTCACTCTCTCTCTGTTTCGCTCTCTCTCTTCGCTGTATCAGTAAATAATTCAAAGTGCCAACTTTCCAAAGACTATTATTGTTTTCACCTCATGACTGAAGAATCAGGAAGGTGAGGTGTTAATTATTCAGTGGTGTGTGTATGTGTGAATAAATGATGGCCGTGTGTTTTTCACCAGTGTCTAACCTGAACAACTTCAGAAAAACAACCACTTAGCCTGATATCCATTAACTACACAAACACAACACTGAAACATAAACGGTATACGTGTAACAATAGTTTAAATCTGCTGCTAACTGCTAAAATGCTGTTTTAGCCTCACCTCTCCAAATAGTTGGCATCTGCCAAACCCTGTCATAGAAATCATCTGTCATGAATAATGTCTTCACTGATTGGATCAGCTCTTCACTGACAAACTCTCGCTCCCTGTTGCGCCGCATAGATTTACTATAGTAACACTAGAGCCATTCAGTCTGCTCATTTAAACACTGTCCTTGGAGGCTCACTGTATCAGCTACCGTATATAAACATGGCCACAGGCATAGACAGTTCTGAGGGAAGGGACCCCTTAGTATTAAGATTAAGAATATATACTCCTCTGCTGCACGCAGGTGCACACACACACCTCTCCCCTTCCTCCATCACCCCAGGTCTAGAGGCATTGACCTGGATGTGCTTAGTCGTACTGAGCAGGCCATTAATATCAGTCATCAATAGTAATGTCACAGACACAGATAGACACGGTTCTTTATTTATGAGGACAGAATACAGATATAAACCTGAATATCACACCACTGCATATGCTGAGTTTTTCACCCTCGACCGTTTCAAGAGTGTATCAAGAATGGTCCATCACCCAAATGACATCCAGCGATTTTGACACAACTGTGGGAAGCATTGGAGTCAACATGGGCCAGCATCCCTGTGGAATGCTTCGATACCTTATGGAGTCCTTGCCCTGACAAATTGAGGCTGTTCTGGTGGCAAAAGGGGGGTGCAACTCAGTATTAGGAAGATGTTCTTAATGTTTGGTACACTCAAATGATTAAAGATACTGCAGTAATTCTATAATACGATGCACTTAGGGTAGTCCTATTATGGCAGTGACTGTTTGAGTTTCATTGTGTGTGTGGTTTGGTTTTACTATCCTTGTGGGTACCAGAAGTCCTCACAAGGATAGTAAAATGAGGACAATTCGAACAAGTGGGGACATTTCACCGGCCCCCACAAGGAAAAAGGCTACTTTAGGCTTAAGGGTTAGGTTTATGGTTAGAATCAGGGGTTAGGGTAAGAATTAGGGGTTAGGGTTAGAATTAGGGGTTAGGTAGGGCTAGATTTGAATGGCAATACTTTTTTGTGTCCCCACAAGGATAGTAAAGCAAATGTGTGTGAGTGATAGGGGATAAGAGAAGCTCATCCACACAGAGCGCTTGGAGCTACAGGCTATTTTGGAACAGGGAGGAACGGGGGAGGAAGTTAACAACAAAGGACCTCTGAAGTGTCACTCCCTCCTGTATCCTGGCAACCATCCAGGACAGGAAGAAACCATTTTCCAACATGCAAAATAACCATGCCGTGTACCAGTACCAGTTTAGGCACACTCAGCTCCAGCCATCTGGGGGGGGGGCTGCTCTGCCTGGCATCTCTGCTGTATTACATAATCTGTACTCCTGCCTTCTCAATCCACGTGCAGGGCTCTCAGCTTGGTGCTCTCCATCACAACAACCCTACAAGCGCGCGCACAAAGATATTTCCAATCCTGTCTAGATTGTGCCTCCAGAGAGCAACTGTAGTTAGTTGGCAACAGTACTGATGGTTCGTGTTTCACAAGTCTGTAGTTCGGCAGGCTAACACATTCAGGCGACCAGGTTTAAAACTAGTCGGTCACAAACTTGTGGAGAGAGAGATAGATGGCTGGAGCTGAGTGTGCCTAAACTGGTACACGGCATGGTTATTTTGCATGTTGGAAAATATTTCCTGTATCCAGAGGTTTCTTCCTGTCCTGGATGGTTGCCAGGATACAGGAGGGAGTGACACTTCAGAGGTCCTTTGTTGTTAACTTCCTCCCCCGTTCCTCTCTGTTCCAAAATAGCCTGTAGCTCCTAGCGCTCTGTGTGGATGAGCTTCTCTTATCCCCTATCACTCACACACACACACACACCACTGGCATCCCTCACCCAACCCCTTATCCAATCCTACCTAGCCCCACTCCATTACCCCCGAGCCCCTGCTACTCTGCCATATGCATTCACACCCCCCCCCCACACACACACACACACACACTCTCACACAGGTCTCTCACAGTCATGTGGGTGGATCCATGGTAGATAGCAGAGAGCAGCTAGTGTAATCACTGCTAAGGGACCAGGGAACCAGTCTTCCTTCTCTGTCTCAGGGGTCCATTGCTTCATCTCTCGTTCTTCTCCTCCCTCCCTTCGTTGGGCTGTGTTGCTGAGGGGATGGGGTGGCAGAGAGATGGATGGGCAGATTACTGCGGCTACAAAGGACATCTGAGGGGACTGGGTGGAGTAAACACACACACACATACACACACACCCACACATGGCCTTATTCACTGCTGCTGTTACAACACTAGCCCCAGACCCTTGACGGGTGCGTGTGTGTGTACTGAAAGGCAGAGGGCCATAGCACTTAAGGGCTCTCAGGACATCCAGGGAGGGAGACTTGGAATGGAACATTTTTGTTTTTATTTAACCTGTTTTTATTTAACCTTTATTTAACTAGGCAAGTCAGTTAAGAACAAATTCTTATTTACAATGACGGCCTACCCCGGCTAAACCGTCACGACATTGGGCCAATTGTGTACCACCTTATGGGACTCCCTATTAAGACCGGTTGTGATATTGCCCGGGATCGAATCAGGGTCTGTAGTGACACCTCTAGCACTGAGATGCAGTGCCTTAGACTGCTGTACCACTCGGGAGCAATGGAACATGCAGTTCGACCTCTGAAGGGAAGGAGATGAGTGCACTTCAGTGTTCTCTGAAAGGAGGGAGTGGTGACTTGGAAGGGAACATGTAGTTTGCTTCAATGTCTACTGTGAAGGGCATGACTGTCTCGTATCAGGACATCTGATCTCCCCTTTGATGGGGCAGAAGTGCCCTACATGTGCTGCAGGGTGGAAGGGAGCAGGGAGAGAGTGGCTAGCATCTACAGCATGTTGAATTCTTAGTAGATATTGCCTTGATATTGTTTTGACATTGAAGTGTGAACTTAGAGACATTTGTCATGTCAAAAAAATATTTGGGAAGTGTTTTGTAGTTGTAATTCTGCTCAGAACATGAACTTCAGACCCCATTTTCTTCTCCTCGTTTGTTTACTTGTCTGAATAAAAAAAATGCAAATTCTGTTTCCATCCAAATTGGGACCAGATTGCTGTAAACACATTTGGCATTCACTGCATACGGATTGTTGTTTTCGCTGTCTGTTGAGTTAAACACACTTGGAAGGCTGTGGATCAGACACTGTTTGAGAATCTAATCTTTATTCAGTATGCCTGTTAGTGTGTTGTCGTTATCTTGTTAGAACTGCTTGGTGAATGTGTCTGTACGTGCGTGTCTGTCTGTCTCTTGGTGCCTGCGGGGCATAGTACAGCCTCAGGCAAAATGACGCTGGGTTTTATTCAACACATTGGTCTCTCTGCTGCCCTCAGTGTGTGTGGTTCAGAGTGCTTTGACTGAATGTGTTGGTATTTCACTATTAACCAACAGAGGCCAGAGGGCCATTGTTCAAAAACCACAGGTTTCATGTATTTCTCCCCAAGGCGAAATACATTTCTCCCCAAGTCAACACACTCTGAAATCACGATGAATAACAACAATTCACTCGCTACCCATCTGCTTTCTTCAAATATACAGTACAAATCTACTGAGTGTTTCTTCATAGGAAGGAGTAAAGGCGCTATATCTGACAACAAGGGTATTGAATAACCTCTACTGTGTCTTTGTTAGTGTAGCTTTTCAACTACTCATCGTACTATATGTGTACAGAAGACTCAGTGGCGCATGACTCGTCACAAAGCTCTGCTTGACTAAGAGGGATGGATGGACACCTTTATGGGAACTGACAGGAAGTGTCTGTCTCTCTACCATTCTCTCTGTCTCTCTCCTTACCATTCTCCCTCTTTCTCTCTCTTCTGTCTCTCTCACTCTACCACTCTCTCTCCCTACCACTCTCTCTTTCAATCTCTCTCTCTCCCTATCACTCTCTCTCTCTCTCTTTCTCCCTCTCTCCATCTCCCCTTCATATTCTCTACCAACGTAATGTCTCAGTGTAGTTCTTCGGAGCAATACAGCCGTTTTCTCTCTCTCTCTCTCTCTCTCTCTCTCTACTTCCCAGCGCCCCTAACCATTACACATGTATTATATTAACCTCTTAACTGTCCTCTTTACTCCTACTCCCATTATACCACTGACAGTTCTCTATGCAAAGGTACTTAGCAGATAAAATACATAAAACAGTCTGTCTTGGAGCTGACAGCCAAGGTATTCTTTTCCTCTTCAAACTACTGCAATTATTCTGATGAGATGGAAGGTCTACCACTCTCTGAAACGACTGTTTTAGTCACCATGGTTACAGATATGGGAGACCTGGTCTCTTTAAAGGAGATATTTTCCACCAAGCTGTGTATTGTGATTCATGTTGTAGTGTCGCTTTGACAATGTCTGTCTGAAAGAAACCATCATTTTTTATTATTATAAACAGTACAGAGATGTGTACTTCACTTGATGAAATCACTACACGCACATACACACACACAAACAGACATACACATGTATCTACACACACACAAACACACATACACACACACACAAACAGACATACACATGTATCTACACACACACATACATCCATACACACACACACACACACACACACACACACAGCGTACTAGTTTCACTGTTCATCATTAAGTCGTGAGCGTAAACAGCCTGTCTGGTAATGTTCCCATTAAGCTGTAGATCACACAGCGACACACCATCACTCATCCACTGGCCCAGTGGGGGTACAAACCTTGAGTTGTCTTTCTTTATTTCCCACACTAATCAATCTCTATCAATCAATCTCTCTCTGAACCCCAGCGGTTGCCGGATCGAATCCCAGTGCTGGTGGGGAGTGAGCTGGCAACCGGAGGGTTGCTGGCCTCAATATTTCAGTTGCAACAAACTGCTGATGTTCGCTTGAGCAAGGAGCTTAACACCCTAAAAAAAAAATGCTCATTGGGCGCTGCTCTGTGACTGGCCTGTGCTCCAACCTAATATGTGTCTGTGTATCAGGGGGGGTTGGATAAAAGCAGAAGACACATTTCTAACTTGCGTCTATCTATACTAATAAAGTATATCTTATGAATTCTTCTCAGCAAAAGCATCTTCTCAGTCAATGCAATTATCTTTGTCTGACACACACATACACAAATGCAACTATCTCTCTCTGACACACTGACAGATTGAATTTGCTCTTCAAGGAAAAACAATATAGTCCTCCAGTCCTTTGACAGATACAAGCTGCTATTGTTCATCTTTTCAATTCATTATTGTGTGAATGCTATTCCAATAGTGACATATTGGGTTGTCTGGGTGGATGCGTGAGTGAGCATGAGTTTTCCTTTTCTCTTAGGGCCTGTTCATCCATGCCTCTGTTTTACCTCAAGCTCTGCTTATCACCGGGGGAAATGTACACTCGCACTGCCAAAGGACACATTCTGAATATGAACATCAATATGTCTCTTTCTTTGACTTTCTCTCTCTCTTTGTTTATCTTTCTCCATCTCCTCCTTATGTTGACATTGACCTCATCCCGTCAGTTGAGGATGCCTGGTCATTCTTTAAAAGTAACTTCCTCACCATTTTAGATAAGCATGCTCCGTTCAAAAAATGCAGAACTAAGAACAGATACAGCCCTTGGTTCATTCCAGACCTGACTGCCCTCGACCAGCACAAAAACATCCTGTGGCGGACTGCAATAGCATCGAATAGTCCCCGCGATATGCAACTGTTCAGGGAAGTCAGGAACCAATACACGCAGTCAGTCAGGAAAGCTAAGGCCAGCTTCTTCAGGCAGAAGTTTGCATCCTGTAGCTCCAACTCCAAAAAGTTCTGGGACACTGTGAAGTCCATGGAGAACAAGAGCACCTCCTCCCAGCTGCCCACTGCACTGATGCTAGGTAACACGGTCACCACCGATAAATCCATGATTATCGAAAACTTCAACAAGCATTTCTCAACGGCTGGCCATGCCTTCCGCCTGGCTACTCCAACCTCGGCCAACAGCTCCGCAGCTCCTCGCCCAAGTCCTTCCAGGTTCTCCTTTACCCAAATCCAGATAGCAGATGTTCTGAAAGAGCTGCAAAACCTGGACCCGTACAAATCAGCTGGGCTTGACAATCTGGACCCTCTATTTCTGAAACTATCCGCCGCCATTGTCGCAACCCCTATTACCAGCCTGTTCAACCTTTCTTTCATATCGTCTGAGATCCCCAAGGATTGGAAAGCTGCCACAGTCATCCCCCTCTTCAAAGGGGGAGACACCCTGGACCCAAACTGTTACAGACCTATATCCATCCTGCCCTGCCTATCTAAGGTCTTCGAAAGCCTAGTCAACAAAAGGGTCACTGACCATCTCGAATCCCACCGTACCTTCTCCGCTGTGCAATCTGGTTTCCGAGCCGGTCACGGGTACACCTCAGCCACACTCAAGGTACTAAACGATATCATAACCGCCATCGATAAAAGACAGTATTGTGCAGCCGTCTTCATCGACCTAGCCAAGGCTTTCGACTCTGTCAATCACCATATTCTTATCGGCAGACTCAGTAGCCTCGGTTTTTCGGATGACTGCCTTGCCTGGTTCACCGATTACTTTGCAGACAGAGTTCAGTGTGTCAAATCGGAGGGCATGCTGTCCGGTCCTCTGGCAGTCTCTATGGGGGTGCCACAGGGTTCAATTATCGGGCCGACTCTTTTCTCTGTATATATCAATGACGTTGCTCTTGCTGCGGGCGATTCCCTGATCCACCTCTACGCAAACGACACCATTCTATATACTTCCGGCCCGTCCTTGGACACTGTGCTATCTATAAACGAGCTTCAATGCCATACAACACTCCTTCCGTGGCCTCCAACTGCTCTTAAACGCTAGTAAAACCAAATGCATGCTTTTCAACCGATCGCTGCCTGCACCCGCATGCCGATGAGCATCACCACCCTGGATGGTTCCGACCTTGAATATGTGGACATCTATAAGTACCTAGGTGTCTGGCTAGACTGTAAACTCTCCTTCCAGACTCATATCAAGCTTTCTATTCCGCAACAAAGCCTCCTTCACTCCAAACTTACCCTAGTAAAACTGACTATCCTACCGATCCTCGACTTCGGCGATGTCATCTACAAAATTGCTTTCAACACTCTACTCAGCAAACTGGATGCAGTTTATCACTGTGCCATCCGTTTTATCACTAAAGCACCTTATACCACCCACCACTGCGACTTGTATGCTCTAATCGGCTGGCCCTCGCTACATATTCGTCACCAGACCCACTGGCTCTAGGTCATCTACAAGTCCATGCTAGATAAAGCTTCGCCTTATCTCAGTTCACTGGTCACGATGGCAACACCCATCCGTAGCACACGCTCCAGCAGGTGTATCTCACTGATCATCGCTAAAGCCAACACCTCATTTGGCCGCCTTTCGTTCCAGTACTCTGCTGCCTGTGACTGGAACAGCAAAAATCCCTGAAGTTGGAGACTTTTATCTCCCTCACCAACTTCAAACATGTGCTATCTGAGCAGCTAACCGATCGCTGCAGCTTACATAGTCTATTGGTCAATAGCCCACCCATTTTCACCTACCTCATCCCCAAACTGTTTTTATTTATTTACTTTTCTGCTCTTTTGCACACCAGTATCTCTACCTGTACATGACGATCTGATCATTTATCACTCCAGTGTTAATCTGCAAAATTGTAATTATTCACCTACCTCCTCATGCCTTTTGCACACAATGTATATAGACTCCCCTTTTTTTCTACTGTGTTATTGACTTGTTAATTGTTTACTCCATGTGTAACTCTGTGTTGTCTGTTCACACTGCTATGCTTTATTTTGGCCACGTCGCAGTTGCAAATGAGAACTTGTTCTCAACTAGCCTACCTGGTTAAATAAAGGTGAAATAAATAAAAAAATAATAATAAAATGTCTTCCATCCTCTTTCTCCTTGTATTGATGTCCCCCGCTCTCAATCTATCAATCCACCATTAACCCTCTCCTCTCCTCCATGGCAGGTTCCAGAGGAGGCCTCTCTGCTGCTTGCGTCCCCCAGGATGCTGCTGCCGTCATCGGGTACTCTGCCTCCCACCACCCCCCTGTCAGTCCACCACCAGATCCAACTGCTACAGCAACAACTACAGCAACAACAGCAACAGACACATGTAGCCGTGGCACAGGTAGGACTGAGACACACGTTTGTGTATGTTAACAGATGGTGTTTGTAGTACTATGGTAGGTCTTGTTGTTTGAACTACAGTGAGGTGGTCATTACCATAACAAATGGTGTTTTAACCTTGTCCCCGGTGAACTGTGTGTTTGTGTGTGGTTCCCTGCTAGCTACCATCTTGTTTGACTTTACTAATATTAACCTTTATGAATCATGTCAACCTTACCTTGTGTGACCTTAACACCAGCTCTCCTACACAAACACACACACACTACACATATTATAAATTATTCACAGCAGAAAAGAGGATTAGTGTATGTACTGTACATCAGTATTGACAAAACATGATTAATACAACGTGCATGTTGAACCACTGTCACCTTTACAGTGTATCACTGTAGATACAGGAGAATAGAAAGGTTACAGTTGGGTTACTATTGTATAAAGTAAGAATTGTTTTCAGTGACCTAGTCAGGACGCTTAGGTCATACACTCCCTCACACTCCATCTGTGCGGAATTAACTCTCACTCACTCACACACACACACACACACACACACGCACACACACACAGGTTCACACTGTCAGCCAGTTGGCGACGCTCTCCCTATTTTCCCTCTATTTACACAAAACTCCATGAACACACGCACACTTACACAACACAAAACCCACACACTGTCAGCGAGTTAGCAACAACCCTGGAGTCCAATGGCCGCAATTTCACAACTGAGCTCCCTTTATTTAACTCACACCGCTTGAACACACACACACACAAGACAATAGTTTATTAATTTGACAAAAATCTGAAATCACACTGGATGTATTAGACTTTAGAATTTCATTGGGGCATACTTATTTCACTGTAAAGCCTTACCTATGGATTGTGGATCAATGACATGGGGTATCAGTCTACTCATTGACACCCAGAGAACATTAGCATCGTAGCTCTTATTGCAGGACTCAGAAACCACTGTGAATTGAGGCACATTTATTGTACCAGTCAACCTACTATGTGTATTGAACACTATTCCAGAGGAAAAACAATACAATGTGGATGTTTTGGAGTCTGAAAACTCCTGACGAGGACTTTGGGGAAAAAGCAAGTTATTTCAATAGGAGAACAACAAGTGGCTACCTAGCTAATACTTACTCACATGTGTTAGGTTCTAATTCTCAGAGTAAAACACTCAACAGACATTATGAAAGCTTAACCAAGTTTATTCTGCCTAGAGGGTCAATACAGCTGCATTCAGACAAAAACATTTTCACACAAGCACTGATATTTAACCGTCCCTCATAGGCTGAGTCTCCTCCTACCCATCTGTACAAACATCGTTCTTTACTGCTAGGCAGGACACTAGTCATACGGGCCATAAACATATATTTCTCCCTTAAGCTGACCTGACCTCAACCCACCATCACCAATCCATGGCTCTCTCCCCTTATCAATGCCTGCCCCACGTAATCACTTCCCTGTACTCAACACATTCCAAGCTTAGTTGCACACACTAAATACTTTCCTCCTATAACCAATAACTTCTGGTGTAGACCCTCTAAACCCCAGCACTCCATCAGTGACATGAATAAGTATATTTCCTATTCTCAGAACCCAACACATGGGTTCCTAAATCATTGCTAAGAATATTGAAAATGACTGCAGTTTCTACTGTTCATGGTTTTCAGGCTGGTTGCATTAGCACTAGCTAGGTACCAAGCTAAAGCTAGCAAGTTACTCCAAACGTTGCTGATAACATCTGTATCAAAGATATTTGCAAACATTTTTGATCCTGCTCGTTTGATCCTGATCTAATTTCAAATGCTCACAGACGTTTTCACATTCGGTCGAACAAATAATGCCTTATTACCAACGTGGTATTGTCCAGCTTTGACAGTGATTGTAATGGTGGCGCTGGGCTTGCAAATTCAGCACACACAACATTCTATAATGGAATTGTGTTATTTGACTTGTCAAATGAAAAGCTTCTGACGTGTCAAATAGTGTTATTTGAGATGTATCTTTTTTGACACGCAAAGACCCAAATGGCGTTCCATACATCTGAGGCTGTGATGTTGTGATTTTCCTTTATTTATCTCTCCAGCAGCGTGTTTGGCCGTGGTTCCCCGAGGAAAGCCCTGCCTCGTCAGATCAAACCACAAACACAGTGTTTTTGGTGTTGAAAGAGAGAATTTTCCTTCTACAAATACCAGACATGGACATGGGAATAACCCAAACACACACTTCACACAGCTTCAGCTCAACGCTAGATGGGGACAGGGGAATAACCAACCTCAATATTTACATTCTAACCTCCTCTTCCTCCCTCCATTCATCTCCTCCCTTCCAGCCGATGTAGGCCTATTAAGTAAAGATTAGTCCGGCCTCCCCCGGTTGTTATTGGCTAATTGCTGTTTGTATTGTCTTGCTGTTGAAAGTGTAAGGCTTTACACTTGTGGGCCATCAGCGCATTAGATGCAGCCAACGGAGCTTAAGGAGTCTTGGCTCTTATCCTGCTTATCTCTGTCCAAACCCCAGCTCACTGCACAGGCATGGATAAACCCATCAGTTCTGCTGCCTGCCTTGCGGCATTAAGACTTTGCCCATAGCTAGTTTCAACTGGCCCTTGATGAGTAAGGGGACTTAAAAACCCACACCGAGGTTAAAAAGAAGACAATAATAAGCTGATTATAAAACACAACATTTGGAAAATAATTGAAGCAGAGGAAGACGTGACTGCCTTGTGGAAGTCTAGTTCTGAAGGCCTGTGTATGTGCGTGTGCGTGGCTGTGTTTGTGCTTTCTTGCATGTGTGTGTGTTTGTACTTTCTTGCATGTGTATGAGACAGGGTACCCGGGTAGCTGGACCTGATTGAAAGCACCCCTCTAACCCCTGTCTGCCAGTCCAGTCAGTTGATTGCCCTGAGAGGGTGATGATGTCACAACTGACTTTGTGCAACAGACAGTAAGGAAGAAAATATTATATTTTATCTCTGCCAATCAGGTGTCAAGGTGGGTCAAGTATATCACTTCCATTTAGCCTCAGAGGGAGGGCCAGGACTGGATAACGATCTGCCCAGTTAGGTTGGGACAGAGCCAAATCTCTGAGACTGAAAGGACTTCTAACCAAAGTGCTGACAATAGCTGAGAAGTTTGAAGTTAGCTGCTCCATGAAAGCTCACAATCATTGAGAGTTGAAAAGAGAGAAAAAGAGGAAAGGATGAGAGAGTGAGTGGAGGAGAGAAGAATCATTAACATAATCAGTGAAGTGTGAATACTTGTGTTTCATGAGACTCTCACTGCAGAGCAGAACCTTTTTAGTTTTGGTGGCTAATGAGATTTAATCTACACACGGAATGAAAATGTAAAGTGTTGGTCCCATATGTTATGAGAGGATTTAAAAGATCCCAGAAATGTTCCATACGCACAAAACACTTATTTCTTGCAGATTTTGTTCACAAATTTGTTTACATCCCTGTTAGTAAGCATTTCTCCTTTGCCTGTATAATCCTTCCACATGACAGGTGTGACCTATCAAGAAGCTGATTAACCAGCATGATAATTACACAGGAGCACCTTATGCTGACAACAATACATGGCCACTCTAAAATGTGCAGTTTTGTCACACAACAGGATGCCACAGATGTCTCAAGTTTTGAGGGAGCGTTCAAATGGCATGCTGACTGCAGGAATGTCCACCAGAGCTGTTGCCAGAGCATTTAATGTTAATTAATGCAGACCACATGTATGATGTCGTGTGGGTGAGCCATTTACTAATGCCAGCGTTGTGAATAGAGTTTCCAATGGTGGCGGTGGGGTTATGGTATAGGTAGGCATAAACGACGGACAACGAACACAATTGCATGTTATTGATGGTAATTTGAATGCACAGAGATACTGTGACGAGATCCTGAAGCCCATTGTCGTGCCATTCATCCGCCACCATCACCTCATGTTTCAGTATGATAATGCAAGGCCCTACTTTTTTTAAGGTATCTGTGACCAACAGATGCATATCTGTATTCCCAGTCGTGTAATCCATAGATTAGGGCCTAATGAATTTATTTCAATTGACTTATTTCCTTATATGAACTGTAACTCAGTAAAATTCAAAAACACTTAGGTTGGAGTCATTAAAACTAGTTTTTCAACCACTCCACAAATTTCTTGTTAACAAACTATAGTTTTGGCAAGTTGGTTAGAACATTACTTTGTGCATGACACAAGTCATTTGTCCAACAATTGTTTACAAACAGATTATTTCACTTAATATTTAATTCACTGTATCACAATTCCAGTGGGTCAGAGGTTTACATAAACTAAATTGACTGTGCCTTTAAACAGCTTGGAAAATTCCAGAAAATTATGTCATGGCTTTAGAAGCTTCTGATAGGCTAATTGACATAATTTGAGTCAATTTGAGGTGTACCTGTGGATGTATTTCAAGGCCTACCTTCAAAATCAGTGCCTCTTTGCTTGACATCATGGGAAAATCAAAAGAAATCAGCCAAGACTTCAGATAAAAAAAGGCCCACACAAGTCTGGTTCATCCTTGGGAGCAATTTCCAAACGCCTGAAGGTGCAATGTTCATCTGTACAAACAATAGTACGCAAGTATACACACCATGGGACCATGCAGCCGTCATACCGCTCAGGAAGGAGACGTGTTCTGTCTCCTAGAGATGAATGTGCTTTGTTGAGAAAAGTGGCAAATCAATCCCAGAACAAGAGCAAAGGACCTTGTGAAGATGCTGGAGGAAACAGGTAAAAAATTATCTATATCCACAGTAAAATAAGTCCTACATCGACACAACCTGAAAGGCCGCTCAGCAAGAAAGAAGCCACTGCTCCAAAACGTCATAAAAAAGCCAGATTACAGTTTGCAACTGCACATGGGGACAAAGATCAGAGGATATTTCTCCAAAATGTACGGTCTGATGAAACAAAAATAGAACTGTTTGGCCATAATGACCCTTGTTATGTTTGGAGGAAAAAGGGTGAAGTACACCATCCCAACCGTGAAGAACAGGGGTGGCAGCGTCATGTTGTGGGGGTGCTTTGCTGCAGGAAGGACTGGTGCACTTCACAAAATAGATGGCATCATGAGGGAAAAAATTATATGGATGTATTGAAGCAACATCTCAAGACATCAGTCAGGAAGTTTAAGCTTGGTCGCAAATGGGTCTTCCAAATGGACAATGACCCCAAGCATACTTCCAAAGTTGTGGCAAAATGGCTTAAGGACAACAAAGTCAAGGTATTGGAGTGGCCATCACAAAGCCCTGACCTCAATCCCATAGAACAATTGTGGGCAGAGCGTGTGTGAGCAAGGAAGCCTATAAACCTGACTCAGTTACACCAGCTCTGTCAGGAGGAATGGGCCAAAATTCACCCAACTTATTGTGGGAAGCTTGTGGAAGGCTACCTGAAACGTTTGACCCAAGTCAAACAATTTAAAGGCAATGCTACTAAAAACTAATTGAGTGTTTGTAAACTTCTGACCCACTGGGAATATGATGAAAGAAATAAAAGCTGAAATAAATAATTATCTCTACTATTATTCTGACATTTCACATTCTTAAAATAAGGTGGTGATCCTGACTGACCTAAGACAGGGAATTTTTACTAGGATTAAGTGTCAGGAATTGTAAAACTGATTTTAAATGGATTTGGCTAAAGTGTATTTGAACTTCCAACTTCAACTGTATATTTTTGTTCAGTTTAAAATTCATACACTACTTGAAGCTATCTATCTCTCTCACACACACACACACACACACTGTCTCTCTCTGCCTGGTTGCGTAAGCTACATGAGGATTATCCTGAACTGGGTGGCAATAGAGTTGTACATCCTGTGGTTCTTGTAGGGACATCACCTCAACACTAAGTCGTTGATTGAGAGAGACCCCCCTAAAACTACGTTTCAGCCTGTTACAGTTCATTAGAGACGGTCATTATTGAGCCATCTATATTACTTTATTTTTTAAATTATTATTTAACCATTATTTAACGAGGCAAGTCAGTTAAGAACAAATTCTTTAACTTTTTTTTCTCTTTCTTTCTTTCTTTCTCTCTGTCTCTCTCATACAGAGACACATTTAGTCTTTCTGTGCTCTGTGTTATTATTCAGGCTGCGTTCCCCATCACCACAGAGCAGCGTTTTTGTAGCGTGTCTCACAGGACTTCAGAAGTCACGTCTTGGACAAATGTGACACCTTCCTTCTCCCAAGACCTTTCGGACTAAACTCAGTTTAGCTTTCACACTTTGATCAGTACAGCATGTCTTCTCCTCAGAGTCACGTACCTCAGCCCCCATATCGCATGCTGTGTCCTGGCGGTGCTTGAGGTGTCGTACTGCGGTATATTACCCTGACCGCATCGTTAGACTGACTGGATTTGCAGATGAACTTTGAGGGTGATGGCCTGCACTAATGTAGGCTAGATCACTGCCTATTTGTCGCTATGGAGTGGTGATGGAATCTGATCTGTCTTTAACCCTCTTTACCGTTCAGGGGTGGAATGGGGAAGAGGGGGGAGGATGAGAAGAGCTAGGGGGAGAGAGGAGAGTGAAGGGGGCGAAGGGGAGTGTACAGTAAGGGGAAGAGGGGAGGGTGTGGGGTTGATGAGTGGCTCCATCTTGTGTCTGTATGGTTTAGAGGCTTCTTGTTAGACGCAAAGTCCTTCAGCTGTTTTTCCCATTCCATCACCATTAACTGTTTGTCTTTACAGTTATTACATCAACATTTATTGGTTGCGTACACAGATATTTTGCAGGTGTTGTGGCAGTGAAATGCTTATGTTTCCAACAGCGCAGCAATATATAGAAATACAATAACAATACACACATAATCCTAAACTAAAAAAATAATGACAATATCTGAACGATCATGTCAGAGTCCAGACAATAAATACTGTATATGAACAGAAAAGGTGTGTACAGAAGCAGTAGTTATCTCGGATGAGTCATGAATAGAATACAGTATATACGTATATGTAGTTAAAACAGTATGTAAACATTATTAAAGTGACTGGTAGCCGGCTAGTGACTGTGTCTAAGGTTCTGGGCAGGGTACTGGGCGGAGGCCGACTAGTGATGACTGTTTAACAGTCTGATGGCCTGGAGATAAATCAAAAATCAAATCAACTTTTATTTGTCACGTGCAGAATACTTACTTTCCTTTCGTTACTTGCAAGCCTTTAACCAACAAGGCAGTTCAATAAATAGTTTATTTACTAAATAAACTAAAGTAAAAAAATACAAATAAAAGTATCACAATAAAATCACAATACCGAGTCAATGTGCAGAGGTACAGATTAGTCAAGGTAATTTGTAGATGTAGGTAGGGGTAAATTGACTATGCATAGATAATAAACAGCAAGTTGCAGCAGAAAGTTGCAGCACTACCCTCTGTAGCACTACTCTTGATGCACCTGTACTGTCTCCACTTTCTAGATGATAATGGGGTGTACAGGCCGTGGCTCGGGTGGCTGAGGTCCTTGATGAACATCTTGGCAGTCCTGTGACACCGGGTGCTGTAGATGTCCTGGAGAGCAGGCAGTATGCCCTCGATAATGCTTTGGGCTGACCGCACCACCCTCTGAAGAGCCCTGTCGTTGCGGGCGGGGCAGGTGCAGTACCAGGCGGTGATACAGCCTGACAGAATGCTCTCGATGCTGCATCTGTAGAAGTTCATGAGGGTCGTAGGGGCCAAGCCAAATGTATTGTTGCACCTTCATCACCACGCTATCAGCGTGAAGGGACCATTTCAGGAACTTGACGCTTTTGGCCCTCTCCACTGCGGCTCTGTTGATGTGGATGGGGGCGTGCACTCTATGCTGTCTACTGTAGTCCACGATCAGCTCCTTCATTTTGTTGACATTGAGGTTATTTCCCTGGCATCACTCTGCCAGGGCTCTCACCTCCTCCCTGACGGCTCAGGTCTACCACTGTACTCAGGTCTACCACTGTTGTGCCATCAGCAAACTTGATGATTGAGTTGGAGAAGTGCGTGGCCGCGCAGTCATGGTTGAACAGGGAGTACAGGAGGGGGGCTGAGCATGCACCCCTGTGGGGCCCACGCGTTGAGGATCAGTGTGGCGGAGGTGTTGTTGCCTACCTTCATCAGGAGTTTAGGACCCAGTTGCACAGGGAAGGGTTCAGACCCAGGACCCTGGGCTTAGTGATTAACTTGGGGGCACTATGGTGTTGAAGGCTGAGCTGTAGTCGATGAACAGCATTGTCACGTAGGTATTTGTCTCATATTTGTGAGAAAGGGAAGTGTGCAGTGCCATTGCGATTGCGTCGTCCGTCGAGCTGTTGGAACGGTATGCAAATTGTAGTCGGTATAGGGTGTCTGATAAAGTGGAGGTGATATGATCCTTAGCACTCTTGAATGTCTTACTCACGTCTGCCACGGAGATCAGGAGCACACAGTCCATGCGAGCGACGGGGGCCTATGTTGCCAGCTCTTTGTTGTTTTCCTCAAAATGGGCGAAAATGTGTTTAAGTTGTTTGGGAGCAAGGCGTCAGTGTCCACGACATGGCTGGCTTTCCCTTTATAACTCTTGATTGCCTGGAGTCCCCACCACATGTGTCTCGTGTCTGAGCCATTTAATTGCGACTCCACTTTGTCCCTATACTGTCTTTTTGCCTCTGATTTGTCATAACTGGTCTGTTTGTACATGTTCATGTTCCCAGTCACCTTGCCGTGGTTATATGCATTGGTTTTGCGCGAATGCTGCCATCATTTCACGGTTTCTGGTTTGGATAAGTTCTAATTGTCACAGTAGCGTTACCTTGGTTAGAGTTTTTGTAGCTATGGTACATGTATGAATAAATCAGAATCATGTCATCGTGTTATATTGAAAGACAGAATCAGAGAGCTTCAGACTCTCTAGCTACAGCCTCATCAAATAAAATGTATTTATGAAGCCCTTCTTATATCAGCTGATATCTCAAAGTGCTGTACAGAAACCCAGCCTAAAACCCCAAACAGCAAGTAATGCAGGTGTAGAAGCACAGTGGCTAGGAAAAACTCCCTAGAAAGGCCAAAACATAGGAAGAAACCTAGAGAGGAACCAGGCTATGAGGGGTGGCCAGTCCTCTTCTGGCTGTGCCGGGTGGAGATTATAATAGAACATGGCCAAGATGTTCAAATGTTCATAAATGACCAGCATGGTCAAATAATAATAATCACAGGCAGAACAGTTGAAACTGGAGCAGCAGCATGGCCAGGAAGGATATAACCCCACCCACTTTGCTAAAGCACAGCCCCCACACCACTAGAGGGATATCTTCAACCACCAACTTACCATCCTGAGACAAGGCCGAGTATAGCCCACAATCATCTCCACCACGGCACAACCCAAGAGGGGGCGCCAACCCAGACAGGAAGATCACGTCAGTGACTCAACCCACTCAGGTGACGCACCCCTCCTAGGGATGGCATGGAAGAGCACCAGTAAGCCAGTGACTCAGCCCCTGTAATAGGGTTAGAGGCAGAGAATCCCAGTGGAAAGAGGGGAACCGGCCAGGCAGAGACATTAAGGGCGGTTCGTTGCTCCAGAGCCTTTCCGTTCACCTTCACACTCCTGGGCCAGACTACACTCAATCATATGACCCACTGAAGAGATGAGTCTTTAGTAAAGACTTAAAGGTTGAGACCGAGTCTGCGTCTCTCACATGGGTAGGCAGACCATCCCATAAAAATGGAGCTCTATAGGAGAAAGCCCTGCCTCCAGCTGTTTGCTTAGAAATTCTAGGACAAATTAGAAGGCCTGTGTCTTGTGACCGTAGCGTATGTGTAGGTATGTACGGCAGGACCAAATCGGAAAGATAGGTAGGAGCAAGCCCATGTAATGCTTTGTAGGTTAGCAGTAAAACCTTGAAATCAGCCCTTGCCTTAACAGGAAGCCAGTGTAGGGAGGCTAGCACTGGAGTAAATGATCCATTTTTTGGGTTCTAAATACAGCTGATAGAATCCTAACTAAGTTTATTTAGTGCTTTATCCGGAAAGTAGAGCATTGCAGTAGTCTAACCTAGAAGTAACAAAAGCATGGATTAATTTTTCTGCATCATTTTTGGATAGAAAGTTTCTGATTTCTGCAATGTTACGTAGATGGAAAAAAGCTGTCCTTGAAACAGTCTTGATATGTTTGTCAAAAGAGAGATCAGGGTTCAGAGTAACGCTTAGGTCCTTCACAGTTTTATTTGAGACGACTGTACAACCATCAAGATTAATTGTCAGATTCAACAGAAGATCTCTTTGTTTCTTGGGACCTAGAACAAGCATCTCTGTTTTGTCCGAGTTTAAAAGTAGAAAGTTTGCAGCCATCCACTTCTTTATGTCTGAAACACAGGCTTCTTAGCGAGGGCAATTTTGGGGCTTCACCATGTTTCATTGAAATGTACAGCATGACTCATGACTCAATTCATGCTCCATTTTCCTTGAAGTGAGAAATGAATGCAGTGCTTTAGAGACATGGGCTGTATGTAAAGCCAGAAATAGCCCTTTGTATTCATAATGCTCCTTGAAGTCAGAAAACCACAGCAGAAGTGTTCCTATAGAAACCATCACAAAGTTTTAAGTAGAAGCGCTCGCTCAATGTCAAGTTAGAAATACCACAGTAGCACTCATTGTCAACCATTCACAAATCGATGAGCCTTTATCTTTGCTGAGTCTTCATTGCTTCTCTTGTCAGGTTATATGTCAGCGGCATGCCACCCTGCATCGCACTGCAGGCTTTCCCCTGGAGCTAAGCAGGATTGGTTGTGGCTGGTCCCTGGATGGGAAACCAGATGCTGCTGGAAGTGGTGTTGGAGGGCCAGTAGGAGGCACTCTTTCTTCTGGTCTAAAAAAAGATCCCAATTCCCCAGCAGTGATTGGGGACATTGCCCTGTGTGGGGAGCTGTCTTTTGGATCGGATGGGATGTCACTCAAGATCCCATGACACTAATTGTAAGAGTAGGGGCGTTAACCCCGGTGTCCTGGCTAAATTTCCAATCTGGCCCTCATACCATCATTGCCACCGAATCATTCCCAGCTTCCAATTGGCGCATTCCTCTCCTCCGTAACTGTTCCCCAGGTTGTTGCTGTAAATGAGAATCTGTTCTCGGTCAACTTATGTGGTGAAATATACAGCACATCCAATTAGGTCTGTGACTATTTTGGATAACGGTTATTGGTCAGCCAAATGACCTCAGTCACCATTATAATCGTTTGAATAGCAATTATTTTGTAAAACATTTTTTAAAGACTCACATTTTCTGACTGCATGTGCTGCTGCTGCAGGGTTGCCTATGCAACCAAAGACTTGTTTGCTAGAACACCTTGCTTGTTTTAACAAGGAGCATCATAGTTTCATCACGTTGTATAGAGTCCATGTTCCAGTGGAAACGCACTTAACCGCGATCCACATGCACACAATTTTTCTTTATCCTTAATTGGCAGTTACACGATTATACGGTAATTGTGCCAGCCCTACAGCCAATGCCACTCTGCCTCCCATTGGATTGAAGCTTTATAAAAGAGGTTGAATCTCAGCTCTGGCTAGTAATACCCTGTAGACTAATGCACATGCATGTTCCTTGATATTGAAGGAATCACTCAGCTACTGCTCTGGCCATCATCAGTGTCTCTCCACTTGTTTCTGAGAAGACATGATTAAACCCCAGGGTTGTCTGTGTCCTGAGCCTGGTGTTGAAACCTGGGATAGAGAAGAAATAGGGTATCTTCTTCTCTGGTTTAAATGATTTAGTGACTAATGCCACTGCAAGCTGCTCCTTTAATGGAAACTGTCTTTCTTCTTCTTTTGGTCTAATCCTGCTACAGACCATACATGGCATTAAGTTTGCATGAGCTTGAGCTTGGAGTCTGGCAGTCCACGTCTTGTACTTCATGTTATGGGTTTTGGTGAGACAGACACACTGACACTCTCAATAGCATAAAGTCGCTGTTGGTTGTTTTTTATGTAAATGAATATCTCAGGAGTGTTGGTACTCTCTCTCTCAGGTGTATCCACATACTGTTGTGTGTGTGTGTGTGTGTGTGTGTGTGTGTGTGTGTGTGTGTTCTCTCTCTCCCAAATGTGTCCTTATCTCAGACGTACAGTATGTGTGTGTTCTCTCCATCTAGGTGCACCTGTTGAAGGACCAACTGAGTGCGGAGGCTACAGCCAGATTGGAGGCCCAGGCCAGAGTGCACCAGCTGCTGCTCCAGAACAAGGACCTGCTGCAGCACATCTCCCTACTGGTCAAACAGATCCAGGAGCTGGAGGTCAAAATGTCAGGACCCTGCTCTAGTGAGTACACTCATGGATGCATTACACACACACACACACACACACACACAAGCATGGAGACAGTCTTGGGGCTCTATATTAGCAAATCTAACGCAATGGTTAATCTAAGCACAGGCAGTAGGGCTATAAATGCAGGGGTGTGTCAGAAATATTTTTGCTATTTTCACTATCACAATTATCAACGCACTTGCTGGCTTTGGTGCGAAAGGGCTGGGTTTTGATGAATAAACAAGTTGTGGGTGTGTCGAGACTTGGCCTCTCATTGGCCAATCAGAATGTGCTCCATGGCAAAATATGTGGTTGCTTCAAGTTGTGTATTTACGGTCATTTATGTATTGCCTTGGAATCAACTCCAACTCCAATGTTAGTATGTTATAGTTTGTTAAATGGCTTACAGAAACAAAATAACAAAATGTAAACCTATCTTTGCTTAAAACATTAGCTGGAACCCATTTGCAGTCCACATTGTTCTAAGTAATTGTCTGGTTTCAATAGCATTCCCACTGATATAGGGGCTAGGCCTACTGTAAATTACATTATGGCTGAGCATGGACATGCCAAACATTGTCAATAAGCAAGATTCAATTCATTATTGATAAGGCCTAAAAAGAAAACAAATAATTGGAATCATATTCAAAACATTAGGCCCAAATCTATGGATTTCACATGATTGGGCAGGGGCGAAGCCTTGGGGGGGCCTGGGAGGGTGTAGGCACACCCACTTGGGAGCCAGGTCCATCCACTGGGGAGCCAGGCCCAGCCAATCCGAATCAATTTTTCCCCACAAAAGGACTTTATTACAGACATAAATACTCCTCAGTTTCATCAGCTGTCTGGGTGGCTGGTCTCAGATTATCGTGCAGGTAAAGAAGCCAAATGTGGAGGTGTGGTCCTTGGCTGGTGTGGTTACAAGTGGTCTGCGGTTGTGAGGCCAGTTGGATGTACTGCCAAATTCTCTAAAACGACGTTGGAGAAAGCTTATGGTAGAGAAATTAACATTACATTCTCTGGCAATAGCTCTGATGGACATTCCTGCAGTCAACATGACAATTGTGCACTCTCTCAAAACTTGAGACCGCTGTGGCAATGTGTTGTGTGACAAACTGCACATATTAGAGTGGCCTTTTATTGTCCGCAGCACAAGGTGCACCTCTGTAATGATCATGATATTTAGTCAGCTTCTTGATATGCCACATCTGTTAGGTGGATGGATTATCTAAGCAAAGGATAAATGCTCACTAACAAGGATGTAAACACATTTGTGCACAAAATTTGTGAGAAATAAGCTTTCTGGTATCTGAAACATTTCTGGGATCTTTTATTTTTCAGGTCATGAAACATGGGACCAACACTTTACATGCTGCGTTTATATTTTTGTTCAGTATATTTCCAAGCTTTGTCAGGAGCCAAACCCTTGACTACGTTGATAGAAGGGGATGCTATGCTTTAGTTTTTAATCAAATAAAACTAAATGGGGAAAAAACATTTGTTTTTAGGTTTCTAAGTACGAAGTACACAGGTACCAAAATCACATTGGGCTACTCGTCTTAAATATCCCCATCAGCGCCTCCTGAAGTTAGCACTTTGGATCATGTTTTTATGAACACACCTCAAATATTTAAACCCCGCCCATCTGAGCGCAAGCGAGCTGATATAAAACAGGTAAATTGCCGAACCTGGTGTTAGGGCTGGAAAATGCCAGTGTGCCAGTTTGTACATGACAAAATTGCAAACTAACGTGTGTTTGACACTAGCAACCTCTTTAACGGGATGAGATGAACCGCCAGTGAAAGTGCAGGGCGCCAAATTCAAAACAACAGAAATCTCATAATTACAATTCCTCAAACATACATGTATCTTATACCGTTTTAAAGGTAATCTTGTTGTTAATCCCACCACAGTGTCCGATTTCAAATATGCTTTTCAGCGAAAGCACCACAAATGATTATGTTAGGTCACCACCAAGCCACAGAAAAACACAGCCATTTTTCCAGCCAAAGAGAGTCACAAAAAGCACAAATAGAGATTAAATTAATCACTAACCTTTGATGATCTTCATCAGATGACACTCATAGGACTTGATGTTACACAATACATGTATGTTTTGTTTGATACGGTTCAAATTTATATAAAAAAATCTGAGTTTACATTGGCGCGTTACGTTCACTAGTTCCAAAAACATCCAGTGATGTTGCATAGCCACATCGATTCAACAGAAATACTCATCATAAATGGGGATGATAATACAAATTATACACATGGAATTATAGATATTGTCATGTCTTATTATGTCTGTTCCTGTCCTTTCTCTTCACTCTGTCTCTCTCTGCTGGTCTTATTAGGTTACCTTCTCTTTCTCTCCTTCTCCAGGTGTTCCTCATCTCCCCTAACTAGCTCGTTCACCCTTTCCCCACCTGTTCCCTTTTTTCCCTCTGATTAGGTCTCTATTTCTCTCTCTGTTCCTGCTACTTTCGGTGTCAGATTCTCGTTTGTGTTTCTCATGCCAGAAGCAAGCTATCGTCTCGTTTGCTTCCTCCTAGTCCTATCCTATCGGAGTCTGCCTGGCAGGTGCATCCTGTACACTACTAACTATCTTTTGTTTGCACCGTGTCCAGTTCATCATATGCTACGTGTGATCAGCTACCACCGTTCCTCTGTGACCCGCACCGACCCAGAGCGACCTGCAGCCTGTCGCCGCTACCCAGCTATTCATCAGAGGGACTTTATGTTTCATTTGTCACCCTCTCTGCAGGTATTCTATTGTGCCATTGACAACGTCGGAAGAGGATCTATGCCATTCCTGTTTTTCATTAAAAGAACTCTGTTTCTGTTAAACCGCTTTTGGGTCTTCACTCAAGTACGTAACAGAAGAATCTGACCAAGAATGGACCCAGCGGCTCCGGACCCTTTTCACTCCGCCGTCGAGATCCAGGGAGCGATGCTAGGCAGACACGAGGAGGAATTGTCTGCTGCTCGACATGCCGTTGAGACCCTGGCCGCCCAAGTCTCCGACCTCACAAGACAGGTTCACTAACTCCACCTCGATCCACCGCCCACTTCCAGGGTTTCCGAGTCTCCGGAGCCCAGGATCAATAACCCGCCGTGTTACTCTGGGGAGCCCACTGAGTGCCGCTCATTCCTCACTCAGTGTGATGTGGTGTTCTCTCTCCAGCCCAACACTTACTCCAGGAGCACAGCCCGCATCGCCTACGTCATTTCTCTCCTTACCGGACGGGCGCGTGAGTGGGGCACGGCAATCTGGGAGGCGAGGGCTGAGTGTATTAACCAGTATCAGGACTTTAAGGAGGAGATGATACGGGTTTTTGACCGTTCTGTTTTTGGGGAAGAGGCTTCCAGGGCCCTGTCTTCCCTATGTCAGGGGAATCGATCCATAACGGATTATTCTATTGAGTTTCGCACTCTCGCTGCCTCTAGTGACTGGAACGAGCCGGCTTTGCTCGCTCGTTTTCTGGAGGGTCTCCTCGCCGAGGTTAAGGATGAGATTCTCTCCCGGGAGGTTCCTTCCAGCCTGGACTCCTTAATAGCTCTCGCTATTCGCATAGAGCGACGGTTTGATCTTCGTCGCCGAGCTCGTGGAAAGGAGCTCGCGTTCTCCGTTGCCCCCTCTCCGCATCACTGCCACCTGCCGCATCACTGCCACCCTCCTCCGCTGGCTCGGATGCTGAGCCTATGCAGCTGGGGGTATCCGCATCTCGGCCAAAGAGAAGGAACGGAGAATCACCAACCGCCTCTGTCTCTACTGCGGCTCCGCTGGTCATTTTGTCACCTCATGCCCAGTAAAAGCCAGAGCTCATCAGTAAGAGGAGGGCTACTGGTGAGCGCAACTACTCAGGTCTCTCCTTCAAGATCCTGCACTACCTTTCCGGTCCATCTCCGCTGGACCGGTTCATCTGCTTCCTGCAGTGCCTTGATAGACTCTGGGGCGGAGGGCTATTTTATGGACGAGACCTGGGCTCGGGAACATGACATTCCTCTCAGACAGTTAAGGGATCCCACGGCCTTGTTCGCTTTAGATGGTAGTTCTCTCCCCAAGATTCAGCGTGAGACGCTGCCTTTAACCCTCACTGTCTCTGGTAATCATAGCGAAACCATTTCTTTTTTAATTTTTCGTTCACCTTTTACACCTGTTGTTTTGGGTCATCCATGGCTAGTTCGCCATAACCCTTCTATTAATTGGTCTAGTAATACTATCCTATCCTGGAATGTTTCTTGTCATGTGACCTGTTTAATGTCTGCTATCCCTCCTGTTTCCTCTGTCTCTTCTTCACAGGAGGAGCCTGGTGATTTGACAGGGGTGCCGGAGGAGTATCACGATCTGCGCACGGTGTTCAGTCGTTCCAAGGCCACTTCTCTCCCTCCACACCGGTCGTATGACTGTAGTATTGATCTCCTTCCGGGAACTACTCCCCCGGGGTAGATTATACTCTCTGTCGGCTCCCGAACGTAAGGCTCTCGAGGATTATTTGTCTGTCATCGCTCGACGCCGGTACCATAGTCTCCTCCTCCTCTCCCGCCGGAGCGGGGCTGTTTTTTTGTTCAGAAGAAGGAGCGCTTTCTTGGTCCCTGCGCCCATGCGTGGATTATCGAGGGCTGAATGACATAACAGTTAAGAATCGTTTTATCCGCTTCCTCTTATGTCTTCAGCCTTCGTGGGGAGATCCTGCAGGGAGCCAGGTTTTTCACCAAATTGGACCTTCGTAACGCTCTACCATCTCGTGCGCATCAGGGAGGGGGACGAGTGGAAGACGGCGTTTAACACTCCGTTTTAGGGCACTTTGAATACCAAGGGTTCTTCCTTTCAGTTCCTCAACGCTCCAGCTGTCTTTCAGGCACTAGTTAACGAAAGACATGCTGAACAGCCTGCCACCCCGGCGTTTTTTTCGCCGTTTACATGTGTCGATATCCTGATTTTTTCACCGTCTCTCCCGATTCATGTAGACCGCTTTTTACCGTGGTCTCAGGACTGCCTTCATCAGCGGGAAGACAGTTATTCTTACGTTCCTCCAGCGCCATTTTTAGAGAACTGTCTTTATGTGAAGGCTGAGAATGGCCTTCCGCACGTTTTCGGACATGCGCAGTTCCTCTGTCCCTTTTCTCGGTTCCGTTCCATTTCCGCTGAGGGCATTCAGATGGATCCCGCTAAGGTCCAGGCTGTCATCTCCTTTTGAGCCTTGGCCGCGTTCTCAAGTCAGCGCGTCGAGTCCTGCAGCGCTTTTGTCCAGGTGGCACCTTCAACTAGAAATACGGTCATCATAAATTGGTCCGTTCCGTATTTCTGGGGATGTCCGGTCTTAATGATCTTCTCAAGGGTTCTTAAGATTTTGGACATATCAGTACCTAGTGGATTGGGAGGGTACATGGACTTGTGCTGGATTATAGATATCCCTTTTTTCCCTCTGATTAGGTCTCTATTTCTCTCTCTGCCTTCTCTACTTAAAAGTCCTGTGTCAGATTTTATAAAAATCTTTGACGGAAAACTTTATGTTTCATTGTCACCCCTCTCTGCGGGTATTCTATTGTGCCATTGACAACGTCGGAAGAGGATCTATGCCATTCCTGTTTCATTAAAAGAACTCTGTTTCTGTTAAACCCTTTCAGGTCTTCACTCAAGTACATAACAGAACCGCTGTGTCAGATTTTATAAAAACTTTACGGAAAAAGAAAACCATGCAATAATCTGAGACGGCACTCAGAAATATAATAAACTTATCCGCCATTTTGGAGTCAACATAAACCAGAAATTACATGATAAATATTCCCTTACCTTTGATGATCTTCATCAGAATGCACTCCCAGGAACCAGGTCCACAATAAATGCTTGATTTGTTCGATAATGTCCGTTATTTATGTCCAATTAGCTACTTTTGATAGCGCGTTTGGTACACCTATCCAATCGCTGGTGCTGGTTAACCATTTCTTCGGACAAAAACTTCAAAAAGTTATATTACAGGTCGAAGAAACATTTCAAACTAAGTACAGAATCAATCATTGGGATGTTTTTATCATAAATCTTCAATAAAGTTCCAACCGGAGAATTCCTTTGTGTCTTGAGGAGGAACGGAACGCGGGAAGATATCATGTGGTATGCGCGTGACCAGGACCTGGCTCTCTACCAGACCACTGACTTAAACAGCTCCCATCCGGCTCCATGTCACAGAAGAAGCTTCATTCAAGGTTCTACAGACTCTTGACATCTAGTGGAAGCCGTAGGAAGTGCAAACAGATCCATATCCTACTGTGTTTTCAATAGGCGATGAGTTGAAAATCGACCAACCTCAGATTTCTCACTTCCTGGTTTGATTGCTTCTCAGGTTTTTGCCTGCCATATGAGTTCTGTTATACTCCCAGACATAATTCAAACAGTTTTAGAAACTTCAGAGTTTTTTCTATCCAATTCTAATAATAATATGCATATATTAGCCACTATGACTGAGGAGCAGGCCGTTTACTCTGGGCACCTCTGTGCACCTTTCATCCAAGCTACTCAATACTGCCCCTGTAGCCATAAGAAGTTAACGGCAGACGGAAATAGAGCCGGTTTTTCTCTCTCTCCTCCCTCCATCTCCTTATCTTATCAAACCCTGTTTATCGACTCCTCCCCTCTTTCATATTTATTCTCTTCCTGGTGACTCTCTCCTCCCATTTCTCTCTCATCAAAGACCATTTCACACCTCTTTAAGCTCTCTGGCCAAGCATAGACTCCAACAGACCAACCAGCATGTTATCATGTAACCTGTTACTTTACCACCCCTTTCTCAGCTGCATCATTCTACATCATTTATCATGTTACACCTCAAAGGACCAACCTGCTCTACACCTCAGCCAACTCAGCCCTCTCCGCTCCTCCTGAGCTCACACTCCGCACCTCACCTCCTCCTAATATAGTGTTTGACACCGTTTCTCAATCCCTACCATGCCCCAGTCCAGCCTGGTCTCGTAGACTGGACGTAACATAATAAACGTAAATCTGGGACACTCAAATTAGTATGATACTGTATAATGCGTTTGGTATGGTTACATAAGACAAAAGTAAGATGGTTGGTCGGGGTGGGTGGATGGGTGGGAAAATGAATACATACCATACGAATCTTAACAACGCGGATGGATGGGCCAATGACACGAACGTCTAGCAACACATAGGTTGCAAGATCGAATTTCATCACGTACAACTTTAGCATTTGAGCAAATTAGCAACTTTTCAATTACTTACTACTTTTTGCTACTTTCTAACTACTTAGCATGTTAGCTAACACTTTGGCCTAACCCTAACCTTAACCCTTTTAGCTAACCCTAACTGTAACCCTTTAACCTAACTCCTAAACTTAACCCTAACCTAAACCCTAACCCCTAGCGTAGCTAACATTAGCCAGCTAGCTATCGTTAGCCACCTAGCCACTTACCTAGAATTCGTAACATATCATACATTTTAGAAATTCATAACACATTGTACGTTTGCAAATTCGTAATAAAAAATATGAATTGTAATTCATAATATATCAGACGAAATGGGTAATGGACATCCACAAATTAATACATACCATATGAAACATAACATATAACACAGATGGGTGGGTGTATAGCATGAACGTGTAGCAACCCACAGGTTCGCGATTTCGAATCTTATCATGGACAACTTTAGCATTTTAGCTAATTAGCAACTTTTCAACTGCATACCACTTTTTTCTACTTTGCAACTACTTAGCATGTTAGCTAACCCCTTTTCCTAACCTTAACCCTTTTAGCTAACCCTTCCCCTAACTCTAACCATAACTCTTTAACCTAACTCCTAGACTTAACCCTAACCTAAACCCTTACCCTTAGCTTAGCTAACTTTAGCCACCTAACTAGAATTCGTAACATATCATACTTTTTGAAAATTCGAACATTAGCAATTTCTTAACATATAATACGATGTGAAATGCATAACATATCATAGGAAATGGGTGATGGACATTACAAAGTAATACATACCATACTAAATGTGACATATCATACTAAATGGAGTGCTCGGTTTTACATATAGAATAATACTAAATGCTCTGAGACCAGGTTGCCCAATCTGCTCATACATCCAGGAGTAGATGAGAATGAGGCTCCTGTTAGCATTAGCCATGTAAAACAGATGAATGTAAACTCAATGTGTGGAAGGATGCTTATCTTTAATGACATTTTTATTTTCTCTTTCCCTCCTTCACTCCTTCAGTGGGTTCCCAGGATAGTCTGTTGGAGATCACTTTCCGTTCCACCGTCCCCCCAGTTTTGTGTGACCCTACGACCCCGCGACCCCAGGACCATGTCAACCTCACCTTGCCAGCGCTGGGCATCAACATGGGCATGGGCCAGGATGGGACGGCCGCCCCACTCTCCTCCTCCTCCCTGCCCCTAGGCAACCACCTAGGTAGGGATCAGTGTCTCCTCAAGCTAGAATGTTTCCGCTTCCTGCCCGGACCCCCAACACCTGAACCTCGCCCTCCTACTCCTCCGCAGCGGAGGGGTCAGAATGGGGTCAAAGGTCAGGACGGGTCAGGTTTGGTGATGTCATCAACCCGCGACGAGGTGCTTGGCAGTCTGGAGCTGCTGAGGTTCCGGGAGTCTGGCATTGCGTCTGAGTATGAGTCCAACACTGACGATAGTGATGATAGTGATGAGAGGGATGAGAGAGATGAGAGACATGAGAGAGAAGAGAGGGAGGAGAGAGAGGAGAGGGATATCATATACAGCTGGGGGTCTGATGAGGAGACCCTCCGTCTACTAAATGTGCTTAACAGACAGGGACCACCAGACTGCCTGGGGGATGAGATAGCAGTGTAGCATGACAACACACACATTCACACATGCACGCACTCATAAACACACACCAGCAAATACCACCCTTCTCGACCCAGATTGACACACACACAGCCCCACCAGGTGAAAACATCTGAACAGCCATAATAACCTGACCCCCACTGCTCCTCTCCCTCTGCTCACAGACATTTTTGCCAGAATTATCGGAAAAGATTCCTTTACTGCACCTCTGTGTGTGTACCCCAGTCTACAGGTTATGACTCAAACTGTCTGTCTACATACACAGTGTAATGGTATAGGCACTGTGCAGGCCCTAAAACATGGGTGTCAAAGTCATTCCATGGAGGGCCGAGTGTGGACTGGTTTATTATTTCCTTTCTATTTGTGTTCAATTTAGACCTAGACAACCAGGTGATGAGAGTTCCTAACTAATCAGTGACCTTATTGATCAATCGAGTACAAGGGAGGAGCGAACACCTTCAGACACTCGGCCCTCCATGGAACGAGTTTGACACGTGTCCTAAAGTGTACAGGACTGTTGGTGTCTGTTACAGAGGGAGCCTCTTCTCCCTCTCCACAATTCGTAAGCAAAGACTATTTTTAGTAAGATTATGATGATATCTGTATCTGAACATGACATTTTCTACATGGTCATTGTGATGCTCTATAATATGTATTATGTTGGTTGAGAACGTATTATTCCAGCTCTTTTTGTTTCTGACTAACCCATTTTTTGGAATCATATGTGGACTGTTCCCCTTTAAGACCTTGTGCACAAATTTATGTAAATCTTGGATTATTCAGACCTCTAGGAATGTAATTCATTTATAGGACTTTGTGTCGTATCAGTGACTAGAATGCCCGCCAGAAACTGTTCCCCTTTAAGATCTTGTGCACTAACAAGGACTAAGAGCACCTGCCAAATGTTCCTCCTATTAAACCCTATTCACCGCATGGTCATAGGACAACACTGTGTGTGGGTAGTATAGAGGTTACAGAAGTAATCATATACAGTAAAAGGCCCAAAGCAGGTCAAGACAGTTTACATCAGTCAGTTATCCTCAGCTCATCTCTTGCATCAGATTCAGTAGAGTAGAGAGCAGAGAATTGAAGTTTACAGTTATTTAAAATAATTCAACCTTTGATCAAACTTTGATCTCTGACGTTTCTGTTCTCCTGTATGTATAACCCACCTGACCCAGAGTACGGTGTGTGTGTGTGTGTGTGTGTGTGCGTTCATGTGTGTGGGAATAGTTATACCACCTCCAATCAACCCCTTTTGTGATCTCCTTGATAGGGTTAGCGAGGAAGGTTTCTAGGTTGTACTCATCCAGTAGTTAGTTGGTGAAGCATGGTGATGGTCTCAGAAGGCCTCTAGGTCTAGAGGCTAGGGTCCAGCTGTTCACCTTCCTCAATCTCTAGTGTCCTCAGTCACCCACACAACAGCCTCTGGCCTCTCCCTCACCTCTCTTCCTCTCTCCTCTCCAGTCACCCACACAACCCTCTGGCCTCTCCCTGACCTCTCTTCCTCTCTCCTCTCCAGTCACCCACACACAACCCTCTGGGATTAACATTCCCCATGTATACTCCTTTTATCCTCCTCTCCTCTCTTCCTCTCCTCTTATCCACACCAGCTCCCCTCTTCTATCTTCTCCTTTCCTATCTGCTCATCTCCTTTCCTCATCTACTGTCTCCTTTCCTATCCTCTCATCACCTTTCCTCTCCCCTCATCTCTTCTCCTCTCCAATCTCCTCTCCTTTGCTCTCCTCTCCTGCTGAAGAACGTGTTGATGATTAATAGGAGCGTTTGGCTCCAGACATGAATCAATGATCCCCAGTGTTGAACCGAGTCACACCCCAACACTTAATCTACCAATAAAGACTCATCACTCACCCTGACTAACACACAAAGGCACACACAGACAACACACATCACTGGAGTTGATAATGATTATTTGTTTAATATTTAGACAGATGCTCTTCTAAAGTTGTACATACACTGTGTAAAATGCCACACACACTCACACGCCCTATCAAACACACACACACACACAAGCACACACACAGCTCTGCCACTGTGAAAAGTCTTGCAAAGTCAGTCGGTTAGAAATGTTTGTGTGACTCTTAATATATTGACAGTTCTGCTGACTACCTACCCCTCTGACATATGATGATTTCTCCTAGTGACAGCAGAGATAACAGGGTCCTGGGAAACGCCACATGATGCTGCAGGGGTGGTGGCAGATCCTAGAGGTCACAGTGACACCGAGCGGACTTTGAAATGTTCAGACCTGTCTCTCTGTCCATGCGCACCCAGCCAACATAACAGCACCACAGTCATCAACGTCACTGTCATTGTCATACCCAGTGGCCTAGTGGCAATGTTAATTAAAGCCACACTCCCAGATTCACAGCTCTGTGGTTAATGGAGTGTGGATCACCTAGGGAGAATGGGAAAGCTGCTGTGGAATTGACCAGACAGCGCACACACGCATGCACATAGACCCACATAGACACACACACTCACACATACTCACACACACACAGCTGTGCAGTTTTATTGGCAGGCGGATGGGGTGTCCATCCCATCTGTCCTAACTGTGTGTAGGATTTTAGAGACACTAACTTGTTATTTCTGGAATGATGAAAGTGATTCCATCTTAATTAAATTCACTTTATTAGCATGGAAAACAAATGTTTACATTGCCACTCTCTCTCACACACACACACACACACACTATGTGGCAGCATTGAAGACCTTCCAGAGAAGCGTAGCAGAGGTAACAGGCTGAGGCTGTCACTGCGGCCTCAAAAGAAACAAGAACCCACGCTGAGAGAAAGATGAGGGAGTGAGAGAGAGACAGATTGACAGAGAAAGAGAGAAGGAGAGACAGAGGAGAGGGATGGAGAGAAAGATGAGACTAACAGGATTTTGTTCTTCAGTTCTGATATTTTGCTGCTGTTGGTGTTTACTGTTTACAGAGGAGATGTTTACCATGTTCTTCTGAGCTCCCTGCGTCTTCTCACATCATAATTGAAATCTAGTGAAAATATCAGTGCATGCTTTATCCCAACCATTTTGTCTACATATACAGAGGTTATCTGGTGGGTCTGGTTGTGTGGGGTTTGTGTTTATTTGTGCTTGTTTACGCACATGTGTGTGTGAGCCTACGCATGAAAACAAAAAACTATTCACCTCTATCTGTGGTGATAGGGTACATAAGCCGTCCTCCCTCGTCAGCTCAAAGACTAGGGTCTGAAAGCAGTGCAGCCTTTCCTTGTTGGAGGGGGTTCGATTCCAGGCTGTATCACAACCGGGCGTGATTCGGTGTCCCATAGGGTGGTGCACAATTGGCCCAGCGTCATCCGGGTTAGGGTTTGGCCAGGGTAGGCCGTCATTGTAAATAAGAATTTGTTCTTAACTGACTTGCCTAGTTAAATAAAGTTTTAAAAAAGCTCCCTCCACAGATTTTCTATGGGATTAAGGTCTGGAGACTGGCTAGGCCACTCCAGGACCTTAATGTGCTTCTTCTTGAGCCACTCCTTTGTTGCCTTGGCCGTATGTTTTGGGTCATTGTCGTGCTGGAATACCCATCCGCGACCCATTTTCAATGCCCTGGCTGAGGGAAGGAGGTTCTCACCCAAGATTTGACAGTACATGGCCACGTCCATCGTCCCTTTGATGCGGTGAAGTTGTCCTGTCCCCTTAGCAGAAAAACACATCCAAAGCATAATGTTTCCACCTCCATGTTTGACGGTGGGGATGGTGTTATTGGGGTCATAGGCAGCATTCCTCCTCCTCCAAACACGGTGAGTTGTTGCCAAAAGCTCCATTTTGGTCTCATCTGACCACAACACTTTCACCCAGTTGTCTTCTGAATCATTCAGATGTTCATTGGCAAACTTCAGATGGGCATGTATATGTGCTTTCTTGAGCACGGGGACCTTGCGGGCGCTGCAGGATTTCAGTCCTTCACGGCGTAGTGTATAACCAATTGTTTTCTTGGTGACTATGGTTCAAGCTGCCTTGAGATCATTGACAAGATCCTCCCGTGTAGTTCTGGGCTGATTCCTCACCGTTCTCATGACCATTGCAACTCCACGAGGTGAGATCTTGCACGGAGCCCCAGGCCGAGGGAGATTGACCGTTCTTTTGTATTTCTTCCATTTGCGAATAATCGCATCAAATGTTGTTACCTTCTCACCAAGCTGCTTGGCGATGGTCTTGTAGCCCATTCCAGCCTTGTGAAGGTCTACAATCTTGTCCCTGACATCCTTGGAGAGCTCTTTGGTCTTGGCCATGGTGGAGAGTTTGGAATCTGATTGATTGATTGCTTCTGTGGACAGGTTTCTTTTATATAGGTAACAAACTGAGATGAGGAGCACTGCCTTTACGAGTGTGCTCCTAATCTCAGCTCGTTGCCTGTATAAAAGACACCTGGGAGCCAGAAATCTTTCTGATTAAGAGGGGGTCAAGTACTTATTTCCCTCAATAAAATGCAAATCAATTTATAACATTTTTAACGTGCGTTTTTCTGGATTTTTTGTTGTTATTCTGTGTCTCACTGTTCAAATAAACCTACCATTAAAATTATAGACTGATCATGTCTTTGTCAGTGGGCAAACGTGAAAAATCAGCAGGGGATCAAATACTTTTTTCCCTCACTGTATATGTATATGTATTGCCATGGGGTAGAGAGAAATGTTATAGCTAAATCTCATGCTATTCTACACATTTCACCATAAAACAGAGATTATTATATATTTTTTCCTGTAGTTCTAAACATTTTTGTAATGCTTATGACGTGTTTGAATGCTATCTGTGGAGGGGGGGGCCCGACCTCCAGTGGGCTGCGGGGATTTGTGGAATATCAGTGGAGTTGCTGTAGCAGGGTTTCAGGAGAGTTTCTTTGTTGAGAGTGTTGCTGTAACAGGGTTCGAGGAGAGTTTCTTTGTTGAGAGTGTGTTGCTGTAACAGGGTTCGAGGAGAGTTTCTTTGTTGAGAGTGTGTTGCTGTAACAGGATTCGAGGAGAGTTTCTTTGTTGAGAGTGTGTTGCTGTAACAGGGTTTGAGGAGAGTTTATTTGTTGAGAGTGTGTTGCTGTAACAGGGTTCGAGGAGAGTTTCTTTGTTGAGAGTGTGTTGCTGTAACAGGGTTTGAGGAGAGTTTCTTTGTTGATAGTGTGTTGCTGTAACAGGGTTTGAGGAGAGTTTCTTTGTTGAGAGTGTGTTGCTGTAACAGGGTTTGAGGAGAGTTTCTTTGTTGATAGTGTGTTGCTGTAACAGGGTTTGAGGAGAGTTTCTTTGTTGAGAGTGTGTTGCTGTAACAGGATTTGATATGTTCATTCACATCTGGGGGGGGGGGGTGCTTGTCATGATCTGGGAACCACTGATTCTACTCGCTCCTGTCATCTCCAACACATTCTAGTTGATCTCTGTTAACCACAACAGAATGTATTGGATGTTATTGGTGAACTTGTGAAGGACTCTATTGATCAGACCTTTGAGTTAAACTCAGTGTAATATTTAAAATGGCTGTGCAAGTGGGAATCAATGAGATGCAACACAACACACATACATCCAGACACATGGAGAGACAGCCTATGGACTGAGCTAAACAGACCATTGATGAAATGTTATGGCCGCTTAATTCTGAAAATGAAAGAGAGAATGGGATAGAGAGGCAGAGGCCGAGAGAGAGGGTTGGGGAGGGAGAAAGACAGGGAGAGAGGGGGGGGGGTGTAACACACACAGTAACACACTGGCCCTCCATTGAGAAGCACTTTACTGTGGGGGGGAACTCATAATCCCATCGGCCAATGTAGCTGTAGGTCTAACCTTATACCTCTGACCTCCCTGTCCAAACCACAAGAGACAGGAAGCAGGACAGTTTACAACTCAACGGGAGGTTACAGAATGAACAGACCCCCTCGTATCCCTCTAGCTCTATAGTGTACAGCACTTCAATTATTCATCCCCAACACCCACTAATTTCAATTATTCACATTAAAAAACAAGGGTGTGTGAATTATAGATGTTTGGCCTACAATAGCTGTTCTCTGGGTGTGCATAGTGTGTGGCTGGGCTACTGTACTGTGGGTCAGAGGAACAGGAAGTCTAGCTCTCTGGGTCATGTCTGGCTCCAAAGTTAGACATAACTTATCTAAAATAATTAGCCTGTTTTATTTGAAGTGCTTCATTTTCATCTCCGGTTAGTGCACAGTGCAGACACTACTTTACTTTGGAACAGTCAATTAAATTAATTCATCGCCACAAATGAGCGTGTTAAATTTAATTTACTACCCAGCATTCAGTCTCGTTCAGTGACTTAAAGGGACAGTTTGACATTTTGGCAAGAATCAGATGAACTCATGAATACCATGTTTGTCTCTGCATGCAATTTGAAGGTAGTTTCTGGAGCCATTGGTTTACTAGTGTTAGCGCATGACTGGAAGTCTAGGGGAACAGCTGCTAGCTACTCCTGTAGACAGCAACTACACTACATGATCAAAAGTAACATTTCTGCGGGGACTTGCTTCCATTCAACCACAAGAACATTAGTGAGGCCTGCCACTGATGTTGGGCGATTAGGCCTGGCTCACAGTCTGTGTTCCAATTCATCCTAAAGCTGTTTAATGGCTTTGAGGTTGGGGCTCTGTGCAGGCAAGTCAAGTTCTTCCACACGATCTTGACAAACCATTTCTATATGGACCTCGCTTTGTGCACAGGGTATTGTCATGCTGAAACAGGAAAGGGCCTTCCCAAACTGTTGGCACAAAGTTGTAAGCACAGAATCGTCCAGAATGTAATTGTATGCTGTAGCGTTAAGCTTTCCCTTCACTGGAACTAAGGGGCTTAGCCCGAACCATGAAAAACAGCTCCAGACCATTATTCCTCGTCCAACAAACTTTACGGTTGACACTATGCATTGGGACAGGTAGCGTTCTCCTGGCATCTGCCAAACCCAGATTAATCTGTCAGGCTGCCAGATGGTGAAGCATGATTCATCACTCCCGAAAACACTCCAGAGTCCAATGGCGGCGAGGTTTACAGCACTCCAGCTGGCACTTGGCATTGCGCATGGTGATCTTAGGATTTTGTGCAGTTGCTCAGCCATGAAAACCCATTTCATGAAGCTCTCGACGAACAGTTCTTGTGTTGACGTTGCTTCCAGTGGCAGTTTAGAACTCGGTAGTGAGTTTTGCAACTGAGGACAGACTCGGTGCTTCAGCACTCGGCAGTCCCGTTCTGTGAGCTTTTGTTGCCTACCACTTTGCGGCTGAGCCGTTGTTGCTCCTAGACATTTCGACTTAATAATAAAAGCACACTCCTCCACTCAGCCCTGTGGTACATTGTTTCCTACTCTCCTTCACTCAGCCCTGTGGTACGTTGTCTCCTACTCTCCTCCAGTCAGCCCTGTGGTACGTTGTCTCCTACTCTCCTCTACTCATTCCTGTGGTGCGTTGTCTCCTACTCTCCTCCACTCAGCCCTGTGGTACGTTGTCTCCTACTCTCCTCTACTCATTCCTGTGGTGCGTTGTCTCCTACTCTCCTCTACTCATTCCTGTGGTACATTGTTTCCTACTCTCCTTCACTCAGCCCTGTGGTACGTTGTCTCCTACTCTCCTCCAGTCAGCCCTGTGGTACGTTGTCTCCTACTCTCCTCTACTCATTCCTGTGGTGCGTTGTCTCCTACTCTCCTCCAGTCAGCCCTGTGGTACGTTGTCTCCTACTCTCCTCTACTCATTCCTGTGGTGCGTTGTCTCCTACTCTCCTCCACTCAGCCCTGTGGTACGTTGTCTCCTACTCTCCTCCACTCAGCCCTGTGGTACGTTGTCTCCTACTCTCCTCCCCTCAGCCCTGTGGTACGTTGTCTCCTACTCTCCTCCACTCAGCCCTGTGGTACGTTGTCTCCTACTCTCCTCCCCTCAGCCCTGTGGTACGTTGTCTCCTACTCTCCTCCAGTCAGCCCTGTGGTACGTTGTCTCCTACTCTCCTCTACTCATTCCTGTGGTACGTTGTCTCCTACTCTCCTCCACTCAGCCCTGTGGTACGTTGTCTCCTACTCTCCTCCCCTCAGCCCTGTGGTACGTTGTCTCCTACTCTCCTCCACTCAGCTCTGTGGTACGTTGTCTCCTACTCTCCTCCCCTCAGCCCTGGAGTACGTTGTCTCCTACTCTCCTCCACACAGCCCTGTGGTACATTGTAGAGGTTCGACCGATTTATGATTTTCAATGCCGATACCGAGGACCAAAAAAGCCAATACCGATTAATTCCAGATTTTTATATATATATATATTTGTAATAATGACAATTACAACAATACTGAATGAACAATGAACACTTTTATTTTAACTTAATATAATACATAAATAAAATCTATTTAGTCTCAAATAAATAATAAATCATGCTCAATTTGGTTTAAATAATGCAAAAACACAGTGTTGGAGAAGAAAGTAAAAGTGCAATATGTGCCATGTAAAAAAGCTAACGTTTAAGTTCCTTGCTCAGAACATATGAAAGCTGGTGGTTCAATATTCCCAGTTCTTCAATATACCCAGTTAAGAAGTTTTAGGTTGTAGTTATTATAGGAATTATGACGCATCAACTATTTCTATCTATACCATTTGTATTTCATATACCTTTGACTATTGGATGTTCTAACAGGCACTTTAGTATTGCCAGCCTAATCTCAGGAGTTGATAGGCTTGAAGTTATAAACAGCTCTGTGTTTCAAGCATTGCTAAGAGCTGCTGGCAAACGCAGTAAAGTTTGAATGAATGCTTACGAGCCTGTTGCTGCCTACCACCGCTCTGTCAGACTGCTCTATCAAATATCAAATCATAGACTTCATTATAATATAATAAACACAGAAATACGAGCCTTTGGCCATTAATATGGTCAAATACGGAAACTATCATTTCGAAAACAAAACGTTTATTCTTTCAGTGAAATACGGAACCGTTCTGTATTTTATCGAACGAGTGGCAACCCTAAGTCTAAATATTTCTGTTACATTGCACATCCTTCAATGTTATGTCATAATTATGTAAAGTTCTGGCAAATTAGTTTGCAACGGCCCAAACTGTTGCATATACCCTGACTCTGCTTACACTGAACGCAAGAGAAGTGACACAATTTCCCTACTTAATATTGCCTGCTAACATGAATTTCTTTTAACTAAATATGCAGATCCCAAAAAATATAATTCTGTGTATTGATTTTAAGAAAGACATTGATGTTTATGATTAGGGACATTCGTTCAACGATTGTGCTTTTTTCGCGCTTTTGTTAAATCATCACCCATTTGGCGAAGTAGGCTGTGATTCGATGATAAATTAACAGGCACCGCATTGATTATATGTAACGCAGGACAAGCTAGTTAACCTAGTAATATCACCAATCATGTGTAGTTAACTAGTGATTATGTGAAGATTGATTGTTTTTTATAAGATAAGTTTAATGGTAGCTAGCTACTTACCATGGCTCCTTGCTGCACTCGCGTAACAGGTGATCAGCCTGTGATTGTCTCCTACTCTCCTCCTTTCTCAAACTGTGATAACATCTCTGTGAGGAAGGCTGCTATTGTCTGACTAACAGCCCAAGTCTCACCACTGTGTGTGCGTGTGTGTGCGTGTGTGTGCGTGCGTGCGTGCGTGTGTGTGTGTGTAGTCACTGTGACAGAAGTGGGTTACTCACAGCTGAGAACAAAGTCTAAAGTTTTTCTTCAGATGAAGAGTAAAGTTGAGTCCATAAAGAAACAGCAGCCTATAAGACTGATATAAGGCTCTGACTGACTCTGTAGAAGTTGTTATCGTCATGGACATTCTCTCTAAGGGTATATGTTAGTAATACAGCCAGTTATGTGACTGGAGATAAAACTTTTAATAACACTTGAGATAAAACTTTAAATTATAAATAAACCAATTGGAACGTCACATTGCATTCCAGTATCTCCCAACAAGACTGGACCCTATGATTCTAAGTTCCAAAGTTGTGGCTAAACTTTGTTTCCTATTCCTGTGACTAAGGCTTCATTGGGCTGTGGGAGCATCTCAATAGTGTGACCTTTCTCCCTCTGCTCTGTTAACCTGGGTCTTTTTTCTCTGGTACAAAACGTTTCATTCCATCAGGTCCTTCACTGGCCTGTTGTATAAAGAGAAACCCAGTATACTGTACTGTATATGTGTGAGAGTGAAAATGCACTTACCCTGCATCTCATTCTGTCCCTGACCTTGCTTTTGCTCAATAAACGTCTCCTTTCATACTTTCTCTCTTTCCGTACTCCTCCTCTACTTAAATTGCTGTGCCACACTGTACCGTACTATCATAACAGTTGATTGCCTTTCTAGAATTCTGTCTCTTTCATTTAATTGTCTTTTTTTTCTTCATTTAATTATCTTTCTTTTATGTTTTCTGTACTTCATTCCTATATGTTTATTCTCCTCTTGTAACGATGTATGCTGAGAGTCGGGAAGCAAGTTCATGGAGTGAATACATTTCATAAATAAATGAACAAAACAAGAAACACGAACAGCGCACCAACATGAAACAGGAACAATGACGACTGGGGAAGAAACCAAAGGGAGTGACATATAAAGGGCAGGTAATCAAGGAGGCGATGGAGTTCAGGTGATTGTAACGCTGGTGACTGGTGTGTGCCATAAAGAGCAGCCTGGTGACCTAGAGGCCGGAGAGGGAGCATACGTAACACCTCTGCACTTGAGCAGAAAAAACAAAACTTCTTAATTAAGAATTAACATGGCAACAATCCCTAAGGGTAGGCTGTAAAAAAAAAATTATATACATATATATATTCCCCCCAGATTCACCCCAGTAGTACATACCCCTCAGGAGGGAGGGGGGTTGAGAGCGAGAGAGGAAAAATAAGAGAGAGGGGGGAAACAAGAGAGGGAGGTAGAGACAGGAGAGGGACACCAGTATGTATTATAGTACAGGGCCAGTCTCAGCCTCGGGTGTAGACAAACAAGCTCCAGCGTCTTAACACGGGGAGTTAATGTGTAATGGAGCTGACTATGTTTGTGCTATTCATTATCATGCCCGCCCATACTTAAAACACTATCCTCATTCTATCATTATGCAGCCTTCTGATAGGGATTGTAGCTAAGAAAAGTGTGGGAACTGCTTTTCTAGCATAAAGAGTGGCTGAGAGCTGTCACACAAACATGCGCACAGACACACAGAGATAAACAGATTGATTTTCTGTTAAATATCAGTTTTGCCACCTCCCAGGTGGCGCAGTGGTTAAGGGTGCTGTACTGCAGTGCCAGCTGTGCCATCAGAGACTCTGGGTTTGCGCCCAGGCTCTGTCGTAACCGGCTGTGACCGGGAGGTCAATGGGGTCGACGCATGATTGGCCTAGTGTTGTCTGGGTTAGGGAGGGCTTGGTCAGTAGGGATGTCCTTGTCTCATCACGCACCAGTGACTCCTGTGGCGGGATGGGTGCAGTGCGCGCTAACCAAGGTTGCCAGGTGCACGGTGTTTCCTCTGACACATTGGTGCAGCTGGCTTCCGGGTTGGATGCGTGCTGTGTTAAGAAGCAGTGCGGCTAGGTTGGGTTGTGTATCAGAGGATGCATGACTTTCAACCTTTGTCTCTCCCGAGCCCGTGTGGGAGTTGTAGCGATGAGACAAGATAGTAGCTACTACAACAATTGGACACTACGAAAAAGGGGTAACAAAAAAATATATATATATATAATTTTTGCCGAAGTGATGCCGAAACGTTGGTAAATACCATTAAATTGCTGGGAGATTATATGTAGTGTGCAGGTCATTGACCTTTGTTTTATTTTGATAGTTTATAGTTTATTCGCGGTTAGCCACACAAACTATTTTCTAGGTGTGCGCCAGCTCATGTTTTTTTTAAAATCAAATATAATTTTTCTAACAGCACTTCTCTATAGTCAGGCTACAGAGCATCCATCTCCCTGGCAAGCCTCTAACAGTGAAAAGAGATATCAGTGTTTGTGTGAATAACCACCTGGATGTCTGCTCTCCCTCTCTCTTCCTCCTTCAAACACCCTTCGTTCACTGCTGATTCATATTAGCTCACTCTCCAAAGACACACTAATATATTCTAAGATCTCTGGAGCTGCCAGTGTCTTTGAAATCATCTGAATTGCAGCCGCAACACAAAGTGAAGTCAAGGGCACCTGTGATGTGCTGTCTCACTGCTCTCACTGTTTCTTTCCATATATCTGTCGAGAGATGAGATGTGGTGTTTAGAGTTACAATCCAACCCAGTGTTTAGCCGTAACGTCCCTATTTGTCCCTATGATGAGCCCGTAAGGGCTCCGGAGTGATTGTCTGATCAGCGAGAAAGAATCAGGCAGTAAATTGTGTTCCATTGGAATATGCTCAGTATTCTGAACTCTACATTTCTCTAACATATGTACTGGAGGTTATTAGAAAGCAATCTGCATAAGACCATCTGCTAAATGATTTAACTTAGAACTTAAAATGTATTTATATAACACTTTGTTACGCAATTTTTGGAACCCGCTTTACAAATACACTTTTTATTCATTCTAAGCACTTGTTGTGTCTTACTAATGCCTTCTGAGAAATTATTTTCTCCACGAGGTAAGAAAATCTATTATTGTACTGTGGACTGACAACAACCCGCTTCTTTGTGCATTTACCCATCCTGTAATGCATTGTGGTCCCTTTTTCTGCTTCATTGTGATTGGTGGATGTGGATATGTGCATGTGTCATGCCCCTTGCTTGCATCCTGACTTGTTGATGGTTGTGTAACATGTTGCATCCTTATGGAGTGGTTGTAACACTGTGCCTTGTGGCACCCCATTTGCTCATTCTAATACTAAGCCATACTTAAACATGTTTTTGATTTTGCAACATTCTGTAATGTAGCATAAAAGATGCAGTAAGTATTGGAATGTCAGGAGTGTTCTTTTGCTCCAGGTCATGAGATTTAATGTTGTCTATACATTCCATTTATGTCTGTTCCATTCCATTGGTGCCTGTAATTTTTTATGTATCTGAAACCTTGAATTTAACTAGAAATGCCTCACTTTTATCTTACACGATCCCTCTCCCTCCCTCTCTCCCTCCAGTTGACCAGAGTATGTTTGAGAACTCCAACGCCTCCAGAGCTCCAGGCCAGGGGCTCCAGGCCTCCAGGTTGACCCAGGCCTCGGCCCGTCGCTCCCTGGTCACTGCTAACCCTGCCCTGGGTAGCAGCCCAGCCGAGGCCCCCTCCTCCACCACTGTCGCTGGAGGTCAGCAGAGGCTGAAGAACGCCCTGAACCTGGGAAAGGTGGTGGGGGCAAAGGTCAATGACCTGCTGCGGAGGAAGGAGCCCAGTCTTCTAGGAGACATCGGGGTCACAGAGGTCAACAAGAACGTAGGAGCAGTCTGGAGCAATATGGAGGAGATGACCCTGGGGACTACTGCCAATAGGTAAGGAGGGATACACACATTACACACAGACACTTATAGACACTGTGCTCTGGAGAATCACTCCAATATTGGTTTTATTCCGAGTCAAACTGTAGCTAGTTATTTCAAAAAGCAACTTTTCACTCCATATTAAAATCATAACCACGCAGTCTAAGATGTTTAAATGATTCATCAGTGTAAGAGGAGGGTTAGTTAGACTGAAGACAGAGATTAAACCATACACATACACACACACACGCAGCCTTGGGTCTCCCTCTGTCTAAAGAGACAGAATGAGCTGTCTGTCTACAAACTGTAGCTGATCATTGATCTGTCTGTCTCTTGACTGAACTCGCTGCCGAATTCACATCCTCATCATATAATTGGTAAAACCATGATGTGTGTTTGGACACTGATGTGATGAGAAATATGGATTGTGTGTGTGTGTGTGTGTGTGTGTGTGTGTGTGTGTGTGTGTGTGTGTGTGTGTGTGTGTGTGTGTGTGTGTGTGTGTGTGTGTGTGTGTGTGTGTGTGTGTGTGTGTGTGTGTGTGTGTGTGTGTGTGTGAGCGACAGTGAGTGGTAAGTCACGTACAGACAGACTAGTCATAAATGACTGGTATTCTTTGCGGTGACTTACTTCTTATTACTATGGAAATGATAAGTCATCACCATGGCAATATGCTCATTTATGGGGGACAGATAGAGAAATATTCCACTGATAATATAAACACACAGTCAACAAACACACACAATCTCACAGCATGAGAGAGAGAGAAAGAGAGAGGGAGAGGGAGAGAGAGAAAGGCAAGTAAGGGGGTGACGGGGAGGGATTGAACAAATGAGTCATTCATTTTAGGTTCAGGCAACGTATTAGGCTTTGTTCATAGCTAAACTGCAGATCTAAAACAGATGTATGTGCATCTTCTCTCTCCCCTGTCTACTAAACAGACACAGAAACACACAAAGATTGACACAGTTCTCTTCTCTATCCCTCCAGTCATACCTCTCTGGACTCCTTCCCTCGTCTGGACCCCCCTCCCCCCGGTAAGAAGCGCCATCCTCGCGCCCTGAAGACCACCCAGGACATGATGATCTCATCTGACCCTGTCGTCACCACTCCCCCTGAGACCCCTGATCACTCCCTCTCCTCCCCTGACAAGACCCCCCTCATTAGCAAGGAGCATACCCCACCCCAGGGAGAGAGGGATGGAGAAAATGATGGAGGGAGAGACGGATTCACCGGACTGACTGGTCCTCTGGACAGCGAGAGGAAAGAGGAGGATGAGGTGGTGGAGATGGAGAGAAATGGAAGTAGTAAGATGGATGGAGTGGAAGGGGATGAGACGGAAGAGAGGAAAGAGCCAGAGAAGACCCAGATTCAGCTCCAGCTCTCTGTCCCAGACCTCATCCATAAGGACCACCCGGACCCCCACAGGTCGAAGACATCTGAGCCCAGGCAGAAGGCACCGGGAGTGGACACGAGGCTGGCCTCCACCCCTCTGAAGGCTCCATACAGGATCAGTCTGAGTGTGAGTGAGGATGGGCCGATGGAGAATGGCTCCCTCTGTATGAGAGGATCAGCAGTTACAGACACAGAGGAGCTTGAACAACACCCCGACCTGCTCTCCTTTGAGTAGAGATACACATAAACACACACACACACCACATACATGCAAACATACACACATACATGGATACATACACACAGACAGTGATGTGGTGAGGACTTGGCAGAGGGAGAGAAGACAGAAATTGTGTGTGCGAGAAAATAAGAGGGAGAGAGGATGTTTTTGACTAGACCCTAGACTTGGGTTAGGGCACAGGGATATAGATTGTGATGTTGTGTGTTTGTATGTGAGTGGGAGTTGGATATAGTGGTAGAGGATTGTATTTAGGAAGGGTATGTGTGAGAGAGGTAGAGAGAACAAGACAGACCGGGAAAGAGGATCTATTTTAACATCATGAAGGGACAGACCACAGTGGCTTAGAATCTTTTCAAGAGAACCAAAACCTCCTGGTCTGCCAAACATGGTTTTATAACCTTGTTTTAAGTCGTGTTTTATAGTGTTAATCTTCGAAGATAATGCTGAAGGAAGATTTATACCCAAGGATTCTAGATATCTAGATTTCAAATAAATAATTTGGAATGTCATAGTACCCTTTCATGCTGAGACAGAATGTATTTTTATGATCTTTTATAATTGTTGCCCCCCAGAAAATGTCAAACCGTCAGCGCTAAATATGAAAACAAAAGTGAACATAACCAGTAGCATAACACAGTTTTGCGGGGCCACCTCGCAAGGTCTTGCGTGGATTACGGGGGTGTCTGGTACGCCAGTGAACACGACATAAACACTGATTAATATGATTCATCACCACAAGCTCTTTCTCTGTTTTTATACGCCCACTGTTGTGTTCCTCATTCTCACCCTTCAAGTGGAGACATGTATTGTGGGAGACGTGCGATTGGGTTTGTTTCGCCTGTGTGTGTGTCTGGTTTATGTTTGTTGATCGACGGTCATTGTTTTAGTAGTGCCACTCACAGTCCTGTTGTTTTATTTCCTCTTTATGTGTCATCTTTATTTTGTCATTTGATTTGAAGTAATGGTCATTCTGCAACAAAAAAAGTTGTAAAAAATATATCACACACACACACACACACAGGACACGTAGTAGGACAGAATGAGGGGAATGTAAGGCAGGTCTCTCCCAGAGAAAAGAGGCTTTGTCTGGGGCTGCTATTCTCACTTACAGGCTCCTCACCACTGTACTCATCTACCCCTTCTCTTCCCCTCTCATCCACTCCTTCCTGAGATGAACAAACAGATAGAATCCACTATCACAGCCCTTTTATGCTCCTAGCACAGATTGAGATTAATGAGACTTTAACCAGTGTTTCACAAAACTGACCGTAGATCAGTGTGTCAGGGGAACTACTACTCTAATAGACAATGCTTAGTTATCCTGGGTGGGGTGTATGTGGATCTGTGCTTCCATCAGTCAGCACACAGAATATTATTCTGGACCCAGTATTTCTGGAATGTAGTAGTCAGACACTGAGACTGGAGAGAGAGAGAGGGGGGGGGGCAACAACATGAAGATTGATACCATTGGGAGTATTTACATCCAGATTGTTCTTAGCCTATTGTATCAACCGAGTGTTTTCCAAACCGTGGGTCGTGGGACCTGGCTGAAAACGTCTGTGTCTAAAAACATGGATTTGTGTGATTGGATGTTGGAAAGGCTATATGTTTGTCAATGTGTTATTAGATCATCTGTTTGATAAGGCAACCTAATCATGATGTAAACTAAAGCAATAATTGATATATTTTAAATGAATCAATCATTGTTTGTAGAGTCTAGACGGGTGTTGGCGTTATATTGTTATTTCTAAATGAGAACACTAAAGAGGAGAGTTGCTTATAAAGCTACATTTTACAGCATCAACACATAGCTTATCTGTATCAATACTATGCTGACCACTTAAGTTATATCAGATCTTGAAATGTGAAGGAAAATACTGTACATTTGTGGAAATATTTTTACAACACCTTTATAACGTCTCTGTACATGAAAATCGTTTCACATCTTATTAAGAAATGAATGAAAGTGATTTATTTTGAAATACAATTTAGTCATAAATCTCGTAGAAAATGTTTCTATTTAGCTAGTTGTAAAGATATTTGATTGAAATGGAATGATATCACATACTGTGCATTTGATTTGTTATGATTGATTTATTCATAATTGTAGTTATTGTTTTAAGTTTTGTGTTCTACAAGATGGCCAATATAATTTCACTACTCCGCTGTTGAATGAAGGAAAGCTATAATGAGCAATAATGATGTGGATGTGTGTGACTGTAAGAGAGAGAGAGAAGCTTTGTGGTGTATTTTGAGAGATATGGACAGTTCTGATGAAGACCGTTCAGTGGAACAGTTTTTCTATTAATTATTTGTAATACATTTGGGTCACCGTGTGTTACAACAAATCTGTGATTTAAATGGTTGTTTTTGATTTATTTAGATTTTATTGTTTTATGATTCTCTGTTTTTTAACATTGGGGAAATAGTTACTCTTGCTACTGGAAAATATAAAGTTTAAAAAATGAAATATGACTCCTTGTGCCTGTAACTTATGGATGAAACTGAGAGAACTTAGCGCTCTTCTCTCTTTTCAGAAGCTTTCCTGTCTATTTCGGGACATACAGATGTAGGATCTTAAATTTGATCACTTTTCTTATTGCTGAAAAATGTTGCTGCATGGCAGGAAATACAAACTTGTGATGTTTTCGAGGTTTAAAAATGCTTCTAATGTTTGTATTTTCCACTTTAAAATGTCAGCCTTGATTTGCCCTAACAAAAAATATAGCAACCCCGAACAAATTATGTTCATTAAAGATGCACTATGCAGAAATCGCTTCACCATTTCCTGGTTGCAAAATTCTAATTTCAGTTTATGTGACAAACAAGTGTCACGCCCTGACCTTAAAGATACGTTTTATTTCTCTATTTGGTTAGGTCAGAGTGTGATCTGGGGTGGGCATTCTATGTAGTCTATTTCATTGTTTTTGGCTGAGTATGGTTCACAATCAGAGGCAGCTGTTAATCGTTGTCTCTGATTGGGAATCATACTTAGGCAGCCCTTTTTCCCACTTTCTGTTGTGGGACCTTTTTTTGTTAGTTGCTGTGTGAGCGCTACATTACTTTACGTGTCATTTATCTTTCTTGTTTTTTTGTTGGTGTTCATTTAATAAATTTAAAATGTACGCCTACCACGCTGCACCTTGGTCTCATTCGAACGACGGACGTAACAACAAGCAAGTACAGTGTAGAGAATTATTGTACCATTTTCAATAACCAAAAATAGATTATTTTCCGCTGTTTGAAGCTGGTATATCAAAATGAAAGTAAAAGACTTAAAAAACTAAACTTAAGAATGGGAAGCATAGAAATAACACATATTGAACAGATCTACCACTTCCTAGATTGCTTTCAATGAGAATGACAGATCTATAACTCACAATTCTATGTGAATTTGGTATGGTACCCCAAAAAAATATTGCAACTGTAATTATAATCCACATAATATTTCACATGTCCTGTTGCTGCAAGAATATTTTCCTGCTGTAGCAAACTGGCTCAGATTAAGATCCTACATCTGTCTCCTATTGTATTACTTCTTACCCTCACACATAACCATGGCAACTTGTGTCACATTCAAAAGTGCCACTGTGACAGCCTGTTCTGCTGAATTTAGGACCCTGGAAAGTTTAGAGACGTCCATCAAATATCATTTGATTTTTCTTTGCAATCACCCATGTTTATGATTCCCTTCATGAAAAATGACGATTAAGAGCAGAAGCAGAATTTACAAGGCAAATGTGATCAACTGGCTCGAGTCGTTCTTATGTTTTTACATTGGATAAAAGTAAAGACAGAGCTAGAAAATGGTATATCTTACACTACAGTTGAGGAGCAATGGGAAAATAATTCTGCTTTGAAAGTTGATAAACTTGTAATCTCACTTTGAGAAAATGGCCCTTGAATGTTTTGGTTAACCTATTGGAGAACCCTTCAGCATCATTCATATCCTCATTGTTGTTATGAAAAAGTATAAACAGAAAAATACAGGCTGCATGACATCAGCAGCCTGGTGGTCCAAAATAGCATAACTAGTGTATTTTAACACCAATTAACCCACCTGTTTAGTATATGTCAATCTAGCAAACCAGGGAACTAAAAGCAACTTTCTAAATAATGTTTTGGTTTGTTTATTAGCTTGTTCGCTAGCTAGCTAATGTTAAGTTAGCCGGCTAGCCAGTTCAAGTAATGACCATATCATAAAGATGACAATGTCTTCGCTTTAGCTCATTTGTCTTCATTATTACAGGAAAATAAACTCACGACAATATCATTATTATTATTATTATATCATTAAGTTAATAGCGAGCCAATTACAGAAAAATAGCATACGATTGTGAGTGTGAGGAAATAAAAGCAGCACTCTACCAGAGCATTTTAGAACTTGGATACGTTATAGCCTAATTTGACTTTTGTGCAGGTCATGTTCTTCACTTTACCGTCTCTGGTAAATATATACTATATAAAATAAAAGTTTATTTGTCAAACAATGAACTATAATTCCAACTCATAACATTACTACCCTGCATGAATCTGCAAGTAGCTAACCAACCAGGTTCAATGTTAGCTAGCTAACAATAGGCTATTACTAGCAATGCAAATGGCTCTGAGATACTAATAATATTACCACACAGATAATACATATAACGTTAGCTAGCGAGCGAGCCAGCCAGCTAACGTTAGCTAGCTAGCTAACAGTACGCTTTAACTTGAAATGAAAATGACTTTCTGATCAAATCTGAAAATGTAACTAACTAGACTATCTTACCCTTATACATGGATGGACTCTTCTCCCTCTCTGTCACTGATGCCATGGTTGCCCTTAGTTTGAATATGTAATCAAGAGACAGGTGTTTTACACAACAGCCTTCTGTGTGTTCTGTTTTTGACTCCCTCGGCTAAAAAATACATTCCATTCACACACACCATGGTTCCCACATATTGCAAACTGTGGCTTATTTTCTTGTATACCCTTTCTATGCTGTGCTGTTTGGCACATATTTCTTGTATGCGGAGGAACTGGTGATAGCTATACTACCAAATCTAATCAGGACCCTGGCTTGAACCTAATATCTATCTCCTGTCCCTGTTCTCTGAAAGTTCTTCTATGGAGAAGCAAAATGAAGAGGCTACAATAATTGATGTATATTTGTCACGCCCTGGCCATAGAGAGGTTAGGCCAGGGTGTGACTAGGGTGGGCATTCTATGTTCATTCAGTCTAACATCCTCTGGCAGCCATGTGCGACCTGTGTAACAACACTAATTAATATGTAAATTAGATTAAGTGATTTATTTACAGTCACTTTATGCAGATCTTGGCGCTAGATTCAATCAGATTGACATCTGCATAGCGTTATTTTGGTGTTGTCGGAGGTGGAACTGCGTTAGCGTCGGATTGGATCCAAAATTATTTTCCAACTGTTTCGTTTTGATTAGAATCAACAACAAAAAATTGGTCCATTCCACTCTTCCGACCAGCAAAATAAAGTATCCATTCTTCTCTAATTAAACATCTCTCCCTAATTTCGGTATTACGCTTGTAATGTCATCAGTAGGCTACAGTACGAGAAGCAAAATAGAGGGGCAATTAGTCTACACACACACGCACACCCACTGGCAAAGATTTCCGCTGGTAGGCAGATGCTGGAATAAGTTTCTCAGTGACAGAGCGCTTTGTTGGGATTTTTGTGTGTCTGAAAAAATCCCTGGAACGTAATATAACATTAACTGGTTCAAAATACTGTTCTGTTCAGAAACAGTATAGATCACTTTTGTTTTCGGTTTGGGTTCGGTTCTTCAAATAATGTCATTATTTTCCGGTTTTCGGTTCTGTTTCCTGAACCGGTTCCAACCATTGGCGAGAGCTGTCAAATCCACAAGTGGCTCATTGCATTGGGCTCCCGAGGGGGCAGCAGTCTAAGACACAGCATTTCAGCACAAGAGGTGTCACTACAGTCCCTGGTTCAAATCCAGGCTGTATCACATCTGGCTGTGATTGGGAGTCCCATAGGGTGGTGCACAATTGGCTGGGGTAGGCTGTGATTAAAAATAAGATTTTGTTCTTAACTGACTTGCCTAGTTAAATAATAATAAAAAATTGCCTTATCGCGGACAATACACTAGATGCAACTAAACCACACTCGACTATAATCCAACAAATTCTATGTAGCTGCATAGAAGTTAATACAGCCGAATTAGACTGATAGGCATAAATCCCCCATCTAAATGAACATGAAAACATTGCATTAACCTAACATCAATGGTTTGATGTTTGAGAGTCATTATTTCTAACATGGATAGAGCCTACACTTTCTTGCTCTGTTTTGAACTTCTAACGCAGTAGGGAGAAGCTAATAAGGAAGGGAGTGGTTTGTGACACACCAACAGCCACTCACCGATATATCAGCTCATACCGCAGTTACACATCTGCCCTGCGTATGTCGGTCAATGCTGTTTTACACTTGATCTGATTGAATCCAGGCCCACGTATGTAAACAGTTAATCAGATCAAGACATACAGACGTCATTACTAATTGAAACACTTATTTATTCAAGTGTTTTTCTCTGTAAGGGAATCTAGGTCTTAATGCGTAATACAGTTGGTGTAACCATCTCAAAGCCTCTGTGTTCATATTCTCTTTGTTAACTTTATTGTATTTTATGTCCTTCAAAGGGAATAATGAAGTGAACCAAAGAATAAACCGGTTTACCTAGCTATCCTATCAATCAAACAGACTAAGAGAAGAGGAAGAGAACACGTGTTTTTTGACAACTTCCTCTGAGAAGGATGAAAGTAAGTTAATGCATTATCTGCTTTTTGATTGTAACACATCTTCTGTAGTGAGAGGGAGGTAATTCCACTGACTGAAGTTAATCATCTGTTTTATTGTATATTTAATCTATTCTTTAATTTGAGCCAGCAGCAGGCAGGCAGCCACTGCATTTTTTCTTTATCAATAAATATCACAGTGGTCCTCTTCAAAAAACATGAGAAGGATTAGAAAAGTTCTGCTTAGCCAAGTGACACAGTGTGATGTACTTATGAACTGAAGGACAGAATGTTACACTGATAAGAAATAACAATAGGACACAATTAAACTCTGCTATAATCATACTTTTCACAATTTCAGAGAGTTATTTCGACCTGACAGTGAGGACATATCATAATCACGTTTTTCACTGCACTGCCCATTTATTAACACTGTCCTGACAAAGATACTGTATTGACTGACGCAGGGATTCGATCAAATGTGTGTTGTAGACACGTGCATTGTACTTGACTTTAAAAAGTCATTTACACTTCATCCGACAGTGTTTACCTTGTATGTGATCTCTGCGGACGTCAGGGAAATTGCCTGCAGTGCAGTGCGCTGGACTATAATGCCTTTGATTGAATCCTGGCCTGAGTGAGTATCATCCTCTATGTCCTAATGTGGCCTGTCTGCTGTTTCAGTATTGTGATAGAGCTCTGTCCCATCAGTCCATTCATAATTCAACAGCTGGTTCTGGTACTGGAGTGTGTATGTGTAAGTGTGTGTATGAGTAATTGGGTCTGGACCAGGACCACACAATGTGTCTACACACACAGTCATGAATATTCACATGACAGGCTGGCTGTTTACACTCCTTCCTAGCTCTCCTAAAACAGACTGGCAGACTCTGTTTGTTGAGGAGGTAAAAGCCCACAGGCCAAAACACAAGAGTAAACACACACTTTTAATAGAGCCAGTGGAAGAGTGGGGAGTCAGTCGGAAGAACTCAATAATCAGAGTGAGTGAATGCATCTCATTTGATTAGAAAGTCTGCTAGTCAAAAGTCTAAAGGAGCTTCCACTCCTGGTTTCATACACAAACTAGACAAACACAGGCCCAGGCAGACAGGTAGACTTCACAGGTTAAATGGCACTAAACATATGTAGAAAAACAGGTGACAAGTTTGCCTGAGACACAAGTGAGTATCCTTTCTCTTCTTCTGTCTGTATCTCCCTCTTTCTCTCTCACTCCCTTCCTCTCACTCTGATAGGATAGTCTGAACTCCAATACACACTACACTAGACTACTAAAAGATGTTATGCCTACTGTCATCCCCAACATTATGTCTATTGTAAATAGTTCCCTGACCTCTGGCTCTGTTCCAGCCTATTTGAAAACTGCTCTGGTCCAACCACCTTAAAAATCTCTTTCTATACCCCTCCTCACTGAATAAGTATAGACCTATCCTAAGCTTCCTTTTTTATCCAAGATTTTAGAAACGTTGTTTTCAAGCAATTGTTGGCTCGTTTGAGTATGAACAACTTATTTGAAAAATTCCAGTCGTTCTTCTGCTTACTTCACAGCATGGAAACGGCTTTATTGAAAGACAGTAATGACCTTCTATTGGCTGCCGAAGCCGGTGAATTTTATTTTGTATTTGTATTTAACCTTCATTTAACTAAGCAAGTCAGTTAAGAACAAATTCGTATTTACAATGACGGCCTACCAAAAGGCCTCCTGCGGAGACGGGGGCCTGGGATTAAAATAATAATATAAATATAAATAGAACAATATAAATATAGGTCAAAACACATATCACAACAAGAGACAACACAACACTACATAAAGAGAGACCTAAGACAACAATATAGCAAGGCAGCAACACATGACAACACAGCATGGTAGCAACACAACATAACAACAACATGGTAGCGACATTATTGGGCAATGCTCTATTCTAGTTATTTTGGTTCTCAGTGACGCGCTTCCCACTAGGTGGGAAAAGATTATTATTAGAAAAGAGTCATTTCTTAAGCAAGAATTTTGTTAGGACTGTGGGAGTGGTATGAGTGGGGAGGGAAAAAGTAGCTGTTATTGGCAGAGTTTGGAACTCACCAGGCAGGCCAAAACTCCTTCCCACCCAAACAGGCTGAAATTTCAAGCGGGCTTTTGAAACAGCTCTTACACTAAAAAGGCATTATCATCATTTTCAGAATTTGTCAGTATTATGCCAACTTCAGTGTGGAAATATACACTGAGTGTATAAAACATTAGGAACATCTCCCTAATATTGAGTTGCACCAACTTTTGCCCTCAGAACAGCCTCAATTCATCAGGGCATGGACTACAAGGTGTCTAAAGCGTTCCACAGGGATGCTGGCCCATTCTTGATACACATGGGAAACTGTTGAGACTGAAAAACCCAGCAGCGTTGCAGTTCTTGACACACTCAAACCGATGCACCTGGCACCTACTACCATACAATGTTCAAAGGCACTTTAATCTTTAGTCTTGCCCATTCACCCTCTGAATGGCACACATACACAATCCATGTCTTAATTGTCTCAAGGCTTAAAAGTCATTCTTTAACCTGTCTCCCCCCCTTCATCTACACTGATAGAAGTGATATCAATAAGGGATCATAGCTTTCACCTGGATTCACCTGGTCAGTCTATGTCATAGAAATGTTTTATGTTTTGACTGCACTGGGGCTTGAAAACTGAAAAGTTCTCTCTCCCTCATGGCAAAATGTGTAGAATTCCAGGATATTAGCTTTAAAAATGTAAAAACTAAAATGTCTCTTCCTCATGACAAAGTGTGTAGAATTGCAGGAAATTATCTTGAAAACTGCAACATTTTTTTTCCAATGCCAAGAGGTGGGCCTTTTAAATGTTCTTTCCCTGGACCTGAGACTTGGTTCATCCAGCCATGCACTGCAGACATCATAGTAAAACTGCTTGTAACTCTTTTTATCTCACTCGAGTTGTGTTCTGACTAAGAGGGGGGGTCCCTGATGAATTTGCTATCACAAAAAGGGTCCCCAACCCCCAAAAAGTTTCAGCTGATTCAAATGATCAAACCTTGATGATTAGTTGATCATTTGAATCAGCTGTGTAGTGCTAGGGCAAAAACCAAAATGTGCACCCTTTGGGGTCCCGAGGACCAAGTTTTGGAACTGATTGGGGAAGAACTTTGGAACTTCCCCAATCAGAACATTTACTTTCACTGTGCTAATGACACGCAGCTCTATTTACCAATCAGACCCAGTGACCAATCTAGCGTAGCTACCCTTCATAAGTGACTTCCTAACTGTTGGATGTCTGACAATCTGAGGTTATATCTGGTCCCCACCTTGATAGAACTCAGAGTACAGCCGGCTGCAACTGGGAGATCAATGGGGCGACGCACAATTGGCCTAGCGTCATCTGGGTTAGGGGAGGGTTTGGCCGGCAGGGATGTCCTTGTCCCATCGCGCTCTAGCGATTCCTGTGGGGGTCTGGGTGCATGCACGCTGACACGGTCACCAGGTGTACGGTGTTTCCTCCGACACGTTGGTGTGGCTGGCTGGTCATTTGTCCACAAAGGTAAAGCCTAAGGCCAGAAATCTTGGTGTCTTCTTTGAACCTGACCTAAATCTCGAGCTGCATGAACAAAATGTTGTCCAGTCCTGCTTTTACTGTATACTGTTGCTAAGGTCAAGTCTTTTATTTCAGTTCTGATCTGGAGAAACAAACGCATGCTTTTATTTCAGTTCTGATCTGGAGAAACATACGCATGCTTTTATTTCAGTTCTGATCTGGAGAAACATATGCATGCTTTTATTCAGTTCTGATCTGGAGAAACATACGCATGCTTTTATTTCAGTTCTGATCTGGAGAAACATACGCATGCTTTTATTTCAGTTCTGATCTGGAGAAACATACGCATGCTTTTATTTCAGTTCTGATCTGGAGAAACATACGCATGCTTTTATTTCCTCACAACTAGATTGTAACTGTTTGTATATCTGTCTCAGTCAGAAATAACTCCATTTATTTTTTGTTTAACCTTTATTTAACTAGGCAAGTCAGTTAAGAACAAATTCTTATTTACAATGACGGCCTACCCCGGCCAAACCCTAACCCTATATATTTTACCTCTTGGGGATGTTATTCGAAAACATAATGTTAACTTTCACTGCTATGCGGATGATACACAGCTGTACATTTCAATGAAACATGGTGAAGCCCCAAAATTGCCCTCGCTAGAAGCATGTGTTTCAGACATAAGGAAGTGGATGGCAGCAAACTTTCTACTTTTAAACTCGGATAAAACAGAGATGCTTGTTCTAGGTCCCAAGAAACAAAGAGATCTTCTGTTGAATCTGACAATTAATCTTAATGGTTGTACAGTCATCTCAAATAAAACTGTGAAGGACCTCGGCGTTACTCTGGACCCTGATCTCTCTTTTGAAGAACATATCAAGACCATTTCAAGGACAGCTTTTTTCCATCTACGTAACATTGCAAAAATCAGAAACTTTCTGTCCAAAAATGATGCAGAAAAATTAATCCATGCTTTTGTCACTTCTAGGTTAGACTACTGCAATGCTCTACTTTCCGGCTACCCGGATAAAGCACTAAATAAACTTCAGTTAGTGCTAAATACGGCTGCTAGAATCCTGACTAGAACCAAAAAATTTGATCATATTACTCCAGTGCTAGCCTCCCTACACTGGCTTCCTGTCAAAGCAAGGGCTGATTTCAAGGTTTTACTGCTAACCTACAAAGCATTGCATGGGCTTGCTCCTACCTATCTCTCTGATTTGGTCCTGCCGTACATACCTACACGTACGCTACGGTCACAAGACGCAGGCCTCCTAATTGTCCCTAGAATTTCTAAGCAAACAGCTGGAGGCAGGGCTTTCTCCTATAGAGCTCCATTTTTATGGAACGGTCTGCCTACCCATGTCAGAGACGCAAACTCGGTCTCAACCTTTAAGTCTTTACTGAAGACTCATCTCTTCAGTGGGTCATATGATTGAGTGTAGTCTGGCCCGGGAGTGGGAAGGTGAACGGAAAGGCTCTGGAGCAACGAACCACCCTTGCTGTCTCTGCCTGGCCGGTTCCCCTCTTTCCACTGGGATTCTCTGCCTCTAACCCTATTACAGGGGCTGAGTCACTGGCTTGCTGGGGCTCTCTCATGCCGTCCCTGGAGGGGTGCGTCACCTGAGTGGGTTGATTCACTGATGTGGTCATCCTGTCTGGGTTGGCGCCCCCCCCCTTGGGTTGTGCCGTGGCGGAGATCTTTGCGGGCTATACTCAGCTTTGTCTCAGGATGGTAAGTTGGTGGTTGAAGATATCCCTCCAGTGGTGTGGGGGCTGTGCTTTGGCAAAGTGGGTGGGGTTATATCCTTCCTGTTTGGCCCTGTCCGGGGTGTCCTCGGGTGGGGCCACAGTGTCTCCTGACCCCTCCTGTCTCAGCCTCCAGTATTTATGCTGCAGTAGTTTATGTGTCGGGGGCTGGGGTCAGTTTGTTATATCTGGAGTACTTCTCCTGTCCAATTCGGTGTCCTGTGTGAATCTAAGTGTGCGTTCTCTAATTCTCTCCTTCTCTCTCTCGGAGGACCTGAGCCCTAGGACCATGCCCCAGGACTACCTGACATGATGACTCCTTGCTGTCCCCAGTCCACCTGGCCATGCTGCTGCTCCAGTTTCAACTGACCTGAGCCCTAGGACCATGCCCCAGGACTACTTGACATGATGACTCCTTGCTGTCCCCAGTCCACCTGGCCGTGCTGCTGCTCCAGTTTCAACTGTTCTGCCTTATTATTGTTCGACCATGCTGGTCATTTATGAACATTTGAACATCTTGGCCATGTTCTGTTATAATCTCTACCCGGCACAGCCAGAAGAGGACTGGCCACCCCACATAGCCTGGTTCCTCTCTAGGTTTCTTCCTAGGTTTTGGCTTTTCTAGGGAGTTTTTCCTAGCCACCGTGCTTCTACACCTGCATTGCTTGCTGTTTGGGGTTTTAGGCTGGGTTTCTGTACAGCACTTTGAGATATCAGCTGATGTACGAAGGGCTATATAAATAAATTTGATTTGATTTGATTTAACCCAAACGACGCTGGGCTAATTGTGCACCGCCTATGGGACTCCCAATCACGGCCGGTTGTGATACAGCCTGGAATCAAACCAGGTCTGTAGTGACACTTCTAGCACTGAGATGCAGTGCCTTAGAGAGCTGTGCCACTCAGGAGCCCTCCATCATCTACAGTTAGTACAGTTAGTTCAAAATGCTGCAGCTAGGCTTTTAACAGGCACAGGACAATGTAACTATATCATACCTATTTTAGCTACCCTGGCTACCAGTCACTTTTAGAATACATTTTAAAATTGTATTAATCACGTTTAAGGCTAGGCTTGGTTTAGCCCCATCCTATATCTTGATCTTTAACTTCCCTATGAACCAGGACGCAGCCTGAGATCCTCTGGCAGGGCAATGTCGACCATTCCAAAATCTAGTTTGAAAACAAAGGAGACCAGTATTTTCCATTAAGGCCCCTGGACTTTGGTGTGGTCTGCCAGAGATGATCAAGCTTGCAGATTCAGTGACTCTTTATAAATCCCTGCTGAAGACACACTTTACATTTTTCATTTAACCTTCCTATGGTTTTTGTTTCTTTGTTAGTACAACCCTTTTATTTTAAGATGCAAAGCACTTACTTGTATTGCACTTACTATATATTATTATTACACTCAATGGATGTCCGCCTCAGCAAGGCGAATAGGCTTTATCAGCCTTATCAATCTGTGTGCGTGTGCGTGTGCGTGTGCGTGTGTGTGTGTGTGTGTGTGTGTGTGTGTACACTCCCACTCTATCCTCCATCCTCTCAGATATGATGAGGGTGCTGTGCTGATCCTCTCTGGACTAGGTCCCTGCGGGTCCCTCACTCCCCTGCTCTCAGCTTATTTCTCTATCTCCCTCGCTTCCCCTCTCTCCAGGGAACATGCCTGCGACAGACAGTGATTAATTACATCCCTGTCTGACAGGCCCTCTAGGACAGACTATTCCTTGTTCTAGTTCTACCCCTCTTTTCATCAGCAGACCAATGACCAACTCCAGGCTGAGAGCCATGAATCACTGCAGACAGAGGATTTTGTTTGACCCAAAGTTTGACCCTTCAAACTTGTACGAGAGAAAGAGAATATGGGTAAGTCTCTTACTTCCGTCATCCAGGCGTTGGTCTGTTCTCCAGGGGCCCAGTGTGGCTGAGCCCAGGTCAGACAAGGCCCTCTTTATGGGGCAGGCTGTAAACAGAGAGCCCATAAATGGGCTGAAAGTCTCACTATTCACAGTAACAGGAAGCAGCAGGACAATGTGTTGGGGGCTGTGGAATGCAGAGTGCTACAGGGGGTCTGCTCTTATAGCTTGACTCCTCACACTGTATTCATTGGGTTTGTTTTTACTTGTTTGAGAGGTCTATCCAAGTTCTAATGTAGGCCTACTATGTATTTTTAATACCTACAATTGTAAATAAATAAACTTGGTCTTGATACAACACTACATCTTTCATGGGTTCATATGTATTCAAGGCATCATAGTGTTAACCACTTGATACTGACTGGCTTTGTACTTAACTATGACAAGTTAGCCTGAGCTCCAGGCTTTCCCACTATGGGAGAGAGTTCTCTTGACTTCTATTCCTTTAATAATTCTCCGTCAGCACAGCTCCTTCCACCCCAAAAGAGTTGTGAAAAGCAATTATTTGTTTGCTTCTTGGTAAAAACAGCATGGCAGGGCAATCGATCAGAGTATAACAGAGATCAATAGGCCTGATTAGATTATTAATTTGTGTGGATGTGAGGTCTGTTCTACCCAGCAGCGAGACAACTGTGGGGATCAATGGGCTCCAGAGTGGCGCAGCAGTCTAAGGCACTGCATCTCAGTGCTAGAGGCGTCACTACAGACCCTGGTTAGATTCCAGGCTGGATCACAATCGGTATTAATTGGGAGTCCCATAGGGTGGCGTACAATTGGCCCAGCATCGCCCGGATCAGGGTTTAGCCGGGGTAGGCCGTCATTGTAAATAAGAATATGTCTCGTTAGATTAAAGAAAGTGGCAGAAGTAGTAACAAAAATCTATTAGTGGTAGCAGTATGTTGTAAAGTACAGCTGTGCTGATCCCTAGTGGCAGTACTATGCTATTACATCATGTGTAGTTTTACACTATATTGATTTAGCTGGTCCAGACCATAAAAAGAGACATATAGGACTAACATATATTGTTGAGACATAGTCAAGTACCTTTCTTTATTTTGAGATATGGAAACAATACGAACATATAATCACAGACTTACAATCACAGGGTTCTTTCTGTGTGGCAATGCATGGACTCTCACACGCGCTTGTTCCATCATACATACAAACACTTGTTTTATACTCATAATATGTGCCTTCGGTAATCCTGATCACACAGATCAGATTCACATTCAAATCAGTTTTAGTTCTGTTGGAGACAGTTGTTCTTTGTAACAGGGGGGCTGACAGCTGCTCAATGAGGCAGGCTTTCACAAAACCCAAAGGAGACATGTTGCTAAAAAACTATCATGATTGTCTTTTGAGTGGGGAAGGGAAATGATTTATATAACACATTGGTATCAGTGCTGTAGTCTTTGGAGACTCCTTCAATATTGCCTAGCAGACAAAACATTGACAATAAAACACCTCATTTCAATCTGGTCATCTTTGGGGTTTTTTAATACCATATGGCAACGGGGGATTGGTCTATGTCATTGCTGACTTAGATTTTTATTTCATTTGATCAGTGCTGTAAAGCAGGGATGATTCAATTCAGTTCAGGAAATCGCCAATTTGTGAAATCTCTGACAACATCAGTTCTGTAACAGCATAACTCCACTAATAAACCTGAATGAAACATAATGCCTATCAACAAACTGGGAGGATGCAGGCCTCCCCACATACAAACCTATAAATTAATATACATGTAAACACACACACTAATCTCTAACCTTAAATCTCTAACCTTCATGAACATTTGTCCATGAAGAAATGCCATCATGCTCTATGGTTGTGGGGATTAGAAAGGAATCATTGATATCTATTTTGAATAACACACTGAAGGGACAGTGTGCCAAAACATCAACAAATATAGTAAATGGGAACATTATAGTGGTAGACTCTAGATTATAAACACATAGAAGGTACTGTAGCTAAGGCAGTGGATGGCTCACCTCACATATTGGTGGTACATCACCCAGAGGTCCTAGAGTCAGTACTTCACATAGGCAGGACGTCGTCAACGATGTCTCAATCAGCATCCACACTTGTCGCAGGATGCCAGTTGAATGGAAGTGTGAGTTACAAATGGAGTAAATCGCAGTGTATCAACAATAATGTGCTTTAAATAGTAGTTATTTTTTGCCCATGTTAATATGGTCTCTTTTTCAAACAACTTAAAAAAGCATCTGGAAAGGTTGGACAGGCAGGACGGAGCTTTGGAAGATCAGCTACTGTAGGTATAGTATAGGAGAGGAAGACGAGGCCTTTCTCCAGCATGACCGCTAAGGGGTGCTGCAGTATTTATATAGATGGGCAGAATGCCACTAGCCCCCTGCCTGAAACCGTTCTAGTTTCAATGCCAGCCTACTGATTCAGAAGCCCCTGTGCCCCGCCGAAGATTCACAGGGTCTTTGGACTGAATAAGAGCAGCAGACAAACATGGGGGAGAGTCAAAAATGCAGAATAAATACTGCCTCTAACATTTCAGTTCAGTGCATGCAACAATTTGTTGTTAATTTCAACATCTTCAACACACGACATAGAATAATTCAAGACTTTTGTAGCCTATAATCTCACCATAGTCACACCTAAACTAGCTGTTCTCACACATTGATTTGTCATGCAGACTATAAAACTCAGAGACAGACAGAACTGGAATAGTCGGCTACAACACTGACACAGCTGTAATGCTCTCCAACTGAAATATTCAACTGTGAAAACCATATTCATGGGTTCTGAGCGTACAGTAGGCTTGTTGCTATGTACTGTACAGAGCTAGGGAATGACCCATCCCTTTCATAACGTATCGAAAACTTAACTTCCATTCACATCAGCCCAACCAATCAGGAGTAAACATAGTATATGTGGCAATTTGGACAAAATTGAATAACACTATATATGGTAGAAATTATTATATAAAAACATATGGTAGAAATTACAAAAAAAAGTATATATTTTTTTTTATGTACCATAGAAAAGTGCCACAGTTGAATGGTTGGACTTTTAGTCTCAGAACGTGATTTTTAGTCTCAGAACGTGATTCTACTGATGTTTGAGTGGTACCTTCAGAATTCAAGTCATCTCATAGACAAAATATGTCATAGGAAGGTAACTTTGGATAAGATGAAATTGTGGCTCAGCCTTCAACAAGAGACCCAAGATCAATCAGTAGGAACCGTTTCAATTACTTAAAGATAACATTCAAGTAGTTGAGTGTGAAAAAAAACTAGGGCCCCAAGCTAAACAGCCTGCCAGGTTTACGAGAGAAACCCATAGGGCACTTGGTACTGTACTCTTTGTGCTCTATAAAAAGGTATGTGAGATAAAGTCATTCTCTTGTTCGGGTTTGACATCAGCCCAGTGTGGAGTGGGAACGTATGGATTTATCCATCTACTGAGAGTCAAGCCATCTCCCTCTGATAAACATATGGCCAATCTGGATCAATGTTAAAAGCAGACTCCAGCAGTATACATCCCAATAGGAGGACATGGAAAATTGTGAAAGGACAGATTTGTATAATCCATTCTGTAGCTACATACGGTAATTAAAGCTACAGGGCATATTAGGTTAACTCTGGCCCTAGAGGCTGCAGAAAGCAGAGTGGTGATCTGATATACAGTTGAAGTTGGAAGTTTACATAAACCTTTACATACGCCAAATACATTTAAACTCAGTTTTTCACAATTCCTGACATTTAATAGTCGTAAAAATTCCTTGTCTTAATAATAATAATAGTAAAGAGAATGATTTCAGCTTTTATTTCATCACATTCCAAGTGGGTCAGAGGACATTTCTCCATAAAGTACTACCTTTGTCCCCATGTGCAGTTGCAAACGGTAGTCTGGCTTTTTTATGGCGGTTTTGGAGCAGTGGCTTCTTCCTTGCAGAGAGGTCTTTCAGGTTATGTCGATATAGGACTCGTTTCACTGTGGATATAGATACATTTGTACCTGTTTCTTCCATTATCGTCACAGGTTCCTTTGCTGTTGTTCTGGGATTGATTTGCACTTTTCGAACCAAAGTACATTCATCTCTAGGAGACAGAACGCATCTCCTTCCTGAGCGGTATGACAGCTGGTCCAAGGGTGTTTATACTTGCGTACTATTTTTTGTACAGATGAATGTGGTATCTTCAGTCGTTTGGAAATTGCTCCCAAGGATGAACCAGACTTGTGGAGGTCTACAAAAAAAATTCTGAGGGCTTGGCTGATTTCTTTAGATTTTCCTATGATGTCAAGCAAAGAGGCACTGATTTTGAAGGTAGGCCTTGAAATACATCAACAGGTACACCTCCAATTGACTCAAATTATGTCAATTAGCCTATCAGAAGCTTCTAAAGCCATGACATAATTTTCGGGAATTTTCCAAGCTGTTTCAAGGCACAGTCAACTTAGTGCATGTAAACTTCTGACCCAATGGAATTGTGATATAGTGAATTATAAGTTAAATAATCTCTGTAAACAATTGTTGGAAAAATTACTTGTGTCATGCACAAAGTAGATGTCCTAACCGACTTGCCAAAACTATAGTTTGTTAACAAGAAATGTGTGGAGTGGTTGAAAAACAAGTTTTAATGACTCCAACCTAAGTGTATGTAAACTTCCAACTTCAGCTGTAAGTATACACACCATGACAGAGACTGACTGAATGGGGCCTAGGCGCTTCAACTAACGGTGTGTGAGCTCTCAGTGCGCGTGTGTGTGTGTGTTCACTGCACGGTCTGGTACAAGTAGCCTCTCTTGTAAGCACTCAGGGGGTAGAATGTGGCAACGACAAACTTCCTGTCAAAGGTCCGTCCTGTCAGCAGTCTCTGGGCCTCTTTGGAGTCGCCTGCATTAGCATATTCTACAAACACCTGGGGGAAACACACACACACACACACACACACAGATTAAGTCAAGACGGTAAAAATGCAGATCTACAATATGTACAAATTTCTAATTTGTATGGAAGTATTTAAATGACAATAGACCCCTGGTTTTGGGGATTGTGTGTGTCTTACCTGTCCTTTGCCTGGGTTCTCCTTGGGAATGAGAAGAGAGACCACAGAGCCGTACTTCTGGCACTCCTCCTTCATGTCCTCCAAGATGTCTGACAACACAACAGCATCATTTTGCTCGAAAGTCACATTTTCAGGGGCATTTTTGACACAAAAAATGGTGTCATTTCCATGTATTTTTTTAATTCACAATGTAGCATCTGATCATATGTTTTAAAAGGATACTGCACGATTCTGGCAATTAATATATTTTTCTACTTACCCAGAAGCAGATCAAAATGTTTTTGCTCACAGTATGAAGGAAGTTAGATGTACAGTGCCTTCAGAAATTATTCACACCCGTTGAATTTTTCCAAATGTTGCTGTGTGACAGCCTCTATTTAAAACGTATTCCAGTTGGACTTCGTCTCTGGCCTACACACAATGTCAAAGTGGAATGATATTGTTAGTCATTAAAAATGAAAAGCTGAAATTGAGTCAATAAGTATTCAACCCCTTTGTTTTGGCAAGCCTAAATAAGTTCAGAAGTAAAAATGTGCTTAACAAGTCACATAATAAAGTTGCATAGACTCACTGTCTGCAATCAACGTGTTTAACATAATTTTTTAATGACTATCCCATCTCTGTATCCCACACATACAATTATCTGAAAGGTCCCGAAGTCAAGCAGTGAATATCAAATAGATTCAACCACAAAGACCAGAGGTTTTCTAATATCTCTCAAAGAAAGGCACCTATTGGTAGATGGGTAAAAAATAAAAAGCAGACATTGAATAACCCTTTGAGCAGGATGAAGTTATTAATTACACTTTAGATGGTGTATCAATACCCACAGTCACTACAAAGATACAGGTGTCCTTTTTAACTCTGTTGTCAGAGAGGAAATAAACCGCTCAGGGATTTCAACATGAGGACAATGGCGACTTTAAAACAGTTAGAGGGTGTTTAATGGCTGTAATAGGAGAACACTGAGGATGGTTCAACAACATTGTAGTTACTCCACAACACTAACCTAAATTACAGAGTGAAAAGACGGCTGCCTGTCCTGAAAATGCATCCTTTATGCAATAAGGCACTAAAGTGAATCTGCAAAGAAAAATGGCAAAGAAATTAACATTATTTCCTGAATACAAAGTGTTATGTTTGGGACAAATCCAACATAACACATCACAGAGTACCACTCATGTTTTCAAGCATGGTGGTGGCTGCAACATGTTGTGGGTATGCTTGTCATCGGCAAGGGAGTTTTTATTTCGGATAAAAAGAAACGGAATAGAGTTTAGCACAGACAGAATCTTAGAGGAAAACCTGGTTCAGTCTGCTTCCACCAGACACAGGCAGACAAATGTACCTTTCAGCAGGACAATAACCTAAAACACAAGGCCATATTTACACAAGTTGCTTATGTAAGAGTTTAACTTTAGTCCGTCCCCTCGCCCCTACCCGGGCCCCTCTGCACACATAGACAACTGACACCCATGAAGCATCGTTACCCATCGCTCCACAAAAGCCACGGCCCTTGCAGAGCAAGGGGAACCACTACTTCAAGGTCTCAGAGCAAGTGACGTCACCGATTGAAACACTATTAGCGCGCACCACCCTTAACTAGCTAGCCATTTCACATCGGTTACACTTACCAAGACGACCTTGAATGTTCCCGAGTGGCCTAATTAAAGTTTGAATGTAAATCACCTTGAAGATCTATGGCAAAACTTGAAAATGGCTGTCTTGCAATGATCAACAACCAACTTGACAGAGCTTGAAGAATAAAATAAAAAACTGCAAATATTGTACAATCCAGGTGTACAAAGCTCCTAGAGACTTACAACTGTAATCGTTGCCAAAGGTGATTCTAACATGTATTGACTCAGGGATATGAATACTTATGTAAATGAGATATTTATACATTTAATTTTAAATAAATTAGCCAACATTTCTAAAAACATGTTTTAACTTTGTCATTATGGGGTATTGTATGTAGATGGGTGATAGAAAAAAATGTATTTCATAAATGTTGAATTCAGGCTGTAACGCAACAAAATGTGGAATAAGTCAAGGGGTATGAATACTTTCTGTAGGCAGTGTAGTTTTGCAAGCCAATGCTAACTCGTGTTAAATGACTGGAAGTCTACCGGTACACTCGCAAAACTACCTCTAACTTCCTTCATACTGCATGCAGAGACAAACATTTTATCCACAAGTTAACCTGACTCTGGGTAAGTAGAAAAATGTCTTTATTGACAGAATATTGCAGTGTCCCTTTAAAAGCTAGAGTCAGCGACACATAAAGTGCACAGCAGAATTGTGCAGACTTCCGCAACAACTAAGAGCGCAGACAAACTTCTCAGCTGTTTTGGTCCCACATGTACAGATACTCTGTTAGTGCATAGTCTTGCTGCTGCTCATGGCAATATCATACCACTGAGTCTATATATAGCCTCATCATATGGTTAAGTTCACCGATGACTCGTGGCACTGACTTGTGGTTCCACGAGCCCCAGTGTATTTCCATCGCCGATCTTCAAAATGACCAACTGAAGGAGAAATTTATTCTGTTCCCTACCTTCATACTCCTCCTCATTGTGTAGGTGGCTGTCGTCAATCAGGTTGAGCAGGCGCAGAACAGGCGAGGGCAGCAGAACCAAGTCTTCTATGTGAGGAGCTGTCACACATTTCTTCAATCAATAGGTTTAAGAAGCCTTCTCTATGGTTTATACAGCTCCACCCAACCTCCCTACTATGATTATAATATTTTTTTTTTCAGTGAAAATTCTATATGCATATCATAAAGAGGTAGATTAAAAGCATAGAGGAAAAAAAGAGGGTTGGGATCAGGAGCAGAGAGAGATTAGATTATGCTATAATGCAAGCTATCATATGAGCTGGCTGAGAAAGAGGTACAGTGCCTATCATAAGAATCCACCCCCCTTGGATTTCTTATTTTATTGGGTTACAAAGTGGGATTAAAATTAATTTGTACTTTTTTTTGTCAAAGATCCACACAAAATTCTAATACATGTCAAAGTCAAAGCCAGGTCGCAGTTGCAAATGAGAACTTGTTCTCAACTAGCCTACCTGGTTAAATAAAGGTGAAATAAAACGTTTTTTTAAACGTGTTAGAAAAATGTTTGTATTTTTTATGAAAAACAAAACGATAATATACCTTGATTATATAAGTATTCACTGCCCTGAGTTAATACATGTTAGAAACACCTTTGGTGGCAGCGATTACAGCTGTGAGTCTTCTTGGGTAAAAATGATTCATGCTCTGTCAAGGTTTCGGGGATCATGGCTAGACAGCAAAGTCTTACCATAGATTGTCAAGCAGACCTAAGTCAAAACTGTAACTTGGCCACTTAGGAAACTTCACTGACTTCTTGGTAACAACTCCATTGTTGATTTGGCATTATGGTGTATGTAGGTTATTGTCCTGCTGAAAGGTGAATTCATCTTCCAGTGTCTGGTGAATGTAGACTTAAGCAGGTTTTCCTCTAGGATTTCACCTGTGCTTAGTTCCATCGCCTTTATTTTAATCCTGAAAATCTCCCCAGTATTTTCCAATGTCAAGCATACCCATACCATGATGCAGCCAGCACCATTCTTGAAGATATGGAGGCGGTTACTCAATGACGTGTTGCATTTTCCCCAATATTACAGCTTTGCATTTAAACCAAAATATATTTTCCTTTGTGTTTTTTTTAACAGTATTACTTTAGTACCTGGTTGTATACAGGATGCAAGTTTATTTTATTCTGTATATTTGTATTCTTTGCGCTCTGTCATTGAGGTCATTACAATGTTGTTGATCCATCCTCTGTTCTCCCTGCACTGCCATTGAACTCTGTAGCGGTTTAAAAATCACCAAAGGCCTCATGGTGACATCCCTAAGCAGTTTCCTTGTTGTCCTGCTGCTCAGTTCAGAAGGACAACGGTATCTTTGACGTGTCTGGGTGGTTTAAGACATCATCAACAGCATAATTATTAACTTGCCCATGCTTAAAGAGATATTCAATGTCTGATTTGTTTTTGTGAGCCAGCTACTAATCACTGCCCTTCTTTATGAGACTTTCGAAAAGCTCCCGGGTCTTTGGTGATGAATCTGTGCTTTAAATGCAATACTTGACTGAGGGACCTTACAAACGTTGTATGTATGTGGACAGAGGAAGGGATCGTCATTCAAAAATTCTGGCAACCACTATTATTTCATCTATGTGATTTGTTAAGCCAAATTTGACTCCTGAACTAATTTACGCTTGCCTAAACAAATGGGGTGAATACTTATGCAACGACTATATTTTTATTACATTTGTAAGCGTTTGTAGATTTTTTTTCTCACCTTGACATTATGGAGTAGTTTGTGTAGATCAATGACAAAGAAAAACAATTAAATCCATTTCAATTCCAGTTTGTAACACAACAAAATGTCTGCTGTGGACTTTGTATTGGTGTTTCTGACTTACCAAAGGGAATACTGAAGAAAGGGCTAAGCAGGGCCGTCTCGGCTGTACCTCTGTGCTTGGGGTCATTGTGAAGCATGCTGCAAGTGCACACAAACAATAATGTCAACGTTAGGAACCCCTCTCTCAGGAAAATCATCACATGCATTTCAATAAGTTTACAATTTTGGAAATGACAACTTATGTTTAAGGGAGCAAAGTCAATTTGCTACAATGTATCAAATGTCTGCATTTATGCACAAACTAAAACAAAATGCATATGAATGAATGAATGAATGTTGTTACCTCTTGATCAGGTCTCTGAGGTGATAGACAGGGATAGCAGGACACACCACACTGTTACTGGCAAAGATATGGTCGACTATCGCTGCACTGTTGTCCTGCAGGAGCAAAGAACAGTAGGCAACATAACAGCAGGTTGGACAACACACCCATATCTGTCTAATAAATGTATATTACCTAAATGTCTTATCTGTGTACAGTGCATTCAGAAAGTGCAGACCCATTCACTTTTTCCTCATTTTGTTACCTTACAGCCTTATTCTAAAATGTATTAAATAATGTTCCTCGTCAATCTACACAGAATAACCCATAATGACGCAGGAAAAACTGGTTTAGACATTTTTACAAAAAATTAACAGAAATAACTTATTTACATAATTATACAGACCCTTTACTATGAGACTTGAAAATGAGCTCAGGTGCATCCTGTTTCTATTGATCATCCTTGAGCTGTTTCTACAACTTGGGAGTCCACCTGTGGTAAATTCAATTGATTGGACATGATATGGAAACGCTCACACCAGTCTATATAAGGCCCCACAGTTGACGGTGCATGTCAGAACAAAAACCGAGCCATGAGGTTGAAGGAATTGTCCGTAAAGCTCAAACAGAATAGTGTTGAGGCACAAATTAGGGGAAGGGTACCAAAAAATGTCTGCAGCATTGAAGGTCCCCAAGAACAGTGGTCTCCATCATTCTTTAATGGAAGAAGTTTAGAACCACCAGGACTCTTCCTAGAGCTGGCCGTCCAGTCAAACTGAGCAATCGGGGGAGAAGGGCCTTGGTCAGGGAGGTGGCCAAGAACCCAATGGTCACTCTGAAAGAGCTCCAGAGTTCCTCTGTGGAGATGAGAGAACCTTCCAGAATGACAACCATCTCCTCAGCACTCCACCAATCAGGCTTTAATTGTAAAGTGGTCAGATGGAAGCCACTCCTCAGTAAAAGGCACATACCAAATCTACAATGAAGCATGGGTGGCAGCATCATGCTGTGGGGGTGTTTTTTAAGGGCTGGGAGACTAGTCAGGATCGAGAGAAAGATAAAAGGAGCAAAGTAGAGAGATCCTTGATGAAAACCTGCTCCAGAGTGCTCAGGACCTCAGGCTGGGTTGAATGTTTCCTCTTCCAACAGGACAATGACCCTAAGCACACAGCCAAGACAACACAGGAGTGGCTTGGGGACAAGTCTCTAAATGTCTTTGCGTGGCCCAGCCAGAGCCCGGACTTGAACATCTCTGGAGAGACCTGAAAATAGCTGTGCATTGACACTCCCCATCCAACCTGACAGAGCTTGAGAGATCTGCAGAGAAGAATGGGAGAAACTCCCCAAATACAGGTATGCCAAGCTTGTAGAATCATACCCAAGACTCGAGGTAGTAATCGCTGCCAAAGGGTCTGAATACTAATGTAAATGTGATATTTCAGTTTTCCTTTTTAATAAAGGTTGATGGGGTGAAAAAAAACTATTTAAATCAATTTTAGAATAAGGCTGTAATGTAAGAAAATTTGGAAAAGTGAAGGGGTCTGAATACTTTCTGAAAGCACTGTATGTGAAGAACATATTGATCTATTAGCTACAGGTGGATCAGAGTCCACTGCATTGTATATGACAATAATGTGGTAAAGAACAGTCATTTAAATAGGTATGTTTGTGCTGGGGTGGAACAAAAGCCTACACAGTCAGTATAGTGGCAATACAGGCCCAGAGACGGAGTGCCGTGCTGTGGACATACCTTCCACTTGGGTGACCTGACAGTGTCTTTGAGTTTGATGCCGGAATACATCTCCAGCAGTATTATACCCAGGCTCCAGAGGTCCACAGTGGCCGAGCAGCCAGAGTTACCCTCCGCCTCCAGCCCCGCCTGGGCCAGCGAGTTCTGAAGCTCAGCCTCCGGGGCACGGTACCCATCCGTCTGGATGTACTTCACATCCTTGGAGCACACAAGGAAAGAACGGACACTATTATACGGGCAGGAAACCACACACACCAAAGTTTAGCCTGGTCCATATAATTGTTTCCTTGTTGTATGTCAACTAATTTTATGCATAACTGATCAACGTACAAAGATGCTAAAACCAACTTGAAAACCCTCCCTTAGAGGTATGTAGCCCACACCAATCCCTGTTCTCAACTCCACTTCACCTGGTTACCCTCCTTGAAGCTGAGTCCAAAGTCGATGAGTTTGAAGCACTCGTCGTCTGCGCTCCAGAGCACATTGCGGGGCTTGAGATCTGCGTGGACGTAGCCCTCTCGGTGGAGGAAGGCCAGGGCCTCCAGGATGTCTCTTGCGCAGTGCTGCACCAGCCACATGGAGTGGCCCTGCTGCTGGGCACCACCACTCTGGAGGCTGCCCACCTGGCCCTGGGTACTAACCAGCAGCTCAGACACACTGACATCCAGCAGCTCTAGCAGCAGGCAGCGTGTGGCCACACCCACATGGCTGTGGTTGGTGAACACCCCATATAGCGTTACTATGGAGACATACAGGAATGGAACAGTCAGAATAAGCACAGATTTGTTTCGGTGGTAAAGTTGGGGGCTCTGTTTAAATACTCAAAAAATGCATCCCTCCCTTGAGGTTACACTGATGTGATCTGTAAAGCAAGGTTATCACCCTGATATAAAAACATAGAAGACTTGTCTGAGTATTCACATCGGCTTTTTTTGGTCCTCCAATAATCAGTATCGGCGTTGAAAAATCATAATCGGTCGACCTCTAGTTACAACCCAGCCATTTATTGACAGATAGCTGAACTAGCCAATTGAGTCATTTCAAATTTCATCCTGGGAGCTGAAAAAAAAAGTAATTTTCCGATCACAGAAAATGACAACAACAAAAATACTTGTTTCATAAGAATCCGTGACCACAAGTCATCATGTTGGACCCATTTGCATTGAGTCTATGTTATTTTATATTCTCAAACTAACATCTGTGCCTATATGATGTCCTTCCATATGGAAGGCAAACATAGTTTGTCATCTGTAGCACCATAGACTCCACAGATCAGCCAAAACAAGCGCAATAACTCAATGCATGCACATACTCCTATTGAATATGCATTCACCTGTATTGTGAGTATGCCTATGTAACAGTATAGACTTGACCTCCGCCCCGACCTGGGCGCGAACCAGGGACGCTCTGCACACGTCAGTCACCCTCGAAGCATCGTAACCCATCGCTCCACAAAAGCCGAGGCCCTTGCAGAGCAAGGAGAACCACTACTTCAAGGCCTCAGAGCAAGTGACGTCACCGATTGAAACGCAGCTAGCGCGCACCACCACTAACTAGCTAGCCATTTCACATCGGTTACACCTATACCATCTTAATTAACCCACTTTATCAAGAGATTTACCATTCAAAATAAAGTATTACCTTTATGTTGTTATGTAGGTAGATTGGTAAAAACAAATGTATTGCTTGGTTTTCAAATCTATGCATTATGTATACTGAATATCAGCCTAAAATATCAGCTTCCTTGACCCCCAAGAATTGATGTTTGCCCTAAAAAAATCCATATCGGTCGTTCTCTAGTTATTACGATGCGTCAGTCAGGGTCATCATCATCAGGTGTTCGTTTGACGTGGCTGAGAAGGGCTTTACGACATGCCAATGAAGGCTTTAAAAACCAGCGTTGCCAGAAAAACAGCTTACTATGACAGATCAGAGACTAGATTGAGATTTGTGACTTGGTTGTAATGGCGGACAGGCAATTAGCTTGATAAAAACACATTTCAAGTACGAGGCTAAACCCTTTGTAATACGATTCATAATTTGATTCTCAGATTACCTCATCGATGACCAGGAACACTAGAAGACGAGCTCTGTAATTCCAGAGATTGTGCACAGTAACGTTACAACCATATTACAATACAAAGTTCCGTACCGATGTTTTTGTGTCCTTGGATGTCTTCCAGCACGGACCTCTCCTTGTGGTACCCGTAATCTCCGCCCTGAGCGTCCGCCAGGAACTCCTTAACGGCGGCCGTACTCGTCCTTCCCGAGCTCACCCGGTATACGGAGGCCGAGACGCCTTGCCCGAGTCGGGCCTGGACGTTCCAAATTTCTCCAAATATTTCAAACAACACCGGCTTCATTGCCTGATCAACGGTTCCGGGAGATCCTGCCATCAATACTGCGCTACTATCTGGACGGGGTATCTTCCCACTTGGATCTGATGAACTACAGTGAGCCATTGAAATGAGTGAATCAAGGAAAATTAGCTAGCTAGTTAAGTTTTAGACAGTTGCATGCAGCTGCGGGAACATAGCAATCGACCAGCGAGACACACCGATAAAAAAATATCGCACGTTTCGACACTAGCCAGCACTGTAAACGTGTCTCCTATCCATTTCTCGATCATTGAACTCAATAATACGTCAGTTGCGGGTTTCAACTTTAGCTACCAATAGCTGACATGTTAGCTACTTCGCATGTGCGAGCTAATTTAGCAAACTCAAACAGTAATTTAACATGCATGCACACGGTCACCAAATAAACTATCTAAATGCAAGCATTTATTCCGAACACTTTGGTTAATCCAAGTAGTTTGCAAAAGCGAAAAGTTCTCCCTTCTTGATTTCTAGAATGGTATATGTTGTCATTGTTTAGCCGGCCATCTTCCCGGAAGCAGCAGCAGACGTCATTAAATGGTTAGTGCTATTGGGATTATTGGGACGTCCCTACCCCCTAACCTTGAGCTCGTTTGAGTAGTCACGCGAAAGCAAACTGCTGTAGACAAAAGTCGAAGAGTGAAGTCAGACACTGATGTGGTTTTCCAACAGCAAGGCTCAGTACAACATGGCGGTGTTGACATTGTTAATACAAGTTTGTCTTTGTAATGTAAAAATAAACATGTCTCCAACCCCCATATCACACACTCACAAACTAAATATACACTGTGTACATAACATTAGGAACATTATTGATATCAACAGTTAAATCCACTTCAATCAGTGTAGATGAAGGTGAGGATATAGTTTAAATAAGAATTTTTAAGCTTTGAGATAATTGAGAAATGGATTGTGCATGTATACCATTCAGAGAGTGAATGGGCAAGACAAAATAATTAAGCGTCTTTGAATGGAGTATGGTAGTAGGTGCCAGGCACACCTGTTTGAGTGTGTCGAGAACTGCAATGCTGCTGGGTTTTTCATGATAAACAGTTTCCCACGTATCAAGAACGGTTAACCACCCAAAGGACATCCAGCCAACTTGACACTTGTAAGCATTGGAATCAACATGGGCCAGCAACCCTGTGGAATGCTTTCAACACCTTGTAGTCCATGGCCTGACGAATTGAGGCTGTTCAGAGTGTAAAAGGTGGTGCAACTCAATATTAGGAAGTTATTCCTAATGTTTCGTACACTCAGCGTATGTGTGTACCTCGTACTATCAATCGGTGAGAGAGCCTCATACCATATTCAATTGTACATATCCACTGTTACATGAATTGCGGCAAAATTGGTTCCTGTTTCAGTCAGGTCTTCCATCACATTCACGTGAGTCAAACAAAAACTTCCTAATGATTGGTTGACAATGGAGCCTCCCATAATGCAGGTAACGGCTGTAGCTTGTAACTAGAAATGTACAGTCAACTAAATTACCTTTGATCACATGGTTTTTGAAAGTCCATGCAGTCCTCTTGTAGGCGTTACATGAAGCATATGAATTCTGGTCTCCTATAAAAGCAACCAACATCTTAGACGTGGCCTGGCCCACCGTACCTCTTTACCCGTCCAAATAAAATATTGATAATTTATTGGACCAAGACACGAGCCGACAGAAACACGCACCCGAGCGAGTGAAACAGCGCCCCTCTGATGCTGTCTGGATAAAGGGAGTATGGCATGTCATGCTTTTTCTGGCCAGACCGCATGAAATTGTTGTATGTTGTGTTTATATTTTTTGCTTAGTGTAGCTTCTGCCGGCTGGTATGCAACTGTGGAAAAGTTGGTTTGCCTTTGGATAGCCTAGCTCGGGGCTAGTCAGGGACTGTCTATAAATTGCACAATATAAATGAGGCAATATTTTCATTTTACACACTTTTTATTTTTCTAATTTAATGCGTTCAAGATTTGATTTGGATTTGATTTGTATATGAATTTATACAATTTAAAGTTGGTTTGAAGTTAAGTCATTGAAATGTGGAGCTCTTGGAATTTTAACATATTGTCTAATTTACCAATGGTTCCTGACCAACCCCATAGGGATATTCAAAGTAAACCCAAATTTACCATGGACATTATGATTGGGTCGCATGCAGCTGCATTCCGAACTGATTATGGTCACGTTCCCCTGCTCAGACGCTGCATGCATTAACCAATGGTTGCTCCCACATCATCGACTGTGTCACTAACAGGTTGCTATAACATATGTGACTTGTTGATACATAAAATACCTATCCATGCATTGTAAAAATCTAACAGGCGTCAACCACACCTGGGCAGAGGAACACGCCCGATTACTGTAGGAAGCTGTGGGAAGGTTTGAAACAAACGCAACCTTCGTTTACGTTGGTCGTGTTCCTCTGCTCAGACTTTGCATATACAGGTTAGTTGTTGTAGACGCATGTGCAACTATGGGGCAAAACAGACAGGGTTGGCTTAGATTATTGATAACATGTATTTGTCTCCAATGTTTATTGAAAACATAAATACATTTGCACAATGAGCACTTGTCTTAAATGCATCATTATAGTTGTTGGTTAGCTGGCTAGTGAATTCGAGCCATATTACCATAGATGTGACATCAGTCAAACACCTCAAAGCAAGACATAGTATCAAGAACAAGATGACTAAACGAGCCACCTCCAATTTCCATAATGGTTGCTTTTGTCATTGTTGATAGCGATCTGGCCATCCAGAATCACAGTAACACGGAGACTTCTGCCCAATTGAAGTGTGTGCCTCGTCTTTGTGATGTTGTCAGCTAATCCGTTATTGGTGCTTTAGAGACATATTAAATAAAATGTTATTGGTTGCATACACATATTTAGCAGATGTTATTGCGGGTGTAGCGAAATGTTTGTGTTCCTAGCTCCAACAGTGCAGTAATATCTAACCATATACAACAAGACACACTAATCTAGAAAGTAAAATTATGGAATTTAGAAACAACTGATCTTCAGGTCGGAAAGTCAGAGTTCTCGAAAGATGCCGAATTTTTCGACTTGGAATTCCGAGTTGGATGACTTGTTCAATCCGATTTTCCAGTTGTCTTGAACGCACTGAAGTTAGAGATTTTAGAGTTTCGAGTTCCCAGTTGTTTTGAACGTGTAATATTCACATCATCGACTGACAGATTGCTATAACATATGATGTGGTTAGCTGATACTTAAAATACCTTTCCATGCGTTGTAAGATCTGACAGGCGTCAGCAACACCTGGGCAAAGGAATTCGCCAATTGTAATGCTGTCATGACCAGAAGTCTCACAAAACTCAATTTTGGACAAGACTGACTTTATGACCAAAATTATCCTATTTACACTTTGTAGTCAATTTTGACCGTAGAATAAATGTTTCTGACTCATATCGATGCACATGGGGTGTTTTCGAAATAAGAAGTTGGTTTAAACTTTTAAACGTGAACTTCAACCGGGTAACAGAGTTGTTACGTCCCAAGGATCTCATTTAGACTTCTCCATAATTAAAGTCAAACGTCACGTTTCTACTTCTTCTCGTACCTGATTGGATGGATAGTTGTTATCCCCTACAGATATGGGATCAGTCTACAGTTAAAAAATGACAAATAATTATAACGACGGCAATTTTTCTCGTTGGATGGTCTCATAACTATTTTACTTCCCATAGTCTGTTCATGGTTCATCTTCATCGTTAATCTGATCTTTCTCAGTTTGCTGACTTTTTCTTCAATACTGTAAAGGCAAAATGTAAGTGAGCTGCAGGGCGTTCCCATTCGACTCGAGTGCCACGTCAAAGCGATGTAGGAGGTGTACTCGAGGGGGCGGGGGGCACGGTGGCCAATACAATATGCTGTTCGACGCTGTCCGGTCAAATTGATTCATAGACACAGCGTTGAAGGTAAGCTTATATGAACTCAAATTTCTATTATCTTAGTTACATTTACATCGAATAATATAGTTAGCCCCAAAAATATATAAACCAGGTTTGTAGAATACGAGGTTTCAATTATCATCATTCGCCCCCTAGCTTGCTGTTTAGGACCACAAATGGTATGATGATGATAGTCATCATTTAGTTAGGTTGCGAGCTAATATCCGTTTTTATTAGTTAACATAACCGCGGAATTATTGTTCTATATGATGGTGTTAAATGTGTAGTATTACATTAGTTAGGTAACAAATATCCTGCCTGGAAATAGATTTGGTGCATTAAAGAGGGACTTGTGTATTTATTGCATTTTAGAACACTTCCTATTGCTTGGATTGTCTGACAGGGGAAATGTTCTGTTTAGTGTCAACATAAGTAAACACCACTTGGTGTCCCAGGATATGGTTCTGGCCTGCTTATTGCAGTAGACTAGGCTTCAAGATAAAGCACATTTACGCCAGTATTGGGGTGGCAAATTGACTGCTCAGTTTCTGGGAAAATGGTCAGATGGCCATGTAATCTAGTTTGTAACAAGTCCCCTACTGGAATGTCCTCATATATATGTACCTAATGAAGTCACCGAGCTAATGATTTGCTTGAAGAAACATGGCAGACACACCTGTGTCATTATGGCACCACATAGATCAATGATATACGTGTTTGAGTTTATTTTATTTTTTACAGGGACAGTGCACATTAATCAACGTTTCAGTAAAAGTGCTGGTTTTAGCCAGCCAGCTCATTTTCAACAGAACAAAAAGCAGCAAGACAAATTGTTGTATGACTAAAATTCAGATAATACATTGTACAATCTTTGTAGTCATAAATATGGCCATTGTTGAACCAGAGAGATACCAACATCTATGTTTCTATTTAGAACAAGTGTATTGAAATTATGCTGTACAAGTGTTTTTATATCTGATGTGACTCTGAATCTCACAATACATTTCCATTGTTTTGGGTGTGGTAGTTGTCAGAGGAGTTGTGCCCAGTAATGTGGTCAACCGTCATGACTGTGTAGGCTAGTTACATATTCCTGACACTCACAACACTTTCCTATTCTGTTCTGGGTGTGGTAGGTAGATTCCCTAGAGGATATTATTTTAGCCCTAACCCAGCAGTGTGATCATTGTCATGGAGAGCACCAGAAGCAGACTGGCCCATAGGCTAGCTGAAGCCGGCCAGTCTCACCTTGTGCAGTTCTGGGACGAGCTGACCCCCGAGCAGCAAGCTGAGATGACCTCTGACTTAGAAGCTATGGACTTCCAGGAGATCAACAAGTTCTTCCGCAGCGCCATGGAGGTGTCGCACAGCAGCAAGCAGGAGAAGATGGATGCACGCATGGAGCCAGTACCCAGGGAGGTGTTGGGCAGCGTGACCAGGGACAGAGACTGCCTCAAGGACTGGGAAGAGAAGGGTGAGTTGGCTGGTACAGGGGTTCCCATTTTTGGGGGGGGGGGGGTTGTTGGGACAAGACCAGGATCAAGTACTGTATGTCAAATACATGAAAACTACAATCTTGATTTAGCTTGGAGTTGACACTTTTGTGACTGTCATAATGATGCATAGCTTCAGCAAAGCCTGAAGCAGTTTCTATTTAGCTTTATAAACAGGAGCTTATTTCATTCAAGGGATTGAGTTCCACCAATTTACAACAACCTCAATTATTTTATATGCTATCAGGAAGTGAAACAGGCAGACAGGGAAATCGTATCAGGTTTTATGGTGTGCAATATGATTTATATAGTGTGTGTGTGTGTGTCTTTTCAGTTTCAAGGGCATAAACTGAGGTCAAACCTTATGCAACACTCCCAGGTGGTGGGATGATCATTGCTGCAGGGCTACTGAAACTAACCCATCTAACATGTCTCTGGTAAACCACTTCAAACAGCACAGTGACAGGCAGCAGCATGGAGGATTTACTGGGATCAGATAATGCCAATCCTGAGGTTAAACAAGATGGTGGCAACTGTTACATGACCTGGCAACCCTTAGGGTAAAGGGGGTAAACCATGGTGACTTGTGATGTTGAAATGGCTAAGTGGGGTCCTAGATTTTATTTCACAAAGCACCGTCAGTGCCATCTAACGACTAGATGCACGATATATCGGCTTCAAGATAAAGCATATTCACTATATATATATAACCTAGTTAGATGATGTAATGACGCCACAAAATACAGTGCTACACAGAACAAAAGCAGAAAAATACTAGGCGCACTTCGAACAACTAAACAAGTTAAAGTCGAGCAGTCATTTGAAAGAGTAAGAATATTTTCAGCGAGACAACTCAAAGGCGAAATCCATTAACGCCAAGATAATCGTTCTCTGTCGAGGATAATCGTTCTCTGTCGTGGATGATGTTGGCATTCGTCGACTGGTTGAGCACCTCAAGCCCCGGTACACACTACCAAGTAGGCGCTACGTTTCGAATGTTGCCCTACCAGAGTTACACAGTATTGTTGAAACGCACATCCCCGAGCTACTTGCTTTGGGCGTCACTGCTATTAGATTCACAAATGACATTTGAACCAGTGACGTCAGCCCTGTGGGTTTATTGACAACATCAATTCAGTCACACCATTCCCTTGTCCAGTTTCTCATTCTTCATGATCTAGGAAATATGGAGTTTGTTTGAGAAATGTAACTGGCGTAGCCTTGTGAAATAGACTACTTCCTTGGAGTAAAACCTCTAAATGTTTATCAGGCCTGACCTGTAGCCAGGGATGTCCAGCCTGAGGGATGAAGGAGGAGAAAAGCGAGAGCTTCTGGTTCTGCTTGGGACGTAAATGGGCTGCTGTTCACTGTGCCCTCATCCAGCTGTGTGTGTGTGTGTGTGTGTGTGTGTGTGTCAGGGCAGCCATCATCTACAGCAGCAAGCTAAGGATATATGCATCCCAGGTGTATGTATGAGTCAGGATAGCCAAAGCCTACAATAGCACCTCCTAGTCAACTCTCACCACTACTTCAAGGTCTTAGAGCAAGTGACGTCACCGATTTGAAACACTATTTAGCGCGCACCACCGCTAACTAAGCTAGCGTTTCACATCCGTTACACTTATGACCCTTGAGTGTGTACGTGGTGTGTGCGTATTTGTGGGCTAATCACTGACTCCCATAGCAACAGTTTATTGTAAGATAAAGTAGAGCTGTATAATAAGGGTGTTGTTGACCTGGTATGTTTAGATAGAGATTGACTGACTGACTAATTTAACTATGGGTTATTCTGAGTTTATCTTGCTGTTTCACCTGCAATGATTATCAAAACTCCTTGCCAAGGTAGATTATACTTTAGCCATAAAAATTTCATAGTGTTCTTGAGTTTTGGCAACCATCACAAGTACGTTTAGTTTGAGTTATATTGCTTGAATAAGCTACAGGCCTATTGTTTGTACCATATTTCATAGTTCTACAGTTACCATGGTTCCCCAGCAGGAGCCTAAGCAGAGGGCTCCTGTACATTTTTGTGAATGTTTTTAATTTATGGCATTTTTTTAAACTTATGTTTTTTTAAGAATGAACATTTAATATGTAAGGGATAAATGGCGACGTTCTGTACATTACCTTATGCCTTTTCGGAGTTCATTTTTCCAAGGTAATGTACAGAATGTAGGCATTTATCCCGCTTATACCATAATTGCCAAATAAATAAAACAATATGAAAGCACACATTTACCGGTATAAATACTTTTTTTGTAAATCTATACATTTTTATAAGCAAATTCCTACTTATCTTTTGGTTGCTAGAGACGCTACCCAGTCGCTCGTTCTTTATGTTTCGATGCCATACTCGCTGTTAAAGTTCTTATCCCTTGCTTGCTAGCTACGGCTAACACAATCACGACAACCAGAATAACAGAAAAGTTGCTGTTTTTTTATTGATATTCATTTGGATACATCCATAACTATGAGCTGATAATGCCCAATTTTTGCCCCTGCATAGCTAGAAAAGTTTGCCTTCTCATCAGGACACTCAACTGCTCATTACGAGGAGCTTGCATTGCTAGAAGCTAAATAATTAATTTGTTACTAAGCAAACCTGAATAAAACAAATATCAGTTGCTGAAAACAGCTGGTCAAACTAAATGTGGGAGGAATTGACACCATAGTGCCACTTGCATCATGACTGCAACAGTAGGAAGCATTCTAGAGTGTGCATTAGTTCCATGTAACGCACCGTGTATTTGCACGGTAGAATTCAATGGCTATAGTTCATTCTTACATGTTCTATGTTCGAGCTGCTTTTGAAAGCAAAAGTCGAATTGAAAACCGTTATTAAATTGTTGAGTTCCATTTTCCAAATGGCAAGCTTTTTTTGGTTAGCTAAACTAGCAGGTCTGTTTGTTTGGTTTCCAAGGCAACTACTGTTGAATACATTTCTACTGGCAAATGAACACATTTCTAGTAACAAATGAGGCAAAGATATTTATAACTAAACCAAGATAGGCTGTGGTCGGTCGTTTCGAGCGGGAACAGATGAGTCACAGGGGGCAGAGCCAAGCACTCCCTAGTGAGATCCTATTGGCCCGTTCTAGCATTCATCTGCATATTTACGTTAGGGAATGCTTACTCTGTGAAATGCGCGTGTACAATAACTCGATTCGACTTTGCACAACGCATTTTTTTTATTGTTTGGTAAAGGCTATAAAACCTAGTCCACTCTGTTCATAACATATATTCTAGTTTTGGGAACAGAAAACTCTGAAAGCAAATTTTCATCAATGAGAAAATTTGCACAATGTAGGCCAAAATCCATCTCATTGCATCTTCTAACCACTGCCAGCCAGTTGGCTTCATTTCACTACCATATTTGCTCGTGAGTGGAAACCTCAAGCGGATGCTTCATATTTATATATCCAGTGAAATATCTGTCTAGTTGTTCTGTGGTAGAGGTGTGCAGTGATGTGGATCGTGGGGAGGGCATAATTACAAGGCTGTTCTTGAATTATTATTGAAATGTGGAGTGATTTCTGGCACCATATAACTGCCGTAGCGCTAGCAACGCCAAGCGTCGTGGGTTCGATTCCCGCTGGGGCCACCCATATGTAAAAGTAGTGGCCCCAGCCGACTTGTAAGTCGCTTTGGACAAAAGCGTCTGCTAAATGGGATATATTATCCAAGTGGGTGCTTAATTTTGTTTGTCGTGAAGGAGTAGCTAGCTAGCTACAGTGGAAGTCTGAAGTTTACATACACTTAGGTTGGAGTCATTAAAACTCGTTTTTCGACGACTCCACACATTTCTTGTTAACAAACTAGTTTTGGCAAGTCGGTTAGGACATCTACTTTGTGCATGACACATTTTTCCAACAATTGTCTACAGACAGATTATTTAACTTATAATTCACTATCACAATTCCAGTGGGTCAGGAGTTAACATGCACTAAGTTGACTGTGCCTTTAAACAACTTGGAAAATTCCAGAAAATAATGTCATGGCTTTAGAAGCTTCTGATAGGCTAGTTGACATCATTTGAGTCAATTTGAGATGTACCTGTGGATGTATTTCAAGGCCTACCTTCAAACTCAATGACTCTTTGCTTGACATCATAGGTAAATCAAAGGAAATCAGCCAAGAACTCAGGGGAAAAAATTGTGGACCTCCACAAGTCTGGTTTATCCTTGGGAGCAATTTCCAAATGCCTGAAAGTACCACGTTCATCTGTACAAACAATAGTAATCAAGTATAAACACCATGGGACCGCGCAGCCGTCAGAACTCGTCTCCTTCCTGAGCGGTATGTCTCCTAGAGATGAACGTACTTTGGTGCGAAAAGTGCCAATCAATCTCAGAACAACAGAAAAGGACCTTGTGAAGATGCTGGAGGAAACAGGTACAAAAGTATCTATATCCACAGTAAAACGAGTCCTGTATCGACATAACCTGAAAGGCTGCTCAGCAAGGAAGAAGCCACTGCTCCAAAACCTCCATTAAAAAAGCCAGACTACAGTTTGCAACTGCACATGGGGACTAAGATCATACTTTTTGGAGAAATATCCGCTGGTGTGATGAAACAAAAATGGAACTGTTTGGCCATAATGACCATCGTTACGCTTAGAGGATAAAAGGGGAGGCTTACAAGCTGAAGAACACCATCCCAACCATGAAGCACGGGGGTAGCAGCATCATGTTGTTGGGATGCTTTGCTGCAGGAGGGACTGGTGCACTTCACAAAATAGAACATCATGAGGAAGGAAAATTATGTGGATATTGAAGCAACATCTCAAGACATCAGTCAGGAAGGTAAAGCTTAGTCGCAAATGGGTCTTCCAAATGGACAATGACCCCAAGCATACTACTGACCTCAATCCTATAGAAAATGTGTGTGCAGAGCTGAAAAAGCATGTGTGAGCAAGGAGGCCTACAAACCTGACTCGGTTACACCAGCTCTGTCATGAGGAATGGGCCAAAAATCACCAACTTATTGTGGGAAGCTTGTGGAGGGCTACTCTAAACATTTGACCCAAGTAAAACAATTTAAAGGCAATGCTACCAAATACGAATTGAGTGTATGTAAACTTCTAAACCACTGGGAATGTGCTGAAATAATTCTCTCTACTATTATTCTGACATTTCACGTTCTTAAAATAAAGTGGTAATCCTTACTAAGACAGGGAATTCTTACTCTGATTACGTGTCAGGAATTGTGAAAAACTGAGTTTAAATGTATTTGGCTAATGTGTATGTAAACTTCAGACTTCAACTGTACCTTCCTCAAGGTACATGGGCTGCAGTGGCTTAGCTCAAACTTAAACTGACTGAGTTCAACTATGGAAAAGACAGACAGTGGAACACCTTTGAGACTGCGCTTCCTGCCTGCCTCTGGACTTTCTCTCCCAGCTTGACCACCTCTCTCAGATCAACATTCAAGCCATGAACTTTGTAATAACTGTCCATCTGGTGGTTTTTCTAAATGTTTTTTTGTCCTTTTGAAGCACTTTGAGATTCTGTGAAATTTGAATTTATTATTGTCTTTACATGATGTAAAATAAATGATAGTTTTGTACATTAACTGTTGTTCTATTGTCTCTCCCAGGTCTGCGGTGTATCTCCCAGAGCAGCGTGGCTGTTCTCCTGCTAGCGGGCGGCCAGGGGACCAGGCTGGGGGTTTCCTACCCTAAAGGCATGTACGACGTGGGCCTGCCTTCCCACAAGACCCTGTTCCAGATCCAGGCAGAGAGGATACTGAGGCTGCAACAGCTGGCAGAACAGCGACATGGAGCCAAGTGCTGCATCCCCTGGTGAGAGTGGGACTGGCAGATAAGGGCATAATGATACACTATGGGGGATATACTGTATAGAACATACAGCACCACAGCAAACTGACCACAAAGCACTGTTTCTCAATCCAGTCCTGAGGAGCCCATTTTTGTTTTAGCCCCATTTGTGAAATCGCAAACAAGCCATACAATGTTGTTATTGTATCAAAAATAAGTTATGTTCCCCCTCTGTTCTCCAGTTTCATCTGCCTGATTTATTTACTAGACCTAGATAAGGAGCCTTCAAAAAGTATTCACACCAATTGTCTTTTTCCACGTTTTGTTATTACACAGTGGGATTACATTTATTTAATTGTCTTTTTTTTTGTCACCTGTGTACACAAAATACTCGGTCAAAGTGGATGGAAATTTAGAATATTTGTAAAAATACTCATTTATCTTGATTAGCTAAGTATTCAAACCCTTGATTCGATACATGTTAGAATTCCCTTCGGCAGTGATTGCAGCTGAGTCTTTCTGGGTAAGTCTCTAAGAGCTTTCCACACCTGGATTGTGCAACATTTGCTCATTTTATTATTTAAAAAATTCTTCAAGCTCTGCCAAATTGGTGGTGGATCATTGCAAGACAACCATTCTCAGGTCTTGCCATACATTTTTAAGCAGATTTAAGTCAAAACTGTAAGTTGGCCAACTCCAGTGGTAAGCAACTCCAGTGTAGATTTGGCTTTAGGTTATTGTCCTGCTTAAAGGTGAATTTGGTGGAAAGCAGACTGGACCAGGTTTTTTGCAAGGATTTTGCCTGTGTTTAGCTCCTCCCAAAAATGTTTTGCAGTATTTAGTGCCTTGCTGCAAACAGGATGTCTGTTTTGGAAGAATTTTTTTATTTTATTTTTTACCTTTTTATTTAACTAGTCAGTTAAGAACAAATTCTTATTTTCAATGATGCCCAGGCAGTGGGTTAACTGCCTGTTCAGGGGCAGGACGACAGATTTGTACCTTGTCAGCTCGGGGATTTGAACTTGCAACCTTTCAGTTACTAGTCCAACACTCTAACCACTAGGCTACCATGCCGCCCCAATTCTGTACAGGCTTTCCTCATTTCACTCTGTCAACTAGGTTAGTATTGCGGAGTAACTACAATGTTGATCCATCCGCAGTTCTCTCTTATCACAGCCATTCAACTCTGTAACTGTTTTAAAAGTCACCATTGGCCTCATTGTAAAATCCCTGAGCAGTTTCCTTCCTCTCCTGCAACTGAGTTAAGGACACCTGTATCTTTGTAGTGACTGGGTGTATTGATACACCATCCCAAGTGTAATTAATAACTCATTAATAACTTCACCATGCTCAAAGGGATATTGAATGTTTGGTTATCTTAATTTTTTTTACCCATCTACCAATAGGTGCCCGTCTTTGCGAGGCATTGGAAAAACCTCCTGAACTTATTTAGGCTTGCCATAACAAAAGGGGTTGAATCCTATTGACTCAACATTTCATCTTTACATTTTTTTACTAATTTGTAAACATTTCAAAAACCATATTTTACTTTGACATTATGGGGTATTGTGTGTGTGTGTGTAGGCCAGTGACAAAATCTAAATTGAATCAATTTTAAATTCGGGCTGTAACAACAAAATGTGGAAAAAGATAAGGGGTATGAATACTTTCTGAAGGCGCTCACCTGAATCTATCAAGGAAGTGGTTTGATCCCAGAAAGGAGCAGGATTACAATTCCCTGTGGAGTAGATGAAGGAAGTCATTAAGACGATTCAGAAGTGGGTTGACGGAAGGAGACGTCTTGCTGGCATCCAGGGTTGGGCTGGGCTCTGTCTGTAATTAAGGTCAGGGGTCAGGACTAATAGCTCAACATGAGATGCCAGGTGACATTCATTCCAGTCATAAGGAAGTACTTCTGGTTTTGTCTAGTCATGGGTGGTCAGTGTCGTTTTAAGATGAGGCCTTTTTTTCTCCTCTCTTTTCTCATCAGCAATGGCATTATTTCTATTACAGCATATTGTCATGTCATTCATATTCCATTCACCCAGTTCAATGTAACATTGATAGGATTAGGCTACTACATGACACTCTAATGTTCCCTATACACATCATGAAGTTTCTACAACCTAGTCTATGAATGAAAGTTACCAACGTATGTGCACACAGTTCGAGAAATGTTTTTGAGGTGAGACAGTGGCACATACAATGCCGGCTTGCACGCTCTTGCCTGCATCTAGCTGATATAGGGTGTAATCATTAGTCCAACAGTTGCAAATGAGAGTTTCTATTGGACAAATTCAGCTATGTTTATCCCCGTTTTTGTTCTGTTTGCTTCTGTTTTAAGAAACGTTTTTCAACAGAGTTGGCGGAATGAATACATACCTGATCATGCTTAAACACAGTTCACTTTCATAGCAGCCACATTGTATTCCTTCTCGCGCTCTCCTCCTCTCACCTTTTTTCTTTGTTTGTGTACTTCAATGCACAATACATCAGCTGTATGTGACTAGGTGAAAAACCTTACCAAGGCAAACCATATCATAACCGTTACATACAGCCAACATCATTGTCACAATATTAGCTAAAGTAATGTTATAGTCAACATAGCTAATAGAACGATCGCATTAGTAAACCCGCTAAAATCATGCAGTAACATTAGTGTCAAGGTAAGTTTTTGGTCATTAAGCAGTTTATACTGGTGGGCCCCAGTGGCAATAAATTCTTAAAACCAAAATCCTACCTTGAATTGGAGGAGTTCCAGTGTTGTGTTAGATAGTCATAGCCAGCTTGCTAACATGGCATCCATATTTTTAAGTAGGCTAAACTACCTAGCTGCATTTGCTAGCTAAATAAGTGAAACTGAAAGTTTAAAAAATAATCTCTTGCGTCTCCATTTTGGAATAAATATTTTTTTTAAACTATTCAACTATAGTCTTTCGCGCTCTTTGAGTCAACTACTCACCACATTGTATGCATTGTAGTGCTAGCTAGCTGTAGCTTATGCTTTCAGTACTAGATTTATTCTCTGATTTGATTGGGTGGACAACATGTCAGTTCATGCTGCAAGAGCGCTGATGGGTTGGAGGACGTTCTCCGGAAGTTGTCATAATTAGTGTAAATCTATGGAATGAGGGTGAGAACAATGAGCCTCCTAGGTTTTGTATTGAAATCAATTTACCCAGAGGAGGACGGAAGCTAGCTGTAGATCTTCATGGCAAAATAGTTGTAATAAATTATTTGGTGACGTGATTTATATTTAATATAGTTTATCAAAAAAGGATAACTTTAACTGTTTTTAAAATTATTTTTATGAAATCCACTGAGGAGGATAAACGTCAACTGTTGTTAATTAGTGCTGAGGGATTAGTGCTTTTTGGGTTTGGTTTTGATTGAGTTTTAGAAGAAGAAAAAACAATAAATGCATTGTGGGTTCTATGCTGTAACACAGAATAAAACAATTGATGGTGAGTGACTGCTCATTACTGTAACTTATTAGGCTATAACCATCTTATTTACTTAAATAAAATATTCAATCAAGTTGTCAGGTAAAGATGCCTAAGCAACCGCTCTCTATCCCCCTCGTGTCTCTCCATTGCTCTTCCTCTCCATGTCTGTCTACCGGCCCCACAGGCTTGCCCCAAGAACCGAGTAGGGAGCAATGGATTCTGGTCATTGTAGTTAATTAGCACGTTGTTAATTGGTTATTTAAAAGCCAAAAATAAACAGACATTTCAGTTAATGTTCATAGAAATAAAATTAATTCATGGGTTGCACCTCCATCACGTCGTTGCCATGTTGATGCTTGGAGGCTAAGGACTGTTTGGTCTAAATTACACTAGGGGCTTGGGAATACTACATTAAGTGAAGTAGACACATTTTAGTAGGAATCAACTTTCCCATCATGTCAAACTTTTAGACAAATGGCAATTATGTCATTAGCTAGCAACGCTAACTAAAATCTGGAGGCTCAATGTCATTGGTTCAGAGTTTGTTAGGATATTTTAACCTGCCTGTCGTGATCGCGTTTGGTGTGGGTGTAACAGTATAACTTTAGACCGTTCCCTCGTCCATACCCGGGCGTGAACCAGGGACCCTCTGTACACATCAACAACTGTCACCCACGAAGCATCGTTAACCATCACTCCACAAAAGCCACGGCCCTTGCAGAGCAAGGGGAACCATTACTTCAAGGTCTCAGAGCAAGTGAAGTCACTGATTGAAACACTATTTAGCGCGCACCACCGCTAACTAGCTAGCCGTTTCATATCTGTTTCATGGGGGGGGCAAAATAAAGTTATGCACGATAGCGCATGATGGCGCAAGCGCACAACCGGTTTGAGTTCCGTGTTTCCCTGCCAATTTGACTGGTAAACTCATGGGTACACTCGCAATGGCTGCCTTGTATTGTGATACAATCATATCCATGCTTTTTTGGAATCATCTATCAACTGATCCATGGTAATGTAAAATGTTAATTCAAATGATGCTAATTGATGTGGCTTATGTAATGTAGATTTTGTAATGTCAGTTGAGTTGATTCAACAAATCACAAAACAGATTGAAGGGTACACTTCCTGCTTTTACTTCCTGTCATGGGTCTAGGTCAAAAATATACCGGTTACGATAACGTCCTCACAAATCTGGGATCAGCGGCATTGTTAACTACCCGCGCTGTTTTTAACTAGCATAGCTGGTCCCATTTTTGCAAAGCGTTATGCGTTATTAGAATCCCATTGTCTTAACCTTTCACCTTCAACCTAGGTGTGGGTACACTCAAGATGTCTGCCAGTCCAACCATTATTCCATCATTGACTTGAATTGAGATACCCTTTCTATTCATTCTATTTTTGTGGGTTTTTAACTACATTGCCAACATGTATTTTTAGCTTTTGTCAGATCAGAGCATTCAGATGTTAAAAGTCATGAAAATGTTTGCCAGATTAGGCTATGTGGATTATGAATAACTTTCTGGCAAAGTTATTTTATGGGACTTATGTTACTGATACAGTGAAAAGTCAAACTTTTGATTAAAAAAAAACAATTGAAGCACTGTCTTTAGAGTTGTATTAGTCTTGAATCAAACCCAATGTATCACCCCTGTGCATAATGACCAGTGAATGAATGAATCATGAACTGAATTGTGCCTCCTGATTTCCCCCTAGGTACATCATGACGAGCGGCCGGACCATGGAGTCAACTAAAACGTTTTTTTCGCGCCACAGCTACTTTGGGTTGTGCAAAGACAACGTGATATTCTTCCAGCAGGGCATGCTGCCTGCCATGGACTACAATGGCAAGATCATCCTGGAGAGCAAAAACAAGCTGGCCATGGCCCCAGGTACATAACCTAACGTGTGTCAGTGCGTGTATGTCTGTGTATTTTAGATGATAACAGGGGTCTCGTGTGTGTGTTCAGATGGTAACGGGGGTCTTTACAGAGCTCTGGGTACCCAGGGGATCGTGGAGGACATGGATCGGAGGGGGGTCAAGTTTATCCATGTCTACTGTGTGGACAACATCCTGGTTAAAGTAGCAGACCCTGCCTTTGTTGGCTTCTGTGTCCAGAAAGGAGGAGACTGTGGGGCTAAGGTTAGTAGCCCTCCGGCTCTTTCTCACTGGAAGTTTGTTTTTCTTCGTTCTTTCTCTCTCTAGCTGTCTCTCTCTGCCCTCTTCTGTGTTTCTCTCTCAACTGGGGGTCCAATACTGATCCAATACTCTTAAATTACTTCCTTCCTTTTCTCAGTATATCCTAAATTGGTTTCCTCTCCTGTTCCCTGCTCCCTCTAAGCCAATGTTCACAAAGGCTTTGAACTGAAAGCAATGTGGTTGGTCACTTTTGAATAAGAAGGAAGAAATTAAAATGAATTTAGACCAATCTTTGATCTCCTGGTTGTTCATCTCCTGTTATACAATACCAGACCAGGAAGTAGTCTTTGTTCTATGTTTTCAGTGAAGGTGTGTTTTGACTGTTTCAATAAGAGGGTTATTGAGGGGATGCTATTAAACTGGCCTGGGTCGGCGGAGTTTGCAACTAGTAAAAATGCATTTGTTTTGGAAACTGGCTGCCTCCTGGGTGTGAGCCGGGCGCCCCCCTGGCCGATGGTGAAGTAGACTCAAACAAAAGTGACTTAGGTTAAGCATGTGGAGTGATGAGTAGGATTCTGTGCTTTCACATGCAAAAGTGATTGCTTGTGATTAAAATGCTTTGCCTGCCTTCCCAATGAAAACCAGTTAGAAATTCAAACGTATATTTTATGGAAAATAAATGTTGAATGTTTCTGTACGATGCATCATGCTACCTTGTTGACAATATTACAGAGCAGCTCAGATTACTGTACCATTTAAGTGGGATACACCTCTCCCAGTCTTTTGCATGGTCACATGATGGACCATAGCCCAGTGCAACCTGGGCCAGTTTAACCGAATCCCCTTATTGAAACAGTGAAAACTGCCCTGGCATGACTTCCTCTATAAAGACCTGCACTTTTAATTCACCACTCGGTGGGGGTGTAGTCTGCTATCATTCAGGATTTCAGTAGCAGAGAGCTGAGGTCTGAACAGTGGAGTTTTTAGCCAGACAATGTTAGGAACTATATGATGGACTATTCCATTTAAAACACATCCAGGGATGCGCATTCATTGCTACTTCAAGTATTTCTCTCTAGTTTGATGGCTGAGATTATATAGGACACAAACCTATACTGAATAAAATATAAGCGCAACAATTAAATTTTTTTACTGAGTTAACCTTATATAAAATGTATCAGTCAATTTAAATAAATTCATTAGGCCCAAGTCTAGGGATTTCAAATGACTGGGCAGGTGTGCAGCCATGTGTGGCCCTGAAGGGCATAGGCCCACCCACTTGACAGCCAGGCCCAGCCAATCAGAATAGTTTTTCCCCCACAAATTAGCTTTATTACAGACAAAAATACTCCCCTGCACCACCCCACCCCCCCTCAGATGATCCTGCAGGATGTGGAGGTCCCGGGCTGGCCTGGTTACGTGTTCTGCAGTTGTGAGGCCTGTTGGACGTACTGACAAATTCTCTAAAACGACATTGGAGGCAGCTTATGATAGGGAAACTGACATTAACAGCTCTGGTGAACATTCCTGCAGTCAGCATGCCAATTACACACTCCCTCAACTTTATTAGAATGTGGCATTGTGTTGGGTGACAAAACTACACGTTATAAAACATCCGTTTAAGGGGTTACTTTAGCTCCCCTAATTCTAACACATCTATTGAACCAGTAGGTTGCTCTCCTGCACATCCTCAGACTCCTTTTAGAAGCAAGCGTTATTTTATACCTCCAGCCAATCGCAATCACTCTATCGAGACTCTATCGAGATATTGCAGACTTGTGGAAAAAGATGTTGGACATCTCCTTAAGAATAAACAGGGGTCCAAATCTTTCCATAATCTACCTAAGGATGAAAAACAAGCTTTACTTGATTTACAATCCGATATGTCCTGCTGATAAGGGTGTCATAGACAGCTGCTTGACAACACATTTTTACAAGAAACTCAGAAGTGACCCTACTTCCCAATTACAGAATACTATCTTTACTGTCCTAGATGGGTATTTAAGTTCTGGTCAGATAACCAAAAAATAACATGATTTTTGGCTATTTAACACCCTAAAATTGCCACTTTCTATATTTGCCGAAATTACACAAGAATGTTACAAAACCTCCAGGATGCTCTATTGTAGCGGGCATTGATGCAGTAACGGCCCCTCTATCTACTTTTGTTGACTTTGTTATTAGACCACTCGCAGAACAGCTCCCCTCCTTTGTAAAGGACACCAGCAGTATGATCTCTATCATTGAATCTCTTGATCCTCTCCCTGAGAATACCTTGTTAGTTACTTTTGATGTTGAGTCGTTATACACAGATATTCCACACGAGGGCGGTATTGAAGCTATGGAACATTTTCTTCTGCAACGTGACCCTAATGAACTACCTTCCAGTGCATGCATTATTGGCTGAAGTCGTACTCTCACAACTATTTCATGTTTCTATATTATTTCTTTATTCAGATGAAGGGTACTACTATGGGATCCCCTATGGCTCCTAACTATGCTAATTTGTATGTGGGGTTTCAATCCTCTCAAATGTTTTCTTGCCTAACCTCATTATTTGGAAACGGTATATTGATGATATTTTTGTTCTATGGAGGGATGATGCAAACAGCTCCAGGCGTTCCATGCTTTTCTCATTTGAGATTTACTATGCAATCTGATACATGTCAAATCAGTTTTCTTTATCTTCACACAAGATCAGAAGATCATGTTCTATACACTGATCTTTACAGGAAGCCTACTGATCGTAAGAGTTTGTTGAGGGCTGATAGTTGTCACCCACTTCCCTTGAAAAATAGTTTGCCCTATAGCCAATTCTGTCGAATCAAAAGAATTTGCAAAAAACAATCAGATTTCGACAGAAATATGTCTGAGACGCAAAGACAGTTCAAGGAGAGGGGCTACAAGAATGATCAGATTAATATTGCCATTGACAAAATTCAAAGCAAAACGAGACATGACCTTTTTCAAGGTCAGTCTCACAAAAATACACATTCTTGTGTTCTAACTACCCGCTATTCAAAGCGTTCTGAACAAATTAAGGGAATTGTTCAAATATTGGCACATTCTAAAATCCGATGATAGTCTCAGTAATGTGTTTTCGACCTTCGTTTGGTCGTATTCTCGCGGGAAAGAAATCTCAGAGACCAATTGGTACACTCTGATTTACCACCCCAAGATATTCCTGAACAACGTCTATTTGCGCCCCTACTGGATGGAAATTACAAATGTAGTGGCTGTGCTCAATTCAATGGCACTTATAAATGTAGATCCTTCAAATACCCACAAACAGGGAAATCGATCCCAATCGAAGGTGTTATTACATGCTCCACTAAGGCAGTTATTTATCTTATAACTTGTCCTTGTGGTAAAAATGATGTGGGTAAAACAAAGCGCGAATTAAAAGTACGTATCTCAGAGCATCGTAGCACCGTTAGGTGTAAAAACTTTACTTACCCAGTTGCTGCCCACTTCTTGGAGGCAGGCCACTCGATTTCGTCTCTGCGTTATATTGGCATCGAACATGTCACCCTCCCTAGGAGAGGGGTTGACCTTGGTAATTTATTGTTAAAACGAGAGGCTGCCTGGATATTTAACCTGTTATGGCTGCAACCCTTTGTTCTCAATTTCCGCCTGAAGACAAACCCACATCTAACTGCCTGTAGCTCAACCCCAGAGGCAAGGATATGCATATTCTTGGTATCATTTGAATGGAAACATTCTGAAGTTTGGAAATGTTAATTGAATGTAGGAGAATATAACACAGTAGATCTGGTGGAAGAAAAGAGAAAGAAAGGGCATACGTTTTCTGTTTTTTATTGTTGTATCATCTTTCACATGTACTAGAATAGCCACACTGTCAGATAGGATGCTGGAGATAATGATGGATAACACAAGAGGGCAACTGTAGGTGTGCAAAGTTTGAGACTGATAACTTCAGGAATGGGTGAGCTACATGACATTTAGCATGAAGTCACCCAGGTGTCCCACACAAGTTGCCCAAATGTACCCAAGTACCCGAATTGGTGAAATGACCTATAACTATATACAGCAGTGCAAATAACTATATACATAACATATCAAAAAGCAATTCTAACACACACACACGCACACAAAATGTTTTAAAAAATATTAGAAAATAAATATTAAAAAAAAAAATGTACACACCCCTTGGAAGTCCTCGTCATAATATTTTGCTGCCTGTGCCATGTCCCATAGCAGTCTCTTTCTGATGTAAAGCAGAGGCAAACTGAACAAGTGGTGCATTTCATGTGACACAGAACACAACGACGCCTCCATGCTGTGCCCTTTTGGCTCTGAGGCACAGTCATGCCTGCAGTAATGAACTGTGGCATATGAACACCACTGGGGGCACAGGTAGAGCGGGCAGCTTGGCACCGGGGCCTCCCAGTCGGAGTCGCTATCACTGTGAAAGAAACAATACAATTTTTTTATGTTATTAGCCTTTTATCATCACATAAAATAAACAGATATGTATTGATTGTATAGAGCAGAGGGCACAGTCACTAAGGTGTTCCATTCAACTCCGGCCATTGTTGTATGTGTGTGTGTGTATATATATATATATATATATATAATACACACACACATTAATGATAATGATAACACTCCAAGATTCCTCAAACAAAAAATCTGTCTCACTTTTACTTTAGAGTTTGACATCGCTTTACATGAAGTATTCGCGAGGATATCTTCAATGAAATCGTTGAAACTACAACTTTCCGAAATACAGCTGCTCGTAAAAAGCCTTAACAGCAACCCCTCTGATCGTCAAGGCAAAAATGGAGTTCCCTGCGCATGCAATTACAACCAAGGAATTGTGGTCCAACCCCAAACCATTACATACTGGCGTTTACCTCAGCTCATTGGCTATCTACCCAGCTAGATTTCATGAAGATAAGTGGTTTTTGGGCAGAACTATAGTCAATCAATGAAGCTTTGCTAAAATTATTGGTGCGTCATTTATCGTTGTCTTCAAATCAGCTCACTTCGGTCAATTCAATTCTCCCAGCAAAGAAAACAACTTTGTTTGACTGTGTTGCAAACATCCATAGGAATGCACTGACACCCACCATGACTATGTAAACGATTGTTTACAGGGGCGAATCACGCCAAATGCTCCGTAAAAAAATGATAGAGATGCAATTCACGGCACAAATAGTTTACAAAATGTTTAGATTTAGGCTATAAAAATGGATTTTATCAAAGATAACGGCACTTAATTTGATCAATGGGATACTCAGGAAGAAAAATAAGAGCAAGATATCAGAATGTAAGTCATACTTTTACCTTCAGATGTAAATGTGTAAAACCTGTCATGGCAAAACATGTTTCTGTTCTTGATTGCTCTTCTCAAACAAAAGCATGGGATTTGTTCTCTGTAATAGCTATTTTAAATTGGAAAACGCAGTTTGATTACCAACATTCTAATCTTTTGAAGGGTGTCAGACACTTGCATTTTCAAGAATGTTCAATGTTACGAAATTGTATTTTTAGTTGTCACTCTGACATTTCCCCTGATGTTGATCCCTGTACAGGGACAGCAGCCATTTAACTTAAAGACCCTTGCTCCCTTCGGTCTCAACGTAGACTTTGATCTGAAGCCATTCTTGTGATTATTGTGACTTTGCCATTGTAATTGTTTGTAAGCTTTTGTAGTCAAATTAATTTATGATCGTATGCTATCCATTTGTTGATTCTATGCTGTTCTTTGTATGCCATTTTAATATTTGACAATTAACCAATGATATTAGGCCACTCTTGGCCATGATTACAGACACCTGTGTCTTTTGACACTACATAACGAGTCATCCCGCAGTGTTTGTGATTATACCCTGATGGAGACAGCTTGGCTGTCGAAATGTTGGTAATTACATTTTTGCATCTGAGCTCCTAGAGTGTGCGGCTCTCTTTAATTTTCAAGTTAAATACGAAACTTAACTTTTTTGTTGCTCAGGAAAGCGTCAGTTTTTACGACTTGTTTAACTAGCGTGGCAGTGTAACTATTAAACTATTTTTCTTTTTGTATTTATTTGACCTTAATGTTGGAGAGCTGGCTCAAATTCAGCAGTACAGCATCCCCACTATGCACGCTCGCACACACACACACACACACTGTGAGACCAGTTCATGAGTAATGTGAAGAGAATAGTATTAGTAGGACTCGGACTTGGGTGAGGTGTGGGAAATACGAGCAGAGATGGAGCGCTAGCTGTTCTATCATCCATTTCCTCCTGATGGCAGCTTTATGACGTCTAACATCCTCTCATCACCGTCTCAGGACAGGAACACGCGCGCAAACACTCTCAGAAATATTTTGGCTGGCTGGTCCCAGTTTGACACTAGACGCTGCTATTACTCTTCATTAGTGTGCTTTCTTCACATGAGTGGACACTCCTCCCTCACCCTCTGTATTCCCCCTAAACTCCTTCCTATCTCCTTTAGTTAGTTATTACTGACAGGCCTGCTCCTGTTGGAACAAACGGTTAGCAGTTAACACACACACACACCAATGCTCTGCAAGACCTTCAGCAGATTGTTAAGTTGACATTTCAGGCTTTAGTTCTGCATTATTGGCTTGGGTTCTTCTCAGTCACTTGACAGACCATGAGAATGTCCCTAAAAATGTTTAATTCAATGCACTACTTGGCCAAAGGTATGTGGACAACTGCTCATCAAACATCTCATTCCAAAGTTGTGAGCATTTCATATGGATTTGGTCCCCCCCTTTGCTGCTATAACCGCCTCCACTCTTCTGGGAAGGCTTTCCACTAGATGTTGGAACATTGCTGTGGGGACTGGCTTTCATTCAGCCACGAGCATTAGTGAAGTGGGGTACTGATGTTGGGCGATTAGGCCTGGCTCGCAGTCGGCATTACAATTAATCCCAAATGTGTTCGATAGGGTTGTGTTCAGGGATCTGTGCAGGCCAGTCAAGGTCTTCCACACCGATGTCGACAAACCATTTCTCTATGGACCTCGCTTTGTGGGCGGGGTCATTGTCATGCTGAAACAGTAAAGGACCTTCCCCAAACTGTTGCCACAAAGCACAGAATCGTCTCGAATGTCATGGTATGCCGTTGCGTTAAAATTCCCCCTCACTGGGACTAAGAGGCCTAGCCCAAACCATGAAAAACAGCCCCCGACCATTATTCCTTCTCCACCAAACTTGACAGTTGGCACTATGCATTGGGGCAGGTAGCCATCTCCTGGAATCCGCCAAACCCAGATTTGTCCGTCAGACTGCCAGGTGGTGAAGCTTGATTCCTCACTCCAGTGATTCCGTTTCCACCGCTCCATAGTCCAATGGCTGCGAGCTTTACACCTCTCCATCCGATGCTTGGCATTGCACATGTTGATCTTAGGCTTTTGTGTGGCTCCTCGGCCATGGAAACCGATTTCCTGACGCTCCCAACGAACAGTTCTTGCGCGGACGTTGCTTCCGGAGGCAGTTTGGAACTTGGTAGTGAGTGTTGCAATCGAGGACAGATGATTTTTACATGCTTCACCACTCGGCAGTCCCATTCTGTGCGCTTGTGTGGTCTACCACTTCGTGGCTGAGCTGAGAACTGCTCGTAGAAGTTTCCTCTTCACAATAACGGCACTTAGAATTGACCAGGGCCGATTTAGCAGGGCAGAAATTTGACAATCTGACTTGTTGGAAAGGTGGTGTTCTATGACTGACACTTTCAAATACATTGAGCTCTTCATTAAGGCCATTCTACTGCCTTGTTTGTCTATGGAGATTGCATGGCTGTTTTCTCGATTTTATACACGCGTCAGCTGAGGCTGTAGCTGCTTTAGGTTAGTTTTAACTGTGGCCAAGTAGACTACTGTGGCTATTTAATCATAATATAAGCCTACCAGAGTGGCCTACCATCAAAAACAAGGGAGAAAATGCATCTCATAACATTTTAACGTGGAAATGGCTGTTTTGTAGTTCAGCTTACAATCGAGGCCAAAGTGTAGGCCTACATTCCATGAGACTTTTGAAAACAAACATGCAGGGCTTGACATTAACCTGTGTATCCCCTTGTCCTTCAGTCAAGGAGGTGACTGAAAATGTTCTGTGTTGTTTGATTCAAGAAAACACATTACAAAGTTAAATGCATTATTATTCCCATACCATTATTACAGAGAATCAGACAAATTACGCTACCCTCTGCCTATTGGCTACTTTGCTTATTCAAGCCTGTCTCAAAATACAAAATTCTCCCTTTAAGACTAGAACAAATCTTTACCTGACTTGCTTTTCAAAGATTTCTAGAAATGTACATGTTTTGTGCTCTTGTAGGAAGAAATCACTCCCCTATTGCTGACGACTCACTAACTAGCAAAGGATATTAACAGAATGTGCACACATGGTTGTTTCATGCAGCTCTCGCTTTGTTCTCAAAACAAGCGCATCTACTCAAGACCGCTCATAATGTAAACACAGTCCATTTCAAAGTAAATGGCACAGATCCATATATGGCAATGGTCTATTTACATATAAACCTACTGCAGCTCTTATTGGTTATGCCGCACCGGTCTGTGTGGAGTACGGGCTGAGGCATGCGTGTCAATGCAATAGAAACCTACTCTGATGTATTCTGCCGACAACTAAGTCGTGTGTAATTTGTTTTGCATACTAATAAGTCTTGGATAGTTAGTTTTGTGTTCGTATGTTGCTTTGAAAGTGGCTAATATTGCATTGATTCTATCACAATTGCCACAGTAAAGGGAAATGTTGATAGTGTTAACTAACAGGGAAAACTCTAGAAAGTTGAGTGAAGTTCAATCTCGTGCTTCTCCGTGGGCGGATACTGTATTTCTGCACAGCAGTCTCGCCCTGTGCACCACACAGTTTAGAGAGAGCATTGATGTCCACATGCTTTTGTGTGTATATATATATAGTGTATTTAACTCCAAGTTGAGAGCTGTAGTAAGCTGTAGTAGGATCAGAGGAATGCAGGGACCCACCCTCGTGTCATTAACTGACAAACATTAGTTGATGTGGATTCTTGCCCCAATACTAACCCTCTCATCAAGCCCAGCTCTGTCATTTTGACTACCAACCAGATGGGCTAAGGACTGGATTTCTGATTCAGACAAATGTCGAGTCAAATGCTATTTTTAAGAATCCCATCCATATCTACATTTCTGAGACGTTTTGACCCAGGTTAAATCCCTTCCTCTGGCATCACTTCCAGGTGGTGGAGAAGACCAATCCAACGGAGGCGGTGGGCGTGGTCTGTAAGGTCGACGGACATTACCAGGTGGTAGAGTACAGCGAGATCACCTTGGCTACGGCTGAGAAGCGCAGCGCGGACGGACGGCTGATGTTCAATGCAGGAAACGTCGCCAATCACTTCTTCACCCTAGCCTTCCTCAGGGACATCGTCCAGTGAGTCTCAAACACACACAAACATTTATGCAAACACACAGCCACACACACCTCCATACAGTAAGTGAGTAATTACATGGTGAATGTGTATCCCTCATTAAGCAGGTATTTGAGATCATTACTTGCCTAGTGGGAGCCTCATAACCTAAGAGCTTAGTAGTGGCTTTGGACCTAGCTGGTTTCTAATGAGGAGTGTCTGTCAGCTGATATATCCCTGGAAACATCGCAGTGACTTTAATGAATATCCAGAATCTAAATGAAAGGAGAAAAAGGTGAAGTTTAGTTTGGAAGGTTGTTTTTTTTCCCTCTTCACTTTTAACAGTTAAAACCAAGTGTGTGTTTCAAATTTCCTGATCTCACTCTCTCTCTGCATCCACCTCTCTCTGCATCCCCCCTTTCAGTTCAATTCAAATGGGCTTGATTTGACATGGGAAACACACTTGCCAAAGCAAGTGAAATAATCATTAAACAAAAGTAGGGCTGTCCTTGACTAAAAAAAATCTTAGTTGACCAGGAGTCGTCTGTTCTTTTGACCAATCAATTGGTCAACATTTTAAAACGTGTATATTTTTACATATATTGACACATTTGATGTGTTTTAATCAAATCAACCATATTCACTGAGCTTGTCTGATGCTTTAAGCACACTGTTTGATTCAATAATTAACACACAAATGGTTAGCGGGAGTCCGACAGCAATTGATTTGATTGTGCCGTAATAATAGTAATAACAATAACTAGATCAAGAAAAAGAAGCATTATTATTATTATAATAGTTTTCTGACAATTTGAAACAGTGTAAACAACATTACATAAATAATACCAGGGAGGCTGTTCTGAGGGACAAAAAGTGTAAAGCCTTCATTACAGCAAAGAAAAAATTAAAAACAGCCACATTTGTGAAAATGTTTACTCGACATGTCATTGTGAGGCTTGATGCTCATGGAATGAGTAGGCTATTAAAAACTCAAACAGGCAACAGAAGCAGGATCTGTCTTATTTCTGTAGATACAGTATATTGATTTATAAAGCCAGGCACATTTAACAGTTAGGCTATTGATTATAGACCTAATTAAGTTGTGATTTCCTCTCTCCTCACTTTTCATAGAAAAGGCAATGGCGGTTTTCTCATCTCCACATTCTGTTTCTGCCTCCGCTGTATTGTTCTCAAGACAAATGTGCTGGTTAACTTTGCTATTATGCACATAGCAACATTGTCTAGGAAAAGGCGCCAATTCAACAATGCACTGATGTGTTTCAGAACCGTAGACAGCTATCACTATCCAACACGGGAGAAAGCGCTTTTGTTTTACCATTGTTCTTATGTAATATAACCATATACAATTTCAGTAGCACATGTCTTAGAGTGATGAACTGTACCATCCCCAGGGCCTCCACAATGGATTAGTCCACTTAAACAGATGCGAATCAGACAGGTGTCTTGTACACCATGATATTTGTATTTCATTCTTTTGCTACTGCTCGACTAAAGAAATCTCGGTCGACCAACAGCCTATCGACCAAACAATCTACGATGGTCTTTTACTGTCCCCAGCACAAGCTGCACCTGTGGAATGATATTGCTAATCAGCTTCTTGATATGCCACCTGTCAGATGGCTGGATTATCTTGGCAAATGAGAAATGCTCACTAACAAGGAAGTAAACACATTTGTTCACAAGTTGAGAGAAACGTTTTTTTGTGCGTATGGAACATTTCTGGGATATTTTATTTCAGCTCATGAAACATGGGACTAACACGTTTGCATTTATGTTTTTGTTCAGTCTAGGATTTCTATTTCTTTTTGCAATTTAGCAGCTATAAAACAAAACAGCAGAAATACTTTGAAAACAACTACTGCAGCATTTTTCTGACCCTAACTCACATGTGCTCATACTTGACTTTTTACTATTTTTATTCAATGTGGGGCTCGCACTGTAGAGCCCTGCAACTTGACCAACCGCCACGTGGCTGGTAATATAGACATTCTTACCTGCAAAACCTAAATCTACCCGCATTTGGCAGGTGTTAATTGTATGCCCTGGATATGGGAGTTTATCAATGTTGGATTTGTTTTCAAATTCTTTGTGGGTCTCTAATATGGTCATATATTTGGCAGGAGATTAGCAAGTGCAGATCAGTTTCCACCTCATTTTGTGGACAGTGGGCACCTCCTGTCTTCTCTTGAGAGCCAGGTCTGCCTCTCGCATTAGCAAGGCTATGCCCACAGTCTGTACAGTCAAGGATTTTCTTATTTTTGGGTCAGTCAGTGGTCAGCCACTGTGTACTCTCAGTGGGGTCTTTGTTGTTCTCGCTCTCTCTCGCTCTCTGCATCCCCGTCTTTCTCTTACCCCCTTTCTCTCTCTCCGCCGTGGTTGGCCGTGGTTTTGCAAGCTCGATCCAACTTAGCTATTTTGTGAATATTTTGTTTATTTTTTACTTTATTTGCAGGGAATGTATCTGCTATAATTTCCTACAACTGACAATAACTTTTGAACATCAGATCGGCAGTTACTTACCTCAATTCTGACTTCTATTCATCTGGCCTGGGCTCTTTCTGTAATTCCTGTTAACTCGAAATGACACAACGACAAGGTTCCAGTTTAACTTAAAAAATGGTCAAAATAATCAAAAAGTATTTTTAGTGCCGACTTCATGAATGCAAAAGTCAGCACAGTACAAGCAGTCAAAGCCAACTGTTTCTCCCTACCGTCTAGAGAGACGGTATCTAGCAACTTGAAAAACTAACACTGCATCCGGGAGAACCATGTCATACTTGCGCATCCTATTGTACCTCTGTTCGAAATCAGTGATGTAGTCCGTCATTGCAACCAAAATATCTCTCGTAACACTGTCAAAGTTTGAATATGCCTCGTAGGCATGGTCTTTCTCTTCTTTAAGAAATACGGAATCCAGTGCTCTGATCAAAGTTCCCATATCGTCATCCTTGTTCAAATCCTCCAGGGATATTTCCAGTGCTGCATCTCTCGCTCTTCCCTCGAGTGATAATACCACCGCAAGTGCTTGCTTTTTCTCGTCTAGATTAGTAACCAGGGGTCCAGATTCCAAGTTCATTTTTCCAACTTTCATATGACCTCTTCTCGTCAGTGGCACATTGTAGTTATTAGCCATCTTCTGCTACCAATGTTAACTCGAAATGACAACGACAAGGTTCCAGTTTAACAAAGTTTACTATACTATAGGGTAGCCATTCTACTCAAGGCAAGGTCCATCAACAACAAGACTCCCTGTGCAGGCGCACTCTTGACTGAGTGATAGCCCCGTAATAACAAAAATATAGGGATACTTAAAACATGAACTTAACAATTCCGACCATATTTTCATTCTACCCAAGAGGGTCAGCCGACTTTCTAGGCAGGAGTGGGGGATCCTGGCGCGATTAAGGTCAAGGGAAAATCAGCCAGCTCTTCCCTCCATTCTACTGGCCAATTGATAATAAAATGTGTAAAAGTTATCCCTCTTAAAAACATGAGGCCTGTAATTTTCATCATAGGTACACTTCAACTATGACAGACAAAATGAGAAAAAGAAAATCACATTGTAGGATTTTTAATGAATTTATTTGCAAATTATGGTAGAAAATAAGTATTTGGTCACCTACAAACAAGCAAGATTTCTGGCTCTCACATACCTGTAACTTCTTCTTTAAGATCGTTACCTGTATTAATGGCACCTGTTTGAACTTGTTATCAGTATAAAAGACAGCTGTCCACAACCTCAAACAGTCACACTCCAAACTCCACTATGGCCAAGACCAAAGAGCTGTCAAAGAACACCAGAAACAAAATTATAGACCTGCAATAGGTAAACCGCTTGGTTTGAAGAAATCAACTGTGGGAGCAATTATTAGGAAATGGAAGACATACAAGACCACTGATAATCTCCCTTCAAGATTCTTTCCCAGAACCACACGGGGGGGACCTAGTGAATTACCTGCAGAGAGCTGGGACCAAAGTAACAAAGCCTACCATCAGTAACACACTACGCCGCCAGGGACTCTCCTCTGTCAAAATAGAACTCCACTGAGTTGCATTACCTGTATTAATGGCACCTGTTTGAACTTGTTATCAGTATAAAAGACAGCTGTCCACAACCTCAAACAGTCACACTCCAAACTCCACTATGGCCAAGACCAAAGAGCTGTCAAAGGACACCAGAAAAAAAATTATAGACCTGCAATAGGTAAACCGCTTGGTTTGAAGAAATCAACTGTGGGAGCAATCATCTTTTTAAGTGGGAGAACTTGCACAATTGGTGGCTGACTAAATACTTTTTTGCCCCACTGTATGCTGCCGCTACTCTGTTTATCATATATCCTGTTGCCTCGTCACCTCACATACAGCGCCTTCAGAAAATATTCACACTACTTGACTTTTTCCATATTCTGAATTTCCAATGGATTAATTTGAGATGTGTTTGTCACTGGTCTACACACAATACCCCATAATTTCTTTTTTTTTTCTTTTTTTTTACAAATCAGTTGACAATGATAGCTGAAATGTCGTGAATCAATAAGTATTCAACCCCTTTTGTTATGGCAAGCCTAAATAAGTTCAGGAGTAGACATTTGCTTAACAAGTCACAAGTTCCATGTCCTCTCTCTGTGTGTAATAATAGGGTTTTAACATGATTTTTTTTAATGACTACATCATCTCTGTACCCCACACATACAATTATCTGTAAGGTCCCTCAGTCCAGCAGAGAATTTCAACATAGATTCGACCAGGGAGATTTTCCAATGCCTTGCAATTAAGGGCACATATTGCTAGATGGGTTAAAATATATATAAAAAAATAACCAAACATTCAATATCCCTTTTGATCATGGTGAAGTTATTAATTACATTTGGGATGGTGTATCAATACACCCAGTCACTACAAAGATACAGGTGTCCTTCCTAACTCAGTTGCAGGATATGAAGGTAACTGCTCAGGGATTTCACAATGAGGCCAATGGTGACTTTTAAAACAGAGAGTTGAATGGCTGTGATAAGAGAACTAAGGATGGATCAACAACATTGTAGTTACTCCACAATACTAACCTAGTTGACAGAGTGAATAGAAGGGAGCCTATACAGAATAAAACTATTGCAAAACATGCATCAAGGCACTAAAGTAATACTGCAAAAATAGGGGTAAAGCAATTACATTTCTGTCCTTAATATGAAGTGTTGTGTTTTGTGCAAATCCAATACAACACAATACCACTCTCCATATTTTCAAGCATAGTGGTGGCTGCATCATGTTATGGGTATGCTTGTAATCATTAAGGACTGGAGAGTTTTTCATGATAACAAATAAATGGAGTGGAGCTAAGCACAGGCAAAATCCTAGAGAAAAACCTGGATTATTCTGCTTTCCACCAGACACTGGGAGATAAATTCACCTTTCAACAGGACAATAACCTAAAACACAAGGCCAAATCTACAATGGAGTTGCTTACCAAGAAGACCGTGAATGTTCCTAAGTGGCCAACCTACAGTTTTGACTTAAATTGTCTTTAAAGTCTATGGCAAGACTTGAAAATGGTTGTGTATTAATGATCAACAACCAATTTGACAGAGCTTGAAGAATTTGGAAAAGAATGGCTAAATATTGTACAATCCAGGTATCCAAAGCTCTTAGCGACTTACCCAAAAAGACAAACTTCTGTAATCGCTGCCGGTGATTCTAACATGTATTGGCTCAGGGGTGTGAATTCTTTTGTAAATTTGATATTTCTGTATTTCATTCTCAATAAATTTTCCAAATTGTCAAAAAACCTGCTTTCACTTTGTCGTAATGGGATGTGTAGATGGGTAAAAATGTAATCCATTTCATATTCAGGCTTAAACATGACAAAATGTGGAATAATTTAAGGGGTATGAATATTTTCTGAAGGCTCTATCTACCTTTTATCAATCCAGTATCCCTGCACATTGTAAATATAGTACAGGAACTGACTTTTAATAGGTGTGTGTGCGTGCACTTACTTGTTCTTGTTTTTATGTCTCGTGTTTTTGTTCTACCTTGTTGTTTTTTGTATTACATTGTTATTAATTACTGCACTGTTGGCGTTTAGAGCTCACAAAAAAAAGCCATTACTTGTGCATGTGACATTGAAACTTGAAACTCTCTCTCAGGACGTTTGAGCCTCAGCTGCAGCATCACGTGGCCCAGAAGAAAATCCTGTATGTGGACACGCAGGGACGGCTAATCAAACCCGACAAACCCAACGGGATTAAAATGGAAAAATTTGTCTTTGACATATTCCAGTTTGCCAAGTAAGTGCAGTGATTTTTCCAGCTGACTTTAGCATGTGTGGAGCTGGCTGCATTTCCCCTTAGCCTGTGGAGAGGGAAGGGGGAGACACAGCCATGCATCCGTTAGTAAGACCCAAGTCCAGACACCCAGATCTCTGGAGCCCCAGATTCCATCCCCCATCTCCTTGGCAGGTTCCAGGACCTCAGACACCTAGCCCAAATCCCAGCTCCATAGCCACTGTCCCAGAGCCAGCCCAGCCCTCCTCCTCTGGCTGCTGGGGCCTGTAAGATGTTGGTTTTACGAGCTGCTCCAGTCTCTTTCTCAGCAGTTGATTCATGACATCACCTCTGTGTCATGTTGCTGCTTTTAGAACTTTACATGGAGTCAAAGGATTTCTCATTGCAATGAGGATGCAATTCTATGTGGCTCTATTTTAGAACTCTGCCATTCTCAGGTTGTTTTGATAAAGATGATAAATATGTTTTGTTGTTCAAGCGTGGGTTACCTTGGAAACGGTAGCACAAGATTCATTTTCACACTGTTTTGTGTGTCTCAGGGCCTTTGTGGTGTATGAGGTTCTTCGTGAAGATGAGTTTTCTGCCCTGAAGAACGCCGACAGCCAGGACGGTAAAGACACGCCCACCACGGTGAAACACGCCCTCATGTCCCTGCATCACCGCTGGGTCCTCAATGCTGCAGGACACTTTATAGATGAGAACGGGACACGTGTGCCTGCTATACCCAGGTGAGAGACACACACACCAAACACACTCACAGTGAATATACATTCTATTTATCTCTCCACCTGTTGTCACGTTCATCACCATATAGTCTCCCTGTCACACATTTTCCACAATCCCACTTTTTCTCACAGTATCCCTCTCTCGGTTCCCCTTAACCCTGTGTGTCCTGTGTAATGTTTTAATGTTTCCAGAGATGGACCTGCAGGATGTGGCACAGCTGATGTCAACCAGAAGTAACTATTTTCTGTGCTACTGACTGAGTTACTGCATGGTGACGGGGCTTTGTTTTTCACACAGTTGCTCACTGTCACACACACACCTGGGCTGTGTCTCAATTCTGTATACTGGCTTCCTCTGTCTCCTGTCCTACTTTCACCTGGTCAGTTTATTATCAGTGTGGGTGAAGGGAAGGAGAGGAAGGGACTAGTGTGTTGAGATGCAGCCTGGGGTTTAGCTGTACTAGGGCCCTGGTCAAAAGTCATAGTGAGGTCACAGGGTACCTGACCTGCCCACTGACTTGGTCTGCATGTGATTCGGTAAGTGTAGGCCAGTTTATCATCCTGTTGCTTTCACCAATCAAACCATCCTAGAGCAGTGATTATCTCAAGGAAGGAGGGAGGGAAGGAAGGAAGGATGCATAAGATATTGGTGCAGGCCCTAGTGCTAACTGGGACAGTAGCTACTAACCCATGGAATGTGGAGCATGCTGGGTCATGGGTAATGGGCGCTGGGCATGCTTTGCAATTGATTTTGAGGGGCCATTTCAGATCTGATGTTGACCAGTTACCTGTGATTGTGACGGCAACACTAAATACATTTAAATCATTGTTCAAAGATTATGATTTAAAGTAGCGTATTCAACAGCCTTTTAAAAATATTTATTACATTCATAAATGTTCATAAATGCTACTTAGTGGTGTCATTAGATTGCAATAAGGTGTAATGGCTCTTTCTGTATGATATATGCTCTCTCCCAATCAATATAGACTTCATTCACTTCCACTTCAAACTGCCTACTTAGTCTTCCTGGACCCAGATGAAGCCTACTCTTAGACTAAATGGAATCTCTGAAAGTGCTTTTTACCCCAGGAATAGGGTTTATCTGGGTCCAGGAAAAAGGTCTAGGAGTCTCTCTGATGTGAACGCTCTAATGCTTTGCTCCAAACATCTAATCATCTAAGAACAGCTGGAGCAGAGAATCACACATCCAGCTGCCTCTTCTCTTTTCTCACTCCATACACAAGAGAAAAGCACTGAACCTTTCCTTCTCTCATTCCTTCCTCCTCTTCTTTTCCCCACAGTCTGAAGGATGGAACAGACCTGCCAATCAAATGTGAGATCTCCCCACTGGTGTCCTATGGCGGAGAGGTAAGGGGGAGGGATTTAACAGTAGGGACCTGTTCAAATAGAAATACATATTAAAAAGTGATTCCTATTATAGTTACTTAATTCAGTTCAAATAGAAATAAATATTAAAAAGTGATTCTTTGTTATAGTTACTTAATTCAGTTTTACCAGTGTTGTTGATATAATAGTCTGATGTCATTTCCTGTTGTGTTGCAGGGTTTGGAGGAGCTGGTGAGTGGGCGAGAGTTCCGCCCTACCCTGGTCATCGATGAAAGTGGAGCCCACGAACTGGTGAAGAATGGCTTGTGAGGGATGGAAAATGGAAGGAGAGAGAGAGAGCGAGTGAGCAACAACCAGAGATGAGCCAAAGACCTATTCCACTCCCTCTCCTCCTCCCTAAAACTGGAAGAAACTGTGACGTTTGTTTCCGTGCAATAATGCTGCGTTCATTTGCTATCCGAAATAATTGAAACAAAATGCATTTCCAACATCCCAAAACAAGCTTCTTAATTGGAATTGTAAGTGGGAAACCTGTACTATAACTCAGTACCATGAGATCCAACCCCCAGTTGGAATGTTTTCCAACATTTTCTTTTTCTTTCTGAGGAGCACGTGGCCGCTGCACAGGATGAAGGATGGAAGTTTTGTGGGGCTGGATGAAGCATTCTGAAGATCAAGCTATTTATTTTTCTTAAGTCCAATATTTTTATCTGTCTTGTAGATGGAAATTACCACCTATGCATTTTACCAAGTGATTTGTACATACAGATACAAATAGAGATAGGTATAGCAATTGTAGTCAGATTAATATAAATTATTGATTTATTATTAACATGTAATGTTGGTTCATGGAAAGAGTTTTTTAATGATAACTGGGTTGCATAGCACACTACTGCTAGTCTTCTGCCTGATTGGCTTCCAAATGACGCTGTTCACATAAGAATTGTTTTCCAGTTTCTTTATTAAAGAAATATCCAATTTGAAGAGGTATGAGTCTTCTTTGATTAAACATAAGGTTAGCATGGTGTGTGTGCGTAGTTGTCTGCACATGAGCACCCTATGTGTAGATTTGTCGGTCCTTTGTGTGATGGGTGTGTCTTTTGCATTAGAAGTCCTGGTGTGTTGAATCAGAGTTTCCAGCAAGCAGCACATGGTTTGTGTTTTAAGATGGGCCATAGTGAGCATGCTACACTTACTGCTGTAGCCACTCAGGAAATCTACTCTGTGGCTGCTAACAGTCTCGCTCCCTCTGTCTGTCTCGGTCTCTCACACACAAACAATCCTCTCACTTTCTATTGCTGACTTTCTCCTTCCTTTTCATTTGCTCTCACTACCGCTTCTATCTCTGACAGAAGGTATTGCAGTGACCGAGGGATATGCTTACGTAACACTTTTATAAAGGATACCTATAAAGTGTAAATGTTGAATTTACTGAGGTAAATTACCTTGATGTATTTTGTAGAATGTTATATTTCTTCAGGCGGATATGAAACATGACCATGTGCATCGATAGAGTTTTAGCACACTGGACTGTCCTTAACTGGACTACTGTTGAGCGTGCTTTCCTCACTAAGCCTGGATGCTTTTCCATCATGAAGGAAGGGGTGCATTTAAAGGGTAATTCCACCCCCTTATCATTATTTGATACGTTGATCCTTACCTTCCTCATTATCCCTTTTATTTCCTGAGTCTGGTGTTTTAGTCCACATCAACTATGGAACACTGGCGGTGATATTGTTATCAGGTGGTGATTGTCCTTACTCATCACTAAGGTGAGCTCATTCTGTGGTCCTAGTGTTATCAATGTATAAAAGTGCTTCATGAATTGTAAGTATCTGTGTACGTGCAGTGTGTACTCACTGGGCTACACACAGTACCCCATAATAATGAACAGCTGAAATGTCTTGAGTCAATAAGTATTCAAGCCCTTTGTTATTGCAAGTCTAAATAAATGAATGAGTTTGCTTAACAAGTCTCATGTTGCATTTACTCACTCTGTGTGCAATAATAGCGTTTTTTACTTTAATGACTACCTCATCTATGTACCCCACACATACAATTATCTGTAAGGTCCCTCAGTCGAGCAGTGAATTTCAACACCGATTGAACCACAAAGACCAGGGAGATTTTCCTATGCCTCGCAAAGGTCACCTATTGGTAAATCAGTCAAAAATGTTTTTGTAAAACAAGTTATTAATTACACTTTGGATAGTGTATCAATACACCCAGTCACTACAAAGATACAGGTGTCCTTTCTAACTCAGTTGCAGGAGAGGAAGGAAACTGCTCAGGGATTTCAATATGAGGCCAATGGGGACTTTAAAACAGTTACAGAGTTGAATGGCTGTGATGAGAGAACTGAGGATGGATCAACAACATTGTAGTTACTCTACAATACTAATCTAGTTGACAGCGTGAAAAGAAGAAAGCCTGTGCATCCTGTTTGAAGCAAGGCACTAAATTAATACTGCAAAAAAATTGGCAAAGCAATTCACTCTTTGTCCTGAATACAAAGTGTTATGTTTTGGGCAAATCCAATAAAACACATTACTAAGTACCACTCTTCATATTTTCAAGCATAGTGGTGGCTTGTTTGTGTTATGGATATGATTGTAATCGTTCAGCACTAGAACATTTTTCAGGATAAAAAAAGAAAGAATGTAGTTAAGTATAGCCAGAATCCTAGAAAACCTGGTTCAGTAAGCTTTTCACCAGACACTGGGAGATTAATTCACACTAAAACACAATGCAAAATCTACACTGGTGTTGCTTACCAAGAAGACAGACAGTGACCAGCATGGTCAAATAATAATGATCACAGGCAGAACAGTTGAAACTGGAGCAGCAGCACGGCCAGGTGGACTGGGGACAGCAAGGAGCCATCATGTCAGGTAGTCCTAGGGCTCAGGTCCTCACACCTACTCATTTTCTATTTATTTGTACTATTTTCTATGTTGTAGAATAATAGTGAAGATATCAAAACTATGAAATAACACCAATCATGTAGTAACCAAAAAAGTGTTAAACAAATCTAAAATATTCTCAACTAACATCAAGGCGGTGGCCCGTTCCTGTAGGTTCATGCTCTACAACATCCGCAGAGTACGACCCTGCCTCACACAGGAAGCGGCGCAGGTCCTAATCCAGGCACTTGTCATCTCCCGTCTGGATTACTGCAACTCGCTGTTGGCTGGGCTCCCTGCCTGTGCCATTAAAACCCCTACAACTCATCCAGAACGCCGCAGCCCGTCTGGTGTTCAACCTTCCCAAGTTCTCTCACGTCACCCCGCTCCTCCGCTCTCTCCACTGGCTTCCAGTTGAAGCTCGCATCTGCTACAAGACCATGGTGCTTGCCTACGGAGCTGTGAGGGGAACGGCACCGCAGTACCTCCAGGCTCTGATCAGGCCCTACACCCAAACAAGGGCACTGCGTTCATCCACCTCTGGCCTGCTCGCCTCCCTACCACTGAGGAAGTACAGTTCCCGCTCAGCCCAGTCAAAACTGTTCGCTGCTCTGGCCCCCCAATGGTGGAACAAACTCCCTCACGACGCCAGGACAGCGGAGTCAATCACCACCTTCCGGAGACACCTGAAACCCCACCTCTTTAAGGAATACCTAGGATAGGATAAAGTTATCCTTCTCACCCCCCCCCTTAAATGATTTAGATGCACTATTGTAAAGTGGCTGTTCCACTGGATGTCATAAGGTGAATTCACCAATTTGTAAGTCGCTCTGGATAAGAGCGTCTGCCAAATGACTTAAATGTAATGTAAAATGTAATGTTCCTGAGTGGCCGAGTTACAGTTTTGACTGAAAATCTATTGCAAGACCTTAAAATGGTTGTCTAGCCATGATCAACAACCACTTTGACAGAGCTTGAAGGATTTTGAATAGAATAATGGTCAAATGTTGCACAATCCAGGGTTGAAACACTCATAGAGAAAATCCCAGAAAGACTCACAGCTCTAATTGCTGACAAAGGACCTTCAACAAAGTATTGACCCAGGGGTGTGAATACTTACGTAAACGAGATATTTCTGTATTTAATTTTCAAAAAATGTGCAAACATTTCCAAAAACATGTTTTCACTTTGTCATTATGAGGTATTGTGTGTAGATGGGTGAGAACATATTTAAGCCATTTTGAATTCAGGCTTTAACACAACAAAATGTGGAATTATTCAAGGGGTATGAACCATTTCTGAAGGCACTGTATTTGTCAACAGTATCAAATGTAATTTCCTCCACACAACAAGAATATGCAACGTTGAATTTACATTGTTTTGCTGCCGTGAATTAAAGTGGTTTCATCGCTACCTCAGGCTATCAAAATAACTTTCTCCTCCAGGAGAAAAAAAGCATTCTGATTGGGTACTGGGCTCTGACTTAATTGAAACCTTATTTGTAGCATGTGAAATTCTGGGACTTTGGCATGCCCCCAAGAATTCTCAGAATGCGATTCCCCCTCTTTCTCTGCCTCCGCTCCAAGCTCCGTTTTATTATTTTTTTCAAGGGTGTCTTGCATCAGCCCAGTGAGTATGAGAGGGAACTGAGCGGAGCGAGGAAGAAAATATCGAAAAGGCTTGGATTCTGACAGAACTGGGGGCACGGACACTCACTGGAATATTCCACCGCTTCCTCTGAACAAATGGTTTGAGAGGACACAACTCTTTAAAAGTACGTTTCAAACTTTTTCTCAAAAATAACAATTTTTTAAATGTGTTTCAATGGCGAAGGGTTTGGGTTGCACTGGAAGCTATAGTGATACTTTGCTTTCTTAGAATTGTGTCAGTACCTCTAGGTGTCTCAGCGTGTTTATAGTCTAGTTATGAACCCAGTATCCCGGGTTTTCTTGAGTGAGAGAGAGCTACTGTTTACATGGCAGACTAGAATAGAGGATAGCAGAGAGATGAGATGCAGCCTATCTCAGATCCACACTTCACTGTGTAAAGCACCGCTGCAATCCAGCTGCTATACACAGAGGCCATTTACACTCATACTGTATTAACTGTGTCTAGTTTGATTTAAAATGACATCTCTTTAAAAATGTTGACTGAAAAAATATGTTGTGCTTCCCCATTGATAGAGGGATATTGTAAGTCTTGTTTTATTGTCTGGAGAAGCAGCAATGGAACTAATGCAGAAATAGCTTGAGGCTTTTTCACTTTCGTGCATCGAGTTCAAACCCCAGAGAGAATTTGTTGTGCTTTGTTTTTCTGGACATTTGTTTACTGTGTTATGGAAAAGTTGAGCAACTGTAGACCACTTGAGTTCCTGGCCCTGATATGTTATTTTGGCTTGGTATTATCATACATACCATGCATCTTTGTGTGTCTATCCTTGTCCTCTTGTGTCATGCAGGCAGGATATAGGTATTACGTAGGTGGTATGTGGGTGACAGATCCAATCCAAACAGAGGCTAAATTCAACCATTTTTGATGTGGGGACGTACCGCAATCACTTAGCAGGCAGTTTTATCCCAAATAAATATCAATATATACATAGTCATGACTCATACAGGATCTAATGGTCACTGGTCTGGTGTTGCCGGCACCTCGCTCCAGCCGGGCTGAGCCATCTGAACCAGGTTAGTGTAGATGACCACAGTGTCATAAAGGACAGTTGTTCTGAGGAGGTCAAGGTGGTGAGGCATGTGGTGTGACCCCTTAGCCATTCCTGGCAGGGTGTGAGTGGGTATGTGAGAGTGTGTGTTGAGCCAGGTTCATGACCTCACTGATGGTAATAGCCAGTCTTGACATCTCTCTTCCAGCTCTCAACATGTGCTTTAAGTTATCAGAGGAATAGACATATCATTTCAATTAGCAACTCCTCCCTCGCTCTCTTTATCTCTCCATCCCTGCCTCCCTCTCTCCCTCCTTCCCCATGGGGCCTCAGAGTCTGTCCAGATACAGAGGTAGAGATGTAATGACACACTACTGAACCAGCAGGGTCAGGGTGTAATTTCAACTCCTTTCAAAACACAGCAGAGGCACCCAGTGCTTACATGGACTTGCCTGCCTGCCGTAGGTCCATGTCTGACTGAGCCCATACAGATCAGGCCCCTCGCTGGCAGCATATTCCATAGTGTACCATTTTGATGTACTCTTATGGGTCAAACTTTATTTGGATAGTTTGGATATTCCATGGAAAAAGTATTCTATGTATTATTGTGGGTCACATTTTATTTGGATAGTCCGGAAAGTTAATCTGTAGGTGCTGTACAGATGGTCATACTATCAACAAACTATCTGTTGATAACAAACTGCTTGCTAAAGTTAGGGTTAGGCTTAAAGGGTGTTTTCACATATTTTCCTCTTTAAAATAACTGATCTCAGTCCTCTTTAAAAAAATATATATTTTTAAATGTACTCAGAAAATGAGAACATGAAAGCTGGTGGTTCCTTTTAACTTGAGTCTTCAATATTCCCAGGTAAGAAGTTTTAGGTTGTAGTTATTATAGGACTATTTCTCTCTATACCATTTGTATTTCATATACCTTTTAGTTTAGTTTATTAATTTGACCATTTAAAAAAAACAAGCACACATAAAATGTAAAAGCCATACATGCACATGAATAAAATCATCAAGGATAACACACATAGTCTGGGACTTATTTCCATTGTGGTCCTCTTGAGACAAGATGGCTAGACAAGATCAAACACAGTATGGCAGTGAAATAATAAAACATAAACAAAGAAGAAGAACATCTATCTCATTCCAGTTACATCATAGGGGTCATTCATATGGGCATTGGATGTTCTAATAGGTACTTTAATATTGCTAGCCTAATCTCTGGAGTTGATAGGCTTTAAGTCATAAACAGCGCAATGCTTGAAGCACAGCGAAGAGCTGTGGCAAATGCACGAAAGTGCTGTTTGAATGAATGCTTACAAGCCTGCTGCTGCCTACCACCGCTCAGTCAGACTGCTCTATCAAATCATAGACTTAGTTATAACATGATAACACACAGAAATACAAGCCTTAGGTCATTAATATGGTAAAATCCGGAAATTTTGAAAACAAAATGTTTATTCTTTCAGTGAAATACGGAACCGTTCTGTATTTTATCTAACAGGTGGCATCCATCAGTCTAAATATTGCTGTCACATTGCACAACCTTCAATGTTATGTCGTAATTATGTACAATTCTGGAAAATTAATTACGGTCTTTGTTAGGAAGAAATGGTCTTCACACAGTTCGCAACGAGCCAGGAGGCTCAGACTGCTGCATATACCCTGACTCTGCTTACACAGAATGCAAGAAAATTGACACAATTTTCCTAGTTAAAAGAAATTCATGTTAGCAGGCAATGTTAACAAAATATGCAGGTTTAAAAATATATACTTGTGTAAGGATTTTAAGAAAGGCATTGATGTTTATGATTAGGTACACATTTGTGCAACAACAGTGCTTTTTTTCATGAATGCACTTGTTAAATCACCTGTTTGGCGAAGTAGGCTATGATTCAATGATAAATTAACAGGCACCGCATTCATTATATGCAACTCAGGACAAGCTAGATAAACTAGTAATATCATCAGCCATGGGTAGTTAACTAGTGATTATGTTAATATTGATTGTTTTTTATAAGATAAGTTTAATGTTAGCTAGCACCTTACCTTGGCTCCTTGTTGCACTCGCATAACAGGTCGTCAGCCTGCCACACAGTCTCCTCGTGGAGTGAAATGTAATCGGCCATGTAATCGGTGTCCACAAATGCCGGTTTCCGATTGTTATGAAAACTTGAAATCGGCCCTAATTAATCGGCCATTCCGATTAATCGGTCGACCTCTACTCCGGAGTTCCTTTTGAGTGTTCACACTGCACAAAACAATTAAGCAAACCACACGTAGTTCACTAAAATTGGCCGAAAGGGACCATGTGTGAAAACACCCTTTGAATAAGGTTTAGGGTTAGGGGCTTGTGTTAGGGTTAGGGTTAGGGTTAGGGTATGGGTAAACTAGGGTTAGGGTATAGGTAAACTAGGGTTAGGGTATGGGTAAACTAGGATTAGGGTATAGGTAAATTAGGGTTAGGGTATAGGTAAACTAGGGTTAGGGTATAGGTAAACTAGGATTAGGGTATAGGTAAACTAGGATTAGGGCTAAGGTATAGGTAAACTAGGGCTAGGGTATAGGTCAACTAGGGCTAGGGTATAGGTAAACTAGGGTTAGGGTATCGGTAAACTAGGGTTAGGGTATCGGTAAACTAGGGTTAGGGTATAGGTAAACTAGGGTTAGGGTATAGGTAAACTAGGATTAGGGTATAGGTAAACTAGGATTAGGGTATAGGTAAACTAGGGTTAGGGTATAGGTAAACTAGGGTTAGGGTATAGGTAAACTAGGGTTAGGGTATAGGTAAACTAGGGTTAGGGTATAGGTAAACTAGGGTTAGGGTATAGGTAAACTAGGGTTAGGGTATAGGTAAACTAGGGTTAGCGTATAGGTAAACAAGGATTAGGGTATAGGTAAACTAGGATTAGGGCTAAGGTATAGGTAAACTAGGGCTAGGTTATAGGTAAACTGGGGCTAGGGTATAGGTAAACTAGGGTTAGGGTATAGGTAAACTAGGGTTAGGGTATAGGTAAACTAGGGTTAGGGTATAGGTAAACTAGGGTTAGGGTATCGGTAAACTAGGGTTAGGGTATAGGTAAACTAGGGTTAGGGTATCGGTAAACTAGGGTTAGGGTATAGGTAAACTAGGGTTAGGGTATTGGTAAACTAGGGTTAGGGTATAGGTAAACTAGGGTTAGGGTATAGGTAAACTAGGGTTAGGGTATCGGTAACTAGGGTTAGGGTATAGGTAAACTAGGGTTAGGGTATAGGTAAACTAGGGTTAGGGTATCGGTAACTAGGGTTAGGGTATAGGTAAACTAGGGTTAGGGTATAGGTAAACTAGGGTTAGGGTATCGGTAAACTAGGGTTAGGGTATCGGTAAACTAGGGTTAGGGTATAGGTAAACTAGGGTTAGGGTATCGGTAAACTAGGGTTAGGGTATCGGTAAACTAGGGTTAGGGTATATGTAAACTAGGGTTAGGGTATTGGTAAACTAGGGTTAGGGTATAGGTAAACTAGGGTTAGGGTATCGGTAAACTAGGGTTAGGGTATCGGTAAACTAGGGTTAGGGTATCGGTAAACTAGGGTTAGGGTATATGTAAACTAGGGTTAGGGTATATGTAAACTAGGGTTAGGGTATAGGTAAACTAGGGTTAGGGTATAGGTAAACTAGGGTTAGGGTATAGGTAAACTAGGGTTAGGGTATATGTAAACTAGGGTTAGGGTATAGGTAAACTAGGGTTAGGGTATAGGTAAACTAGGGTTAGGGTATAGGTAAACTAGGGTTAGGGTATAGGTAAACTAGGGTTAGGGTATCGGTAAACTAGGGTTAGGGTATAGGTAAACTAGGGTTAGGGTATAGGTAAACTAGGGTTAGGGTATAGGTAAACTAGGGTTAGGGTATAGGTAAACTAGGGTTAGGGTATATGTAAACTAGGGTTAGGGTATAGGTAAACTAGGGTTAGGGTATAGGTAAACTAGGGTTAGGGTATAGGTAAACTAGGGTTAGGGTATAGGTAAACTAGGGTTAGGGTATATGTAAACTAGGGTTAGGGTATAGGTAAACTAGGGTTAGGGTATAGGTAAACTAGGGTTAGGGTATATGTAAACTAGGGTTAGGGTATAGGTAAACTAGGGTTAGGGTATCGGTAAACTAGGGTTAGGGTATAGGTAAACTAGGGTTAGGGTATAGGTAAACTAGGGTTAGGGTATAGGTAAACTAGGGTTAGGGTATATGTAAACTAGGGTTAGGGTATCGGTAAACTAGGGTTAGGGTATAGGTAAACTAGGGTTAGGGTATATGTAAACTAGGGTTAGGGTATAGGTAAACTAGGGTTAGGGTATAGGTAAACTAGGGTTAGGGTATCGGTAAACTAGGGTTAGGGTATAGGTAAACTAGGGTTAGGGTATAGGTAAACTAACCTAGCAGGGGTAAAAGAAACAACTGAAACTATACTGAGCATAAATATAAATGCAACATGCAACAATTTCAAAGATTTGACTGAGTTACAGTTCATAGAAGGAAAACAGTCATTTTAAATAAATTCATTAGGCCCTAATCTATGGATTTCGCAGGTGGGTGGGCCTGGGAGGGAATAGGTCATGGGGGGGCCTGGGAGGGAATAGGCCATGGGGGGGGGGGGGGGGGAATAGGCCCACTCACTTGTGAGCCAGGCCAACCCACTGGGGAGTTTATATTTCTGTTCAGTATAGATCCCCTACATACTGGTCTTACAAATAATTAGGAAAAAATGTTTGGGAGGTTCTCTTCTGCACTATTCAACCAATCCAGTAAATGTGGAGGAGGAGTTGAGTGTCGCCTTGGGTGAGTTCGAGCGGATCACTTTTGTCAAGTCAGTGGTCACCGCCTTTTCAAAGTGTGTTGCATTATGGGGATTAAAATTGTCCAGCATAGGGCCTCCCGAGTGGCGCGGTGGTCTACTAGAGATTCTGGGTTCAACTCCAGGCTCTGTCACAACTGGCCGCAACCTGGAGGCCCATGGGGCGGCGCACAGTTGGCCCAGCTTCGTCTGGGTTAGGGAGGGTTTGTCCGGCAGGGATATCCTTGTCTCATCGCGCCAGGTGTACAGTGTTTGCTCCGACACATTTGTGCGGCTGGCTTCAGGGTTGGATGGGCATTGTGCCAAGAAGCAGTGCAGCTTGGTTGGGTTGTGTTTTGGAGGACGCATGGCTCTCGACCTTCGCCTCTCCCAAGTCCGTATGGGAGATGCAGCGATGAGACAAGACTGTAACTACTACCAATTGGATACCACTTGGGCAGAAAAAAGGGGTAAAAATGATTTTTTTTTTAATTGTCCGGCGTGTGCCTACATGTCAACTGCATGAGGCCATGACTCTTCACCATGACTCTTAATATATATATCCCATTTAGCAGACGCTTTTGTCCAAAGCGACTTACAAGTCGGCTGGGGCCACTACTTTTTCATATGGGTGGCCTCAGCGGGAATCGAACCCACAACGCTTGGCGTTGCAAGCGCCATGCTCTACCGACTGAGCCACACTTCACCATGACTCTTCACCATGACTCTTCACCATGACTCTTCACCAACCTTATCCTGCTGCCATCGCCTGCATTGTTGGAGGTGATTTTGTTTGACCCATGCAAACGTGACCCAAGATGTGACTGAAAAAGGAACTAACTTTCCCCAATTCGTGTATACATGGATATGAGCAAATTAATGTGATGTTTGAGGGTCTCTCACACCAATTTATTGTACAATGTACACACATATATTTTCACTTCATGAGTTTGTGATATGGCGGTTGGAGACATGTTTATTTTTACATTACAAAGACAAACTTGAAAACAATGTCAACACCGCCATGTTGTACTGGGCCTTGCTGTTGGAAAACCACATCAGTGTCCGACTCTTGGCTGTCGCAGATGCACCACACCCGACTTCACTCCTCGACTTTCGTCTACAGTCGGTTTGTTTTCACCTTACCACTCAAACGAGCCCCTTGTTAATGTCCAAAAGCAGAAGTAGTGTCACAGGCTCTATTTCCATTTCCCCTGAGAACCGGAACATCCGGTTGTTGGGGACTCGGCGGAGGATAGGGTAAGGCTTAAGTTTAGGGTTAGAGCTAGGGTTGGGGTTGGTAGATAGTTGGTTAAAATGTTACTGATAGTCTGTAGAGCGTTTACAGATGGACTATACGAATAAAGTGTTATATTTAAAGACAGGGTGAACTACTGGTTAGTATGCACAGTCACACTCAGTCTTGTCCTACTCTAAGTACCAGTGTACATGAATATCACAACCACCCAAACGTCTAAACTGGTTCGTGATCAATGCTTAGCAAACTAGGCTGAAGTTGTTTGTCTCTTGATGGTTCAGTTTTGAGGTCCATATGATGAGAACATAGTGAAGAAAGAGATGAATAAAACATAATGACTTTGCTTTGAGTGGGAAAATGCCTTGAGTGGATGGATAGAGAGGAAAGAGAAAAACAGAGGGAAGACCAATGAGACGGAGCTGGTCTCTTAACGCCTCACACAGATGGATGGATTGGCAAGAACCTGAAAACAACAGGAAAATGTTAGAGAGAAATATCTCAGCTCTCTCTCTATCTCTCTCTCTCAAGTGACTACTACTAAAGAATGGAACATTTTGTTGAGTATCATGAATAAGCAGTACGATATTCAAGGAAACATAATGATCCAAACTGTCTCTGAGTGTACTGGAGTGTCTTGGGAGAAATGTCTTGACAGCTTGAAACCACTCAGACATACCGTAGTAATAGAACAATACCTATGGTGGTGTTTTTAGAAGTAGAAGTGGAGCAGTAGCACATTATTTGGATAGTCCCAAGGAGATGTTTGTAGATGTTCAGTAGACGTTCAATAACTGTCAACAACATTTCAACTCCACTAACCCTAGCCCTAACATGAACCCTTATCCTAACCTTAAACTTAACCCTTACACTAACTGTAAAATTAATATTTACGTTAACCCTAATTCTAAACCAGTTGCTTATCAACGGATAGTTTGTTTGTATAGTATGACCATCTGTATGGGACGATCCAAATAAAGTGTGACCGTGGAGATATTTGTAGTAGCAGTAGTAGTGTTACATTTGCAAGCAGTAGTTGGGTAATTTATTGAAGCAGCAGTAGTTGGTAATATATTGAAGCAGTAGTAGTGGTGTAATTTATTGAAGCAGCAGTAGTTGGGTAATTTATTGAAGCAGCAGTAGTTGGGTATTTATTGAAGCAGCAGTAGTTGGGTAATTTATTGAAGCAGCAGTAGTTGGGTATTTATTGAAGCAGCAGTAGTTGGGTAATTTATTGAAGCAGCAGTAGTTGGGTAATTTATTGAAGCAGCAGTAGTTGGGTAATTTATTGAAGCAGCAGTAGTTGGGTAATTTATTGAAGAAGCAGTAGTTGGGTAATTTATTGAAGCAAGCAGTAGTTGGGTAATTTATTGAAGCAGCAGTAGTTGGGTAATTTATTGAAGCAGCAGTAGTTGGGTAATTTATTGAAGCAGCAGTAGTTGGGTAATTTATTGAAGCAAGCAGTAGTTGGGTAATTTATTGAAGCAAGCAGTAGTTGGGTAATTTATTGAAGCAGCAGTGGTTGTACTTTAAGTGGTAATATTGACATGAACAGATTTAGTTGAGTAGTAAATAATTGAGATGGATGGATAAAGGCAGAGTGAGAGTGGGTCTGGGGCTCTGAGAGGATTTAAGCACCATGGTCCAGCAGACTGACTGCTGCTGTTATGGGGGGAAATGGAAAATAACTTCTTGGACCTGACCGTTGAGTTTCCACAGGGCTTCATTTAACTCTAAAAACTCCATCCAATACTGTTCAGTTTAAAACCTCTCTTCTTTTTCTCCTCTCCCTCTCTCTCTTTCTCTCTTTCTTGCTTTGTCTTTCTCTCTCTACTTTCTCTCTTTTCCTCTCTGACGCTTCCCCTCAGTCTCTCGCTCTCTCCCTCAGGTCTCGTTAAGCCCAGCTGGGTATCATTAACGCTGAATACAGTCCAGATAGTCTTACCAGCCAGACAGTCAGGGAGAGGGTCACTAGTATCAGGACTGGGAGTGACACCAATTGAGAGTGTATAGTGTTTGAGTGTGTGTCACACAGAACCCTACAATTGTGTTGTTGATTCGGACTTCATCCTAGGTAGCACATGGACCAGCCATCATTCTATATAATCTTCCCTTCTCCCCCTCCCTGCCATGTGTCACACATTAGCATTACACATAAATGCACATAATGGAGTCTTGTGCTCTCCAGTGTTTCCTCTCCCTCCCACCTCTCGTGTGTGTGGCGTGCATGCGTGGCACGCGTGTGTCACAGTCTGAAACTTTACAGCCTATTTTTATATGCCTACACCTGGCTCTGGTTTTGGATTAAAAAAGCAACTACATTTGATTAGGATTTCATGCATTTCCATCAAAATGAAATCTCTGCTATGACATGTTATGGGCTTAAGGGGAAACTAGAGAAGCTGTAATCAGAAGCTGATGTGGCTGGTCATGGTAGCTTGTCTAGCGTATGGCTGCATACACACACATACACAGCTCCAGCTAATGAACACATGGCCAATAAAATGCTCTCTGCATTGTTTTACTTTCTGTTAATTTGCCCCGCCTGTCTGCCCAGGTTGCATTGCTCTTACCAGCCATAGCTTGTACTTTCACACCCTTGAATTAATCAAATGTTTAGGTTTTTATGTTTTCCAGAGAAGAATAGTTTGTGGATATAATTGTATGTTTGCATGTGCATGTGTGCAGTGTACACGCATGTGTGTCCTTGTGTGGCCTGCGTGTGTGGCCTGCGTGTGTGTGTATGTGACCAATTTTATTGGTCACATACACATGTTTAGCAGATGTTATTGCGGTTGTAGCATAATGCTCCGACAGTGCAGTAATATCTAACAAGTAAAAAATAACAATTACACAACATATACCCAATACACACAAATCTAGTAATGGAATTAAGAATAGAAAAATATATGAAAATGCAATGTCAGCAGCTTAGAATAAGATACAGTAGAATAGTATAGGATACAGTATATACATACAGTGGGGCAAAAAAGTATTTAGTCAGCCACCAATTGTGCAAGTTCTCCCACTTAAAAAGATGAGAGAGGCTTGTAATTTTCATCATAGGTACACTTCAACCATGACAGACAAAATGAGAGAAAAAATCCAGAAAATCACATTTTAGGATTTTTAATGAATTTATTTGCAAATTATGGTGGAAAATAAGTATTTGGTCACCTACAAAGAAGCAAGATTTCTGGCTCTCACAGACCTGTAACTTCTTCTTTAAGAGGCTCCTCTGTCCTCCACTTGTTACCTGTATTAATGGCACCTGTTTGAACTTGTTATCAGTATAAAAGACACTTATCCACAACCTCAAACAGTCACACTCCAAACTCCACTATGGAGAGCTGTCAAAGGACACCAGAAACAAAATTGTAGACCTGCACCAGGCTGAGAAGACTGAATCTGCAATAGGTAAGCAGCTTGGTTTGAAGAAATCAACTGTGGGAGCAATTGTTAGGAAATGGAAGACATACAAGACCACTGATAATCTCCCTCGATCTGGGGCTCCACGCAAGATCTCACCCCGTGGGGTCAAAATGATCACAAGAACGGTGAGCAAAAATCCCAGAACCACACGGGGGGACCTAGTGAATGACCTGCAGAGAGCTGGGACCAAAGTAACAAAGCCTACCATCAGTAACACACTACGCCGCCAGGGACTCAAATCCTGCAGTGCCAGACGTGTCCCCCTGCTTAAGGCAGTACATGTCCAGGCCCGTCTGAAGTTTGCTAGAGAGCATTTGGATGATCCAGAAGAAGATTGGGAGAATGTCATATGGTCAGATGAAACCAAAATAGAACTTTTTGGTAAAAACTCAACTCGTCGTGTTTGGAGGACAAAGAATGCTGAGTTGCATCCAAAGAACACCATACCTACTGTGAAGCATAGGGGTGGAAACATCATTCTTTGCGGCTGTTTGTCTGCAAAGGGACCAGGATGACTGATCCGTGTAAAGGAAAGAATGAATGGGGCCATGTATCGTGAGATTTTGAGTGAAAACTTGCAAGGGCATTGAAGATGAAACGTGGCTGGGTCTTTCAGCATGACAATGATCCCAAACACACTGCCCGGGCAATGAAGGAGTGGCTTCGTAAGAAGCATTTCAAGGTCCTGGAGTGGCCTAGCCAGTCTCCAGATCTCAACCCCATATAAAATCTTTGGAGGGAGTTGAAAGTCCGTGTTGCCCAGCAACAGCCCAAAAACATCACTGCTCTAGAGGAGATCTGCATGGAGGAATGGGGCAAAATATCAGCAACAGTTTGTGAAAACCTTGTGAAGACTTACAAAAAACGTTTGACCTCTGTCATTGCCAACAAAGGGTATATAACAAAGTATTGAGATAAACTTTTGTTATTGACCAAATACTTATTTTCCACCATAATTTGCAAATAAATTCATTAAAAATCCTACAATGTGACTTTCTGGATTTTTTTTCTCATTTTGTCTGTCATAGTTGAAGTGTACCTATGATGAAAATTACAGGCCTCTCTCATCTTTTTAAGTGGGAGAACTTGCACAATTGGTGGCTGACTAAATACTTTTTTGCCCCACTGTATGAGATGGGTACTGCAAGATATGTAAACATTATTGAAGTGACTAGTGTTCCATTTATTAAACTGGCCAGTGATTTCAAGTCTATTTACAGTGCCTTGCGAAAGTATTCGGTTCCCTTGAACTTTGCGACCTTTTGCCACATTTCAGGCTTCAAACATAAAGATATAAAACTGTATTTTTTTGCAAAGAATCAACAACAAGTGGGACACAATCATGAAGTGGAACGACATTTATTGGATATTTCAAACTTTTTTAACAAATCGAAAATTGAAAAATTGGGCGTGCAAAATTATTCAGCCCCTTTACTTTCAGTGCAGCAAACTCTCTCCAGAAGTTCAGTGAGGATCTCTGAATGATCCAATGTTGACCTAAATGACTAATGATGATAAATACAATCCACCTGTGTGTAATCAAGTCTCCGTATAAATGCACCTGCACTGTGATAGTCTCAGAGGTCCGTTAAAAGCGCAGAGAGCATCATGAAGAACAAGGAACACACCAGGCAGGTCCGAGATACTGTTGTGAAGAAGTTTAAAGCCGGATTTGGATACAAAAAGATTTCCCAAGCTTTAAACATCCCAAGGAGCACTGTGCAAGCGATAATATTGAAATGGAAGGAGTATCAGACCACTGCAAATCTACCAAGACCTGGCCGTCCCTCTAAACTTTCAGCTCATACAAGGAGAAGACTGATCAGAGATGCAGCCAAGAGGCCCATGATCACTCTGGATGAACTGCAGAGATCTACAGCTGAGGTGGGAGACTCTGTCCATAGGACAACAATCAGTCGTATATTGCACAAATCTGGCCTTTATGGAAGAGTGGCAAGAAGAAAGCCATTTCTTAAAGATATCCATAAAAAGTGTTGTTTAAAGTTTGCCACAAGCCACCTGGGAGACACACCAAACATGTGGAAGGTGCTCTGGTCAGATGAAACCAAAATTGAACTTTTTGGCAACAATGCAAAACATTATGTTTGGCGTAAAAGCAACACAGCTCATCACCCTGACCACACCATCCCCACTGTCAAACATGGTGGTGGCAGCATCATGGTTTGGGCCTGCTTTTCTTCAGCAGGGACAAGGAAGATGGTTGAAATTGATGGGAAGATGGATGGAGCCAAATACAGGATCATTCTGGAAGAAAACCTGATGGAGTCTGCAAAAGACCTGAGACTGGGACGGAGATTTGTCTTCCAACAAGACAATGATCCAAAACATAAAGCAAAATCTACAATGGAATGGTTCAAAAATAAACATATCCAGGTGAATGGCCAATTCAAAGTCCAGACCTGAATCCAATCGAGAATCTGTGGAAAGAACTGAAAACTGCTGTTCACAAATGCTCTCCATCCAACCTCACTGAGCTCGAGCTGTTTTGCAAGGAGGAATGGGAAAAATTTCAGTCTCTCGATGTGCAAAACTGATAGAGACATACCCCAAGCGACTTACAGCTGTAATCGCAGCAAAAGGTGGCGCTACAAAGTATTAACTTAAGGGGGCTGAATAATTTTGCACGCCCAATTTTTCAGTTTTTGATTTGTTAAAAAAGTTTGAAATATCCAATAAATGTCGTTCCACTTCATGATTGTGTCCCACTTGTTGTTGATTCTTCACAAAAAAATACAGTTTTATATCTTTATGTTTGAAGCCTGAAATGTGGCAAAAGGTCGCAAAGTTCAAGGGGGCCGAATACTTTCGCAAGGCACTGTATATAGGGCAGCAGCCTCTAAGGTGCAGGGTTACGTAACTTGGGGGAAGCCGGCTAGTGATGGCTTTTTAACAGTTTGATGGCCTTGAGATAGAAGCTGTTTTTCAGTCTCTCTTTCCCAGCTTTGATGCACCTGTACTGACCTCGCCTTCTGGATGATAGCGGTGTGAACAGGCATTGGCTCGGGTGGTTGTTGTCCTTGATGATATTTTTGGCCTTCCTGTGACGTCGGGTGCTGTAGGTATCCTGGTTAGCAGGTAGTTTGCCGCTGGTCATGTGTGTGTGTGGGTGTCACCCTCTTAGCCCATTAATCACTACCAGATCTCAACACTGACTGAAGTTGGGAGCAAATTATAGCTTTCAGATAATCTCTCTGCTTTTTCTCTTCTCTGTCTTTCAGTCTGTTTCAGAGGCAGATATCTTTCAGTCAAGCTCTATGGTATATTAATGTATAGGGAAAGAGGTAAAGATCTCAGCTCTGATATGCACAATCATGACACTTCCTGAAGCCACATCATATGATAGGTTAGGAAAGGTTAGATTCTGTATCAAAAAATTGGTTTACACAACCTGAATACAAGAGGAAGAGGGGGGTGCGGAAGGAGAAACAATAAGGGGTCACTGTTTATATTATTTTGTGTTTATTAATTCAGCCTTCTCGTTCATGAGTAACTAGGCACATTCAGGACCTCACATCCTAGTGGTTGACTGTGTTTCAAAGCAGGCTGTGTATAGTGACAGGTGGTGTGTTTCAGAGCAGGTTATGGAGTAAGTTGTAGGGATACCCCTTTAATCAAGGCTGACTGGTGATTTCATGCTGCTATCATTGGTCTGTACAGCTTTACTTCACTGTAATTGGCCACTATAAAAGATAACTACCCTGCCTGGCGCACTACACAGTCAGGCTGAGGGAAGGCAGACCCTACACACACAGGCAAAGCATGCACGCGGGCACACACACATACACGCAGAGACAGAATTACACACATTGCAGACTTTACTCAATGGTCTCAGGTTGTGCTGTAGAGCCCAGTTGGTTCCACAGTATATCAAACCTCTCCATTCCTCTTCCTTTACTGTCTTTAAGCTCTCTTCCATGCACAGAATACTGTGCATAGACTTACACGTATATTCAACAGTTGTTCCTACACCATCAAATGATCTTAGTTGCATAAACATTTTTCACTTTGCTTCCATTTTGCTGTCGTCCTTTGCCGTTATTGAGCTGATCACCCCATGAAAAGTCTGGAGCAAATGTTATTCACATCGCAGTTCACTTTTACTCTGAGCCTGGGCTTGTTCCACAGCCACTCTCCTCTCTCCAGTCGTTCTCTCTACCCTTCTCATCTCTCCACTACTCCTCTTGCTCATGGCATAGCATGTGAGTGCTGCTGACAGTAGAGCCTGGTCAAAGGGCCAAGGGACCAAGGCAGGCGAGCAGAGGAGGGGACCAGAGCAGGGCACCTCTGTGCGTTGACTCTACCGGTTCCCCCATGGTGCAAGCACCATCAGCCCTCTGTATGACCGTGAGAGGATGAGGGAAGGAGAGGAAGTCTTTCCAGGAGAAGATGATTTGTTTCTGCACATCCAAAACCCCTGTGCAAACAGCATAAAACCCACATCCCCTCTCTTTTCAGTTCCACCTTGTACTAAATACAGTGCACACGGTTTGATCAGCAGTAGCAGATTGTTTCAGTTCACAGACCGTTTCAGTTCACTGACAGTGCTCACGTCTTGATATGTGTCTGTCTCCACACAGTCAACATAAAAGTTTCTGTCCAGTGCAGCCAGTTCATGATATCTGTAGCTGAATAACCATTTCCCAATTCCAGCCCCACAAAGCCCAGTCTGTGGTTTTCTGACGGGAGTATCTGTCCTTAGCCACTTCCTGTTCTGAGCCTGGGGGGAACCAATCGTTTTGCAGAACATTCTTTTTCCCAGCACCAGAAGCAACATTCTGGTCTTCATATTTAGGAACATCATACTAAGTTGCTGCTCTGTACAACTTCAACCCACTAACTTCACTTTACATGAACATGCATTTGGAGTTAAATAAAAGCAAGAGGGAGTGACAGAGCATGATGATAGTGAGAACATTTCTGATCCAATCTTCAAAATAAAACATTAATGAAAAGTAAAAACATTCATGAAAGCTTTGAAGCACAGTAATATTTCTCTCCCATAGGTTTTACCACTGTGAACCTGTGAGATAAGTTAATATTTCTGACTGGTTGGGTTCTGGTGGCAAGGGAGCAGTTAGGTCCGGGGGGGGGGGCTGATGATGGTGGGCAAAGGGGGTGGCTGGGGAAGGCTGAGGACTTCCAGTACTGGGGAGTGGTTAGGACTGGTGGGACATCTAGGAGAGGTCTCACTGTCTTCCTGGCAGGTGGGATGAGGTGAAGCTGGGAAGAGGTGGATGGGAGATTAAGCTGTATGGGGATGTGGGATTGAGGGTTCCTGTGGTGTTTCATAGACATTTTTGTTTTACACGCATTGTAATGTCCAAACCTTAAACAACTTACCAAATTGTACCATTGTGTATTCTACTGCTTATTCCCATGATTGGTCTAAATATTTTTTTTAACAGGAATACTTATGCAGTGCTTTGACCAGCTGTGTGTGTGTGAGGGAGGGTCAGTCAGACAGACTTCTCAGTCACATCAGCCTATTCATCAGTAGGAATTATCCACCAGCCTACACACACAGTCCACACACACACTCACACACACTGCCACGTCTCACCTCCCTTTAATTATCCAGATGTGTCACTTCAACAAAGAGTCCATTGAAGGGGAATACGTCCATATTTTATACAGGGAGAGCAGACTCTTCTATGGTAGAAAAATATACAAGGAAAACTTTAGTTTATGAGTCTTTCCTTTTGACAGTTACATAATGTACAGTGGGGCAAAAAAGTATTTAGTCAGCCACCAATTGTGCAAGTTCTCCCACTTTTAAAGATGAGAGAGGCCTGTAAATTACATCATAGGTACACTTCAACTATGACAGACAAAACGAGGGAAAAAAATCCAGAAAATCACATTGTAGGATTTTTAATGAATTTATTTGCAAATTATGGAGGAAGAAAAGTATTTGGTCACCTACAAACAATCAAGATTTCTTGCTCTCACAGACCTTTAATTTCTTCTTTAAGAGGCCCCTCTGTCCTCCACTCGTTACCTGTATTAATGGCACCTGTTTGAACGTTATCAGTATAAAAGACACCTGTCCACAACCTCAAACAGTCACACTCCAAACTCCACTATGGCCAAGACCAAAGAGCTTGGAGATTGGGAGAATGTCATATGGTCAGATGAAACCAAAATAGAACTTTTTGGTAAAAACTCAACTCGTTGTGTTTGGAGGACAAAGAATGCTGAGTTGCATCCAAAGAACACCATACCTACTGTGAAGCATGGTGGTGGAAACATCATGCTTTGGGGCTGTTTTTCTGCAAAGGGACCAGGACGACTGATCCGTGTAAAGGAAAGAATGAATGGGGCCATGTATCGTGAGATTTTGAGTGAAAACCTCCTTCCATCAGCAAGGGCATTGAAGATGAAACGTGGCTGGGTCTTTCAGCATGACAATGATCCCAAACACACCGCCCGGGCAACGAAGGAGTGGCTTAGTAAGAAGCATTTCAAGGTCCTGGAGTGGCCTAGCCAGTCTCCAGATCTCAACCCCATAGAAAATCTTTGGAGGGAGTTGAAAGTCTGTGTTGCCCAGCAACAGCCCCAAAACATCACTGCTCTAGAGGATATCCGCATGGAGGAATGGGGCAAAATATCAGCAACAGTGTGTGAAAACCTTGTGATGACTTACAGAAAACGTTTGACCCCTGTCATTGCCAACAATGGGTATATAACAAAGTATTGAGATAAACTTTTGTTACTGACCAAATACTTATTTTCCACCATAATTTGCAAATAAATTCATTTAAAAATCCTACAATGTGATGTTCTAGATTTTTTTTCTAATTTTGTCTGTCATAGTTGAAGTGTACCTATGATGAAAATTACAGGCCTCTCTCATATTTTTAAGTGGGAGAACTTGCACAATTGGTGGCTGACTAAATACTTTTTTGCCCCACTGTATTACTCTGGGAGCACAAGACAGGGCACTGTGTGCAGATAGAACTATACTGAACAAAAATATAAACGCAACATGTAAAGTGTTGGTTCAATATTTCATGAGCTGAAATAAAATATCCCAGAAATGTTTCATATGCACAAAAAGCTTATTTCCCTCAAATGTTGTGCATGAAAGTGTTTATATACCTGTTAGTGAGCATTTCTACTTTGCCAAGATAATCCATCCACTTGATGTGTGTGATTTACCAAGAAGCTGATTTAGACCTCATGCAGCTTGTGCTGGGGACAATAAAAGGCCACTCTAAAATGTGCAGTTTGTCACACAACACAATGGCACAGATGTCTCAAGTTTTGAAGGAGTGTGCAATTGGCATGCTGAGTGCAGGAATGTCCACCAGAGCTGGTGACAGAGAATTGAGTGTTAATTTCTCTACCATAAGCCGCCTCCAAATTTGTTTTAGAGAATTTGGCCTTACAACCACAGACCACCTGTAACCATGCAAGCCCAGGACCTCCACATCCGGCTTCTTCCAACTGCGGGATTGTCTGAGACCAGCATCCTGGAAAGCTGATGAAACTCAGGAGTATTTCTGTCTGCAATTAAGCCTTTTTGTTTGGAAAAACTCTTTCTGATTGGCTGGGCCTGGCTCTCCAGTAGGTGGGCCCTATGCCTTCCCTGGCCCAACCATGGCTGCGCTCCTGTCTAGTCAAGTGAAATCCATAGATTAGGACCTAACAAATGTACTTCAATTGAGTCATTTCCTTATGAACTGTAACACAGTAAAATCTTAACAAATGTGCATGTTGTGCTGACATTTTTTTCAAAATAGTTAAGAGGTCAATAAATACTGTGTTATTTTTTTCTCTTCAACGGTTAAACCATTTTAGACAATTATTATATCTGTACTTATTCTTTAGGATCCCGTTTGGGTTTTATTTGGCAGTTTTGTGTTCATAAAAAAGAACAGTGGTCTCTCAATTTTTTTCCATCTCTCTCTGTCTCACTCTTTCTCTCTGATAACCCCATCAGTGATTTGACCTCCACACCTCAGACTCTCGGGGTATCAGATATGGCCCTTGAGTGCTTTGTTTGACTTCTCTCCGACCGGTTCAAGCCTGATTGTTTTCCTTTGTGGCCTCCGTGAAAGCATTGAGAAGTGCTTTGCTGTCTGACATTCGTTTGTTATTCTAAAGATGACTTTGATCTGAGTTTTCTGTTGACTGTTTGACTTTGTCAGACAGACATCTGAGACTCCCAGCTTCATCTGTTATTAATGCATATATGGTAGGGTGGACCATAAGGTTGAATTCCCCTTCAGGATTTAGTACAGAAATAGGATCAAGCATTTAGTTTGCCCCTGTCTCATGATGTCAGTTTATTTGACAGCAGTAATGAGGGACAGACAGCAGTGGACCAAAGCACAACCGTTCACTTGCTTTGTTAAATATCAATCCCCAGCCTCTAACCCTATACCCTATCCTCTACCCATGACTTCTATTCCCTGCATGCTCCAGTTTAGTGCGCACTGTCAAGCACATTGCATGTATCAGAAGTCAACTGTATAACTTAGGTTGCATATGTGCACACTAGGCACAGTATGGTACATTCAACTCCAACCAGAGCCCAGTGAGTAATATAGTCTTTGAGAGCTGGTTTTGGGGAGGCCCTACTTAGTAAGTCTAGGTTGATTCCTGCAGGAGCTATAGGAGTGTATGAAACCCATTCCTGGGTACAATTAGCCCTATAGTTGGCCCCAGCAGCCCCATAGAGCAGGCTGTGTACTAACACACAACAGTAGACCCCTAGCAGCAAGCCCACTTGAGCAGGCTGCGTGAGGAGGAATGTGAGGGACAGTGTTTGGCAAGACACAGGTCCTGTCTGTCCACTCTGCCTCACTCCGGCCCCTCACCTTAGGCCTAGGAGGACCCCTAACTCCCCCTGTGCCTCCTCATGTACCTCGTTCTGTCATGCTACCTCCGCCTCTCTTCCTGTCTCCCCTGTTCCTCCCCTGTCTCCCTCTACTCCCCTGAATTTACCTTCAGATCAGAAGATCCAACAAATTTCTGCTGTCTATAGGGCCTCTAGTATAGCTGCAGAATGATAGAGTTAGTTGGACCCTGAAGAGCTGGGGGTTGAATAGTCTGATCAAGATCCTCTCCACCTCATTTTAGTCAGGAAATATTTTAATCAGTGAGGTGAGGTGAGTGGTTGGCCTTATGCACCTGTGCTCTCTTGTTTTTTCTTATCTCCCCCTCCCTGTCTACCTCCCTCTCTCTCCAGTCCTGACAGCCTGTCAGTGAGAGGTGAGTGAAACTGAACAGTAGCTCAACCATTGGACTGTAGAAACACTACTCTCAATAGTTTGCTGCATCAGAATAAAACATTGTCAAGAGGAGTTACTCACTGATCATTACTGAAAGCTTGATCTCAGCTCCTAACATGTCAGCAAACTTTTACAGACATTGCAAAAACATTTACATTTGGACTTGATAACTATCGTAACCTTTTCACATGAAAAAGGAATTTGAGTTTAAAACGATACTGGTGAGTGGATAAGTGTTCCATGCTGCTATGAAATGAGAATGAGCAGAAGTTTTCCATAATGGTGAATGTGAGACAGCCCATAACCCTGTGTCCTGTGTGTCAGAGCCTGCTCTGATGTTACCATAGCAAAGCCTTGTTATGAGACAACAGCCCTACGCTCCATGCAGATACCTACCTGGATGGAGAATACAGCTCTTACTAAGTAAAAGTACTTTTGAAGTACTACTTAATTCGTTTTTCTGCATATCTGTACTTTACTATTTGTATTTTTGACAACTTTTACTCTACTACATTCCTAAAGAAAATATGTACTTTTTACTCGCATCCATTTTCCCTGACACCCAAAAGTACTTTTGGAATGGTCAAGTAGAACAGCAATATGGTCAAATTCTCACACACATCAATATAACGTGTTGTCATTACTGCTGCCTCTGAACTGATGGACTTACTAAACACAAATAATGTGTCTGTAAATTATGTCTGAGTGTTGGTGTGATCTTGGTAGTTGGTACATTTTTTTAAAACAATTCAATCGTGCCATCTGGTTGGCTTTATTTAAGGAATTTGAAGTATGACAGTTGAGTACTTTTTCCACCACTGTACTTACACTACCGGTCAAAAGTTTTAGAACACCTACTCATTCAAGGATTTTCTTTATTTTTACTATTATTCTACATTTTAGAATAATAGTGAAGACATCAAAACTATGAAATAACACATATGGAATCATGTAGTAACAAGACGTGTTACACAAATCAAAATATATTTTATATTTGAGATTCTTCAAAGTAGCCACCCTTTGCCTTGATGACAGCTTTGAACACTCTTGGTATTCTCTCAACCAGCTTCTTGAGTGGGGGGAGTCACCTGGAATGCATTTCAATTAAGAGGTGTGCCTTAAGTTAATTTGTGGAATTTCTTTCCTTAATTCGTTTGAGCCAATCAATTGTGTTGTTGCAAGGTAGGGGTGGTATACAGAAGATATCCCTATTTGGTAAAATACCAAGTCCATATTATGGCAAGAACAGATCAAATAAGCAAAGAGAAACTACAGTCCATCATTAATTTAAGACATGAAGGGTCAGTCAATATGGAAAATTTCAAGAACTTTGAACGTTTCTTCTTGTGCAATCACAAAAAACATCAAGCGCTATGATGAAACTGGCTCTCATGAGGACTGCCACAGGAATGGAAGACCCAGAGTTACCTCTACTGTAGAGGATACGTTCATTCGAGATAGCAGCCTCAGAAATTGCAGCCAAAATAAATGCTTCACAGAGTTCAAGAAACAGACACATCTCAACATCAACTGTTCGGGGGAGACTGTGTGAATCAGGCCGTCATGGTTTAAATGCTGAAAAGAAATCACTACTAAAGGGCACCAATAATAAGAAGAGACTTGATTGTGCCAAGAAACTCAAGCAATGGACATTAGACCGGTGAAAATGTGTCCTTTTGGTACCAACCGAAAGACACAGTGTTGGTGAACGGATTATCTCTGAATGTGTATTTCCCACTGTAAAGCATAGAGAAGGAGGTGTGATGGTGTGGGGGTGCTTTGCTGGTGACACTGTCAGTGCTTTATTCAGAATTCAAGGCACACTTAACCAGTATGGCTACCACACGATTCTGCAGCGATACGCCATCCCATCTGGTTTGTGCTTAGTCCCACTATCATTTGTTTTTCAACAGGACAATGACCCAACACACCTCCAGGCTGTGTAAGGGCTATTTTACCAAGAAGGAGAGTGATGGAGTGCTATATCAGATGACCTTGCCTCCACAATGCGCTGACCTCAACCAAATTGAGATGGTTTGTGATGAGTTGGACCGCAGAGTGAAGGAAAAGCAGCCAACAAGTGCTCAGCATATGTGGGAACTCCTTCAAGACTGTTGGAAAAGCATTCTAAGTGAAGCTGGTTGAGAGAATGCCAAGTGTGCAAAGCTGTCATCAAGGCAAAGGGTGGCTACTTTGAAGAATCTCAAATATAAAATATATTTTGATTTGTTTAACACTTCTTGTTACTACATGATTCCATGTGTGTTATTTCATAGTTTTGATGTCTTCACCATTATTCTAAAATGTAAAAAAAAATAAAGAAAAACCCTTGAATGAGTAGGTGTTCTTAACCTCTGTGCTCTGTGCAGGCCAGTCAAATTCTTCCATACTGATCTTGACTATCCATTTCTGTATGGACCTCACTTTGTGTATGGGGGCATTGTCATGCTGAAATAGGAAAGAGCTTTCCCCAAACTGTTGCCACAAAGTTGGAAGCGCAGAATCGTCTAGAATGTCATTGTATGCTGTAGGGTTAAGATGTATTTTCAATGGAACTAAGAGGCCTAGCTCGAACCATGAAAAACAGCCCCAGACCATTATTCCCCCTCTATCAAATTTTACAGTTGGCACTATGCATTCGGGCAGGTAGCGTTCTCCTGGCATCCGCCAAACCCCAGATTTGTCCGTCGGACTGCCAGATGGTGAGGCGTGATTCACCACTCCAGAGAACGTGTTTCCACTGCTCCAGAGTCCAATGGCGGCAAGCTTTACACCACACCAGCCGACGCTTGGCATTGCACATTTTTATCCTAGACTTGTGTACGGCTGCTCGGCCATGGAAACCCATTTCATGAAGCTCCTGACGAACAGTTCTTGTGCTGATGTTGCTTCCAGAGGCAGTTTGGATCTCAGTAGTGAGTGTCGCATCCGATGACAGACCATTTTTACGTGCTACGCGCTTCAGCACTTGTCGTTCTCGTTCAGTGAGCTTGTGTGGCCAACCACTTTGCGGCCAATCCGTTATTGCTCCTAGATGTTTCCACTTCACAATAACAGCACTTAGAGTTGACCGGGGAAGCTTGTTGGAAAGGTGGAATCTTATGACAGTGCGGTGTTGAAAGTCACAGAACATGGCCTTGGTAAATGGAAAATCTGTTGGGTTTTTTTCATGCTAACTCTATGTCCACTTTTATACATGAGAGCTGTTCTCTCTGGCCACATGGTAAATACCTCTCTGACTCTCCCTCCCCAACACATGACACAAGCCACCAGCTGTTTGTGTTTCATTAACTGTTTGAGCCCAGCATTAACACCTATATATTTACCCTTATAAGGAGGCCAGTGTCTTAGTGTGATATGTCTGTAATCTGATATAACAGGAAATGGAGCCCTTCTGAAGGAGAAACTAACTAGATGATTTTGTTGATGATGGTGAATGCACAATGAGGCCATTCAGAGGTCGATGGGTGTTGGTGAAGGGGAGCTGTTGAGAGTTTGTACAGTTTTACAGCTGTTTTGTTCTGTGATTAGCTGATTACAATAACACAATTACAGTGATGTTATTATATTTGTGAAAGTAAGGATGGTTTAGAAATCGTATGCCGAATGTCTGTCGACTTGCATGAAAGCAGGATTCCTTATATTCTGGAATTTATGATATCATAAATGTCTATTGATTTATAGGAACTGTATATAGATAAAGAAGTCGTTCTGTAACGTCGGGTGTCATCAGAGTTCCATCTTGGCAGTGGTATTGGGCAGCAGATCTGAATATGTATCCCACAGCCAGAATACAACTCTGTTATATTGTATGAAACTCCAGGTTTTAACACTGATATATGGCAGTGGCCTGGTTATTGTGAGGTTCCTAGGTGGTGTGAGTATGCAAGTGTGGTCTCTGGGTGTAGAGCTATGTGAGTGTGTGGAGGATGGTAAGTATGTGTAAATGTTTACTGCAGAGGGCACAGCGAGGTTTAGTGTGTGTGGGGGCGAGTGGGTGGTCATGTTTAACTATACTTGTGGAGACCAGAAGTCCCAACAAGTATAGTAAACAAACAAATCCTTTTAAGAACTGGGGACATTTCTCCACAAGTTAGTATAGTAGTACACTAGTATTTCTAGAGGGTTTAGGGTTCTGGTTAGAATTAGTGTTAGGGGTAGGAGCTAGATTTAGGGTAAGGTTTAGGGTAAGGTTTGAAGTAAGGGAAGTAGTGAAAATTGGATTTTGAATGAGACTGAATTGATTGTCCCCACAAGGTCAGTTATACAAGACTGTGTGTGTGTGCCTGTGCATGTGTGCGTATGTGTGTGTGTGGTTGTGAGGAGTGCTGTGCTGCTTGACCCTGACATGTTAATCTATCAGCCACTCCTACGCAGCCTCGCACTGCCAAGAGAAAGTTGTTTGGCCAGGGATGAACAGCCGGAAATGTCCCACACACAAACACACACACACACACACACACACGTGCCCCTTTGGCCTAGGATGACGACCAAGGAACCTCCCCTTTGGCTTTCTGATCTCTCCAGCTTAACTCTATACAGTCCATAGTACACTCTTCACCCCTCTGCCTTTCTCTTCAAAACCACACTGCCACTTTACCTAAGGTTCCGAAACCCTATGAATTTACATGGTAGTTGCATAGGTGCAGTGTATTGACATTGCATTTCCACATTGTTACATGGTACTTCCAACTATTGCTGTCCAAAGATTACAATCTTACTAGAGAAAAGTTCACTTTTATATTAACAAAGATAGAACAACCACTAATGATTCTGCTCCAGTCGTTCTCCTTCTTTAAATAGTGTTTGTTACATAAGAAGCTATTAACACTGTGAGATTGCCACATCCTTAGACTGTTTGTAATTATGTAACAATCAATTAGAATGACAGTAAAGCATTTACATGTGCAACCCCAACTCTCTCCCCCCACACCTTTTACTGGATCATTAATACATGTGCCACCCCAACTCTCTCCCCCCACACCTTTTACTGGATCATTAATACATGTGCCACCCCAACTCTCTCCCCCCACACCTTTTACTGGATCATTAATATATGTGCCACCCCAACTCTCTCCCCCCACACCTTTTACTGGATCATTAATACATGTGCCACCCCAACTCTCTCCCCCCACACCTTTTACTGGATCATTAATAGTGGTAGGTCAGACAACCACATGAGACTAGAGTAAATCACTAAAAGATCACTGTGAGTGGACATCGGAGGATGGAGAACTACTAAAGCATGTTACACACACACACACACACAGCCAGGGGATGGAGAACTACTAAAGAATGTTACACACACAGCCAGGGGATGGAGGACTACTAAAGAATGTTACACACACAGCCATGGGATGGAGGACTACTAAAGAATGTTATACACACAGCCAGGGGATGGAGAACTACTAAAGAATGTTACACACACAGCCAGGGGATGGAGAACTACTAAAGAATGTTACACACACAGCCAGGGGATGGAGAACTACTAAATAATGTTACACACACAGCCAGGGGATGGAGAACTACTAAAGAATGTTACACACACAGCCAGGGGATGGAGAACTACTAAATAATGTTACACACACAGCCAGGGGATGGAGGACTACTAAAGAATGTTACACACACAGCCAGGGGATGGAGAACTACTAAAGAATGTTACACACACAGCCAGGGGATGGAGAACTACTAAATAATGTTACACACACAGCCAGGGATGGAGAACTACTAAAGAATGTTACACACACAGCCAGGGGTTGGAGAACTACTAAATAATGTTACACACACAGCCAGGGGATGGAGGACTACTAAAGAATGTTACACACACAGCCAGGGGATGGAGAACTACTAAAGAATGTTACACACACAGCCAGGGGATGGAGAACTACTAAAGCATGTTACACACACACACACACACACAGCCAGGGGATGGAGAACTACTAAAGAATGTTACACACACAGCCAGGGGATGGAGGACTACTAAAGAATGTTACACACACAGCCAGGGGATGGAGGACTACTAAAGAATGTTACACACACAGCCAGGGGATGGAGAACTACTAAAGAATGTTACACACACAGCCAGGGGATGGAGAACTACTAAAGAATGTTACACACACAGCCAGGGGATGGAGAACTACTAAATAATGTTACACACACAGCCAGGGGATGGAGAACTACTAAAGAATGTTACACACACAGCCAGGGGATGGAGAACTACTAAATAATGTTACACACACAGCCAGGGGATGGAGGACTACTAAAGAATGTTACACACACAGCCAGGGATGGAGAACTACTAAAGAATGTTACACACACAGCCAGGGGATGGAGAACTACTAAATAATGTTACACACACAGCCAGGGATGGAGAACTACTAAAGAATGTTACACACACAGCCAGGGGATGGAGAACTACTAAATAATGTTACACACACAGCCAGGGGATGGAGAACTACTAAATAATGTTACACACACAGCCAGGGATGGAGAACTACTAAAGAATGTTACACACATACAGCCAGGGGATGGAGGACTACTAAAGAATGTTACACACACAGCCAGGGATGGAGAACTACTAAAGAATGTTACACACACAGCCAGGGGATGGAGAACTACTAAATAATGTTACACACAGCCAGGGGATGGAGGACTACTAAAGAATGTTACACACACAGTCAGGGATGGAGAACTACTAAAGAATGTTACACACACAGCCAGGGATGGAGAACTACTAAAGAATGTTACACACACAGCCAGGGGATGGAGAACTACTAAATAATGTTACACACACAGCCAGGGGATGGAGAACTACTAAAGAATGTTACACACACAGCCAGGGGATGGAGAACTACTAAATAATGTTACACACACACACACACACACAGCCAGGGGATGGAGAACTACTAAAGAATGTTACACACACAGCCAGGGGATGGAGAACTACTAAATAATGTTACACACACAGCCAGGGATGGAGAACTACTAAAGAATGTTACACACACAGCCAGGGGATGGAGAACTACTAAAGAATGTTACACACACAGCCAGGGGATGGAGAACTACTAAATAATGTTACACACACAGCCAGGGGATGGAGAACTACTAAAGAATGTTACACACACAGCCAGGGGATGGAGAACTACTAAATAATGTTACACACACAGCCAGGGGATGGAGAACTACTAAAGAATGTTACACACACAGCCAGGGGATGGAGAACTACTAAATAATGTTACACACACAGCCAGGGGATGGAGAACTACTAAAGAATGTTACACACAGCCAGGGGATGGAGAACTACTAAAGAATGTTACACACACAGCCAGGGGATGGAGAACTACTAAATAATGTTACACACACAGCCAGGGGATGGAGAACTACTAAAGAATGTTACACACACAGCCAGGGGATGGAGAACTACTAAAGAATGTTACACACACAGCCAGGGGATGGAGAACTACACAAAGCCAGGGGATGTTACACACACAGCCAGGGGATGGAGAACTACTAAATAATGTTACACACAGCCAGGGGATGGAGAACTACTAAAGAATGTTACACACACAGCCAGGGGATGGAGAACTACTAAAGAATGTTACACACACAGCCAGGGGATGGAGAACTACTAAAGAATGTTACACACACAGCCAGGGGATGGAGAACTACTAAAGAATGTTACACACACAGCCAGGGGATGGAGAACTACTAAAGAATGTTACACACACAGCCAGGGGATGGAGAACTACTAAAGAATGTTACACACACAGCCAGGGGATGGAGAACTACTAAAGAATGTTACACACACAGCCAGGGGATGGAGAACTACTAAAGAATGTTACACACACAGCCAGGGGATGGAGAACTACTAAAGAATGTTACACACACAGCCAGGGGATGGAGAACTACTAAAGAATGTTACACACACAGCCAGGGGATGGAGAACTACTAAAGAATGTTACACACACAGCCAGGGGATGGAGAACTACTATTTTAATGTTACACACACAGCCAGGGGATGGAGAACTACTAAAGAATGTTACACACACAGCCAGGGGATGAGAACTACTAAACATTACTAAAGAATGTTACACACACAGCCAGATGGGTTACACACACAGCCTGGAGAACTACTAAATAATGTTACACACACAGCCAGGGATGGAGAACTACTAAAGAATGTTACACACACAGCCAGGGGATGGAGAACTACTAAATAATGTTACACACACAGCCAGGGGATGGAGAACTACTAAATAATGTTACACACACAGCCAGGGATGGAGAACTACTAAAGAATGTTACACACATACAGCCAGGGGATGGAGAACTACTAAAGAATGTTACACACACAGCCAGGGATGGAGAACTACTAAAGAATGTTACACACACAGCCAGGGGATGGAGAACTACTAAATAATGTTACACACAGCCAGGGGATGGAGAACTACTAAAGAATGTTACACACACAGTCAGGGATGGAGAACTACTAAAGAATGTTACACACACAGCCAGGGGATGGAGAACTACTAAAGAATGTTACACACACAGCCAGGGGATGGAGAACTACTAAATAATGTTACACACACAGCCAGGGGATGGAGAACTACTAAAGAATGTTACACACACAGCCAGGGGATGGAGAACTACTAAATAATGTTACACACACACAACACACACACAGCCAGGGGATGGAGAACTACTAAAGAATGTTACACACACAGCCAGGGGATGGAGAACTACTAAATAATGTTACACACACAGCCAGGGATGGGAAGATGTTACACACACACTACTAAAGAATGTTACACACACAGCCAGGGGATGGGAATGAACTACTAAAGAATGTTACACACACAGCCAGGGGATGGAGAACTACTAAATAATGTTACACACACAGCCAGGGGATGGAGAACTACTAAAGAATGTTACACCACACAGCCAGGGGATGGAGAACTACTAAATAATGTTACACACACAGCCAGGGGATGGAGAACTACTAAAGAATGTTACACACACAGCCAGGGGATGGAGAACTACTAAATAATGTTACACACACAGCCAGGGGATGGAGAACTACTAAAGAATGTTACACACAGCCAGGGGATGGAGAACTACTAAAGAATGTTACACACACAGCCAGGGGATGGAGAACTACTAAAGCCAATGTTACACACACAGCCAGGGGATGGAGAACTACTAAAGAATGTTACACACACAGCCAGGGGATGGAGAACTACTAAATAATGTTACACACACAGCCAGGGGATGGAGAACTACTAAATAATGTTAAAGCCAGGGGATGTACTACACACACAGCCAGGGGATGGAGAACTACTAAAGAATGTTACACACACAGCCAGGGGATGGAGGACTACTAAAGAATGTTACACATACAGCCAGGGGATGGAGAACTACTAAAGAATGTTACACACACAGCCAGGGGATGGAAAACTACTAAAGAATGTTACACATACAGCCAGGGGATGGAGAACTACTAAAGAATGTTACACACATACAGCCAGGGGATGGAGAACTACTAAAGAATGTTACACACATACAGCCAGGGGATGGAGAACTACTAAAGAATGTTACACATACAGCCAGGGGATGGAGGACTACTAAAGAATGTTAAAGTATTTACATTTAGATGTATGGATATAGTTTTATGTACGGTTTTATTACTCAGAGCTGGCTACTGTAATGTTAAATTATCCCCGCCATTTTAATACGCTTTCACTCTTCACTCGTGGTAAGATAATGAATGAATGGAAATTCCACTTTCAGACAGCAATTATTGTCTTTATTGAGCAAATGAAAACCATTCCTCCAGGAAAGCTGCAGCTTTCCCTTGAACCTCTCAGATGATCTGGTTCCCTGGAGGAAAGACATGAAACTGCACCAACTGCCTGAATATACCACATGGATCCAAATACAGACCCTAAAACTTCTGTTTCATTTCACCACAGTCCAAATACTTAAACTTGTATGACATATTCTGACGGTTGTTTTCTCATTGATTTCAGGTTTGAAGACCCTCTGTGTGTGAAAGTGTGTGTGTGTGTGTGTGTTTGGGATGAAGTGCCTGTGGGGGGGACACTTTCCGCTGATCATCCTGCTCTACCTGTTAGGAGACGTCACCTCACAGGTTAACCCAGGTGAGTGTTGGCATGGGAATGGTATGGAGAACGTTGTGTGTGTGTGTGTGTGTGTGTGTGTGTGTGTGTGTGTGTGTGTGTGTGTGTGTGTGTGTGTGTGTGTGTGTGTGTGTGTGTGTGTGTGTGTGTGTGTGTGTGTGTGTGTGTGTGTGTGTGTGTGTGATTCTGATAGGTGAGAATTGTCTGTTAATTGAATGATTAGAATATTCCGCCCTGAACCATATACTTGTATGGAATTGATTAGAATGTATAAAATCATAATCAATAAATGTGTAGTCCTAGTCAGAATTAGGGTGAAACAATATGTCTTTATGGTATTTTAAACACAGACTGTCTGAGCTTAGTGCCGACCTGACTAGAGATTTGGGAGAGAGAGGGGAGTACGTCAAGGACAAGGTCACTATCTCTGTCGGCTGGGTAGTGAGACAGACAGTGTGTGCATAGCAGGACATGTGTGTGCGTATGTGTGTACATGTGTGTGCATGTGTGGGCGTGGGAAGTCAGTATAAAATAAAATAAATTGTATTCTTGACTTTAGAACGTTCCGTGAATAAACCTTTTTGACTATTTAGCTGGGCCTCCATCTGTTTCATTCGACCAGGATCTTACTCATTCTGGTTTGCAGACTGAGAGTAATATAATTAAATTGGGTTATGTACCTGGAGAACATAATTATCTTATCAGTTTCCATGTGGTGGCCTTAAATGCTACTGCTGTCTCTTTGATGTGAGTGGGACTGTTCTGTTGTCCATGGGTCTCCACTGTTCTGTTGTCCATGGGTCTCCACTGTTCTGTTGTCCATGGGTCTCCACTGTTCTGTTGTCCATGGGTCTCCACTGTTCTGTTGTCCATGGGTCTCTCCACTGTTCTGTTGTCCATGGGTCTCCACTGTTCTGTTGTCCATGGGTCTCCACTGTTCTGTTGTCCATGGGTCTCTCCACTGATCTGTTGTCCATGGGTCTCCACGATTCTATTGTTCATGGGTCTCTTCACTGTTCTGTTGTCCATGGGTCTCTTCACTGTTCTGTTGTACATGGGTCTCTCCACTGTTCTGTTGTCCATGGGTCTCCACTGTTCTGTTGTCCGTGGGTCTTCACTGTTCTGTTGTCCGTGGGTCTTCACTGTTCTGTTGTCCATGGGTCTCCACTGTTCTGTTGTCCATGGGTCTTCACTGTTCTGTTGTCCATGGTTCTCTCCACTGTTCTGTTGTCCATGGGTCTCTTCATTGTTCTGGTGTCCATGGGTCTCTTCACTGTTCTGTCGTCCATGTTCTGGTCTCTTCACTGTTCTGTTGTCCATGGGTCTCTCCACTGCTCTGTTGTCCATGGGTCTCTCCACTGTTCTGTTGTCCATGGGTCTTCACTGTTCTGTTGTCCATGGGTCTCTCCACTGTTCTGTTGTCCATGGGTCTCTGTTGTCCATGGGTCTCTTCACTGTTCTGTTGTCCATGGGTCTCTTCACTGTTCTGTTGTCCATGGGTCTCTCCACTGTTCTGTTGTCCATGGGTCTCTCCACTGTTCTGTTGTCCATGGGTCTCTCCACTGTTCTGTTGTCCATGGGTCTCCACTGTTCTGTTGTCCATGGGTCTCCACTGTTCTGTTGTCCGTGGGTCTTCACTGTTCTGTTGTCCATGGGTCTCCACTGTTCTGTTGTCCATGGGTCTCTCCACTGATCTGTTGTCCATGGGTCTCTCCACTGATCTGTTGTCCATGGATCTCCACTGTTCTGTTGTTCATGGGTCTCTTCACTGTTCTGTTGTTCATGGGTCTCTTCACTGTTCTGTTGTCCATGGGTCTCCACTGTTCTGTTGTCCATGGGTCTCCACTGTTCTGTTGTCCATGGGTCTCTCTACTGTTCTGTTGTCCATGGGTCTCTCCACTGTTCTGTTGTCCATGGGTCTCCACTGTTCTGTTGTCCATGGGTCTCTTCACTGTTCTGTTGTCCATGGGTCTCTTCACTGTTCTGTTGTCCATGGGTCTCCACTGTTCTGTTGTCCATGGGTCTCTCCACTGTTCTGTTGTCCATGGGTCTCCACTGTTCTGCTGTCCATGGGTCTCTCCACAGTTATGTTGTCCATTGGTCTCCACTGTTATGTTGTCCATCGGTCTCCACTGTTCTGTTGTCCATGGGTCTCCACTGTTCTGTTGTCCGTGGGTCTTCACTGTTCTGTTGTCCATGGGTCTCCACTGTTCTGTTGTCCATGGGTCTCTCCACTGATCTGTTGTCCATGGGTCTCTCCACTGATCTGTTGTCCATGGATCTCCACTGTTCTGTTGTTCATGGGTCTCTTCACTGTTCTGTTGTTCATGGGTCTCTTCACTGTTCTGTTGTCCATGGGTCTCCACTGTTCTGTTGTCCATGGGTCTCCACTGTTCTGTTGTCCATGGGTCTTCACTGTTCTGTTGTCCATGGGTCTCCACTGTTCTGTTGTTCATGGGTCTCTTCACTGTTCTGTTGTCCATGGGTCTCTTCACTGTTCTGTTGTCCATGGGTCTCCACTGTTCTGTTGTCCATGGGTCTCCACTGTTCTGTTGTCCATGGGTCTCTGTTGTACTGTTCTGTTGTCCATGGGTCTCTCCACTGTTCTGTTGTCCATGGGTCTCCACTGTTCTGTTGTCCATGGATCTCTTCACTGTTCTGTTGTCCATGGGTCTCTTCACTATTCTGTTGTCCATGGGTCTCCACTGTTCTGTTGTCCATGGGTCTCTCCACTGTTCTGTTGTCCATGGGTCTCCACTGTTCTGCTGTCCATGGGTCTCTCCACAGTTATGTTGTCCATTGGTCTCCACTGTTATGTTGTCCATGGGTCTCCACTGTTCTGTTGTCCATGGGTCTCCACTGTTCTGTTGTCCATGGGCCTCCACTGTTCTGTTGTTCATGGGTCTCTTCACTGTTCTGTTGTTCATGGGTCTCTTCACTGTTCTGTTGTCCATGGGTCTCCACTGTTCTGTTGTCCATGGGTCTCCACTGTTCTGTTGTCCATGGGTCTCTCTACTGTTCTGTTGTCCATGGGTCTCTCCACTGTTGTGTTGTCCATGGGTCTCCACTGTTCTGTTGTCCATGGATCTCTTCACTGTTCTGTTGTCCATGGGTCTCTTCACTATTCTGTTGTCCATGGGTCTCTTCACTGTTCTGTTGTCCATGGGTCTCCACTGTTCTGTTGTCCATGGGTCTCCACTGTTCTGTTGTCCATGGGTCTCTCTACTGTTCTGTTGTCCATGGGTCTCTCCACTGTTCTGTTGTCCATGGGTCTCCACTGTTCTGTTGTCCATGGATCTCTTCACTGTTCTGTTGTCCATGGGTCTCTTCACTATTCTGTTGTCCATGGGTCTCCACTGTTCTGTTGTCCATGGGTCTCTCCACTGTTCTGTTGTCCATGGGTCTCCACTGTTCTGCTGTCCATGGGTCTCTCCACAGTTATGTTGTCCATTGGTCTCCACTGTTATGTTGTCCATGGGTCTCCACTGTTCTGTTGTCCATGGGTCTCCACTGTTCTGTTGTCCATGGGTCTCCACTGTTCTGTTGTCCATGGGTCTCTACTGTTATGTTGTCCATGGGTCTCCACTGTTCTGTTGTCCATGGGTCTCCACTGTTCTGTTGTCCATGGGTCTCTCCAATGCTCTGTTGTCCATGGGTCTCCACTGATCTGTTGTCAATGGGTCTCCACGATTCTATTGTTCATGGGTCTCTTCACTGTTCTGTTGTCCATGGGTCTCCACTGTTCTGTTGTCCATGGGTCTCTCCACTGTTCTGCTGTCCATGGGTCTCCACTGTTCTGCTGTCCATGGGTCTCTCCACTGTTCTGTTGTCCATGGGTCTCCACTGTTCTGCTGTCCATGGGTCTCTCCACTGTTCTGCTGTCCATGGGTCTCTCCACTGTTCTGCTGTCCATGGGTCTCTCCACAGTTATGTTGTCCATTGGTCTCCACTGTTATGTTGTCCATGGGTCTCCACTGTTCTGTTGTCCGTGGGTCTCCACTGTTCTGTTGTCCATGGGTCTCTCCACTGTTCTGTTGTCCATGGGTCTCCACTGTTCTGTTGTCCATGGGTCTCCACTGTTCTGTTGTCCATGGGTCTTTCCACTGATCTGTTGTCCATGGGTCTCCACGATTCTATTGTTCATGGGTCTCTTCACTGTTCTGTTGTCCATGGGTCTCTTCACTGTTCTGTTGTACATGGGTCTCTCCACTGTTCTGTTGTCCATGGGTCTCCACTGTTCTGTTGTCCGTGGGTCTTCACTGTTCTGTTGTCCATGGGTCTCCACTGTTCTGTTGTCTATGGGTCTCTCCACTGTTCTGTTGTCCATGGGTCTTCACTGTTCTGTTGTCCATGGTTCTCTCCACTGTTCTGTTGTCCATGGGTCTCTTCATTGTTCTGTTGTCCATGGGTCTCTTCACTGTTCTGTCGTCCATAGGTCTCTTCACTGTCCTGTTGTCCATGGGTCTCTCCACTGCTCTGTTGTCCATGGGTCTCTCCACTGTTCTGTTGTCCATGGGTCTTCACTGTTCTGTTGTCCATGGGTCTCTCCACTGTTCTGTTGTCCATGGGTCTCTTCACTGTTCTGTTGTCCATGGGTCTCTTCACTGTTCTGTTGTCCATGGGTCTCTCCACTGTTCTGTTGTCCATGGGTCTCTCTACTGTTCTGTTGTCCATGGTTCTCTCCACTGTTCTGTTGTCCATGGGTCTCCACTGTTCTGTTGTCCATGGGTCTCCATTGTTCTGTTGTCCGTGGGTCTTCACTGTTCTGTTGTCCATGGGTCTCCACTGTTCTGTTGTCCATGGGTCTCTCCACTGATCTGTTGTCCATGGGTCTCTCCACTGATCTGTTGTCCATGGATCTCTCACTGTTCTGTTGTTCATGGGTCTCTTCACTGTTCTGTTGTTCATGGGTCTCTTCACTGTTCTGTTGTCCATGGGTCTCCACTGTTCTGTTGTCCATGGGTCTCCACTGTTCTGTTGTCCATGGGTCTCTCTACTGTTCTGTTGTCCATGGGTCTCTCCACTGTTCTGTTGTCCATGGGTCTCCACTGTTCTGTTGTCCATGGGTCTCTTCACTGTTCTGTTGTCCATGGGTCTCTTCACTGTTCTGTTGTCCATGGGTCTCCACTGTTCTGTTGTCCATGGGTCATGGGTCTCCACTGTTCTGTTGTCCATGGGTCTCCACTGTTCTGTTGTCCATGGGTCTCTCCACAGTTATGTTGTCCATTGGTCTCCACTGTTATGTTGTCCATCGGTCTCCACTGTTCTGTTGTCCATGGGTCTCTCCACTGTTCTGTTGTCCATGGGTCTCCACTGTTCTGTTGTCCATGGGTCTCCACTGTTCTGTTGTCCGTGGGTCTTCACTGTTCTGTTGTCCATGGGTCTCCACTGTTCTGTTGTTCATGGGTCTCTTCACTGTTCTGTTGTTCATGGGTCTCTTCACTGTTCTGTTGTCCATGGGTCTCCACTGTTCTGTTGTCCATGGGTCTCCACTGTTCTGTTGTCCATGGGTCTCTCTACTGTTCTGTTGTCCATGGGTCTCTCCACTGTTCTGTTGTCCATGGGTCTCCACTGTTCTGTTGTCCATGGATCTCTTCACTGTTCTGTTGTCCATGGGTCTCTTCACTATTCTGTTGTCCATGGGTCTCCACTGTTCTGTTGTCCATGGGTCTCTCCACTGTTCTGTTGTCCATGGGTCTCCACTGTTCTGCTGTCCATGGGTCTCTCCACAGTTATGTTGTCCATGGGTCTCCACTGTTCTGTTGTCCATGGGTCTCCACTGTTCTGTTGTCCATGGGTCTCCACTGTTCTGTTGTCCATGGGTCTCCACTGTTCTGTTGTTCATGGGTCTCTTCACTGTTCTGTTGTTCATGGGTCTCTTCACTGTTCTGTTGTCCATGGGTCTCCACTGTTCTGTTGTCCATGGGTCTCCACTGTTCTGTTGTCCATGGGTCTCTCTACTGTTCTGTTGTCCATGCGTCTCTCCACTGTTGTGTTGTCCATGGGTCTCCACTGTTCTGTTGTCCATGGATCTCTTCACTGTTCTGTTGTCCATGGGTCTCTTCACTGTTCTGTTGTCCATGGGTCTCTCTGTTGTCATGGGTCTCTCCACTGTTCTGTTGTCCATGGGTCTCCACTGTTCTGTTGTCCATGGGTCTCCACTGTTCTGTTGTCCATGGGTCTCTCTACTGTTCTGTTGTCCATGGGTCTCTCCACTGTTCTGTTGTCCATGGGTCTCCACTGTTCTGTTGTCCATGGATCTCTTCACTGTTCTGTTGTCCATGGGTCTCTTCACTATTCTGTTGTCCATGGGTCTCCACTGTTCTGTTGTCCATGGGTCTCTCCACTGTTCTGTTGTCCATGGGTCTCCACTGTTCTGCTGTCCATGGGTCTCTCCACAGTTATGTTGTCCATTGGTCTCCACTGTTATGTTGTCCATGGGTCTCCACTGTTCTGTTGTCCATGGGTCTCCACTGTTCTGTTGTCCATGGGTCTCCACTGTTCTGTTGTCCATGGGTCTCTACTGTTATGTTGTCCATGGGTCTCCACTGTTCTGTTGTCCATGGGTCTCCACTGTTCTGTTGTCCATGGGTCTCTCCAATGCTCTGTTGTCCATGGGTCTCCACTGATCTGTTGTCCATGGGTCTCCACGATTCTATTGTTCATGGGTCTCTTCACTGTTCTGTTGTCCATGAGTCTCCACTGTTCTGTTGTCCATGGGTCTCTTCACTGTTCTGTTGTCCATGGGTCTCTCCACTGTTCTGTTCCCACTCTAGGGGTGGTTCACTGAGGGAAAGTGTGATGTCAATGAGACGACCAATTATATTTTACTAGGAAACCCAGTGGCAACATTTGGTGTGCAGAGATGGAGCACTAACACCTTGGCAACAGCCATCATCAAGTCCTGAGAAACGGTAGTATGTGTCACAACATCATAGAGCTGCTTTCATTAAATATAAGTTTAGAATTGTATAAAAGAGCAGGGCACAGGGCCAAGCAATAGACCTAGGAGTGTGTGTGTGTGCACACGAGAGCTTGCGCGTCTGCATGTGCGTGTGTGCTTTGAGGTCTTTTACAGCTGTGGCATGGCAGTCTATACTCTGAGGGAGATAATTGTACAGTCAGTCCTCCACATTAACATTGCTGTTTAATTACATCCTGCTCAAGGCAAACTACAAACACACCAGAACATTTTTCACTAACTCGTCTGGGGCGCCTAAAAGTAAACAAAGGCTATGTTTCATATGCTGTAAACTTGTATTTATCTGTAGCTTGGTGCAACGAAATGACAATTAGTTTTCGTGGACTTTCATGATCATACATAACAACTTTAACATACTTTTCAGTGGAGTGACACACACACTTGAAATAACCTTCTCTCCGTTCATGTGTGTATTTTACAGCCTACAATATGGCTGATCTTTAAGACTAGCATGTTGCTATAATGGCAGGCTAAGCGAGAGAGTAGGTTTTAAGAAGAGGGTGTTCTCTCCAAAGGGACAGGGCAGTGGTGGGTGCTGTGGTTGTTTTCAGGCCTCTCTACATCTCGTTATGATAGTTGATAGAAGTCTCTGATCTGGTTTACCAGATATACAGCAGAGTGGATCATCTTGACAGTGTCCAGCTTTCACCTATCTCTATTACTCGATGTATAGTCCAGCGTTATACAGTTTTTCTCTCGCTCCATCTCTACTCCAGCCTTATAGTTCCTCTCTATTTCTCCTCCATCTATCTCTAATAAAGCCTTATTCCAGAGTCTCTATATGGCTCCCAGTCTACAGCGAAAAGCTTGTCGCCCACACAGAGTAGAAATAGGAAAGACAGAGATGGTATAACAGCACTGTTCAAGGATTTTAAAAAGGGGAAAGTTGGCATCACCTTGCCTCTCAGTGCTACTAAATGCAGCCATGCAATTTTTTTGCATTCTGATATTTATTTTTCTTCATCCATGCAACAGAATGGTAGTTAGACACAGTAAGACCTGTGTGGATTCAATGAGACTCATAGCAAATTTGTTGAGTGACAAAGGACATAAAGATATAGCTTATTGGACAGACACACAATTCCCTCATCCATTCTCTTGCGTTTTGGAAGTCTTTGTCTAGTCTAGAGGATTTGAAATATGGAAATAATGATGATTTCTCCCTCACTTGTCTTCAAAATGATTTTCCCACAATGGGGCATATTTTGGATTTAGAACATTTTGTTGAATGAATTTAAAGTAACTTTGGCCATGTTCCGATCCATTGGTACTCTGCACTCCACCACTTCTAAGTGGTGAACAACAATCCCAGCAAATACACATGGCAAGCCCCTTTCCATGTACATTCCTGCTGTCAGAATGTCTGGAATGCATTAACCACAGACTCCAGTGGGATAGCTGGATCCTCTGCATGCACACACACGCGCACACATACACACACACACACACACACACACACACACACACACACACACACACACACACACACACAATATATATCTTCAACTCCCACCAAGGTCAGTTCATCCAGTTGTTTTAGCCTATCTTGAGCCTCTGCGATATTGCTCTCATATTAATACAATAGAAAGGTTATGAGAGTTTACGCGAGACGGTCACAAACTAAATTTACTATAATATCAGAGCCTGGAGCCTGTGGTTAGACAGCAAACATGATGGAACAAGCCTGCCTTTCACTGGCCAGGGCACATAGAAAAAAGTGGTGAGAGAGGGAAAGAAGCCACTTGGAGCTGGATCGGTGTGTGTATGCTGTGTGGGTGCATGTGACCTGTAAGAGTGTATTAGCCAATGGTGACGTCACAGGGGTCCTCTCTCTCTCTCTCCCCCCATCTCTATATATTGAGTGAGGAGAACAAATATTTGATACACTGCCGATTATGCAAGTTTTCCTACTTACAAAGCATGTAGAGGTCTGTAATTTTTATCATAGGTACACATCAACTGTGAGAGACGGAATCTAAAAAAAATCCAGAAAATCACATTGTATGATTTTTAAGTAATTAATTTGCATTTTATTGCATGACATAAGTATTTGATGCATCAGAAAAGCAGAACTTAATATTTGTTATAGAAACCTTTGTTTGCAATTACAGAGATCATACGTTTCCTGTAGTTCTTGACCAGGTTTGCACACACTGCAGCAGGGATTTTGGCCCACTCCTCCATACAGACCTTCTCCAGATCCTTCAGGTTTTGGGGCTGCCGCTGGGCAATACGGACTTTCAACTCCCTCCAAAGATGTTCTATTGGGTTCAGGTCTGGAGACTGGCTAGGCCACTCCAGGACCTTGAGATGCTTCTTACGGAGCCACTCCTTAGTTGCCCTGGCTGTGTGTTTCGGGTCGTTGTGATGCTGGAAGACCCAGCCACGACCCATTATCAATGCTCTTACTGAGGAAAGGAGGTTGTTGGCCAAGATCTCACGATACATGGCCCCATCCATCCTCCCCTCAATACGGTGCAGTCGTCCTGTCCCCTTTGCAGAAAAGCATCCCGAAAGAAGGATGTTTCCACCTCCATGCTTCACGGTTAGGATGGTGTTCTTGGGGTTGTACTCATCCTTCTTTTTCCTCCAAACACGGCGAGTGGAGTTTAGACCAGAAAGCTATATTTTTGTCTCATCAGACCACATGACCTTCTCCCATTCCTCCTCTGGATCATCCAGATGGTCATTAGCAAACTTCAGATGGGCCTGGACATGCGCTGGTTTGAGCAGGGGGACCTTGCGTGCACTGCAGGATTTTAATCCATGACGGTGTAGTGTGTTACTAATAGTTTTCTTTGAGACTGTGGTCCCAGCTCTCTTCAGGTCATTGACCATGTCCTGCCGTGTAGTTCTGGTCTGATCTCTCACCTTCCTCATGATCATTGATGCCCCAAGTGGTGAGATCTTGCATGGAGCCCCAGACCGAGGGTGATTTACCGTCATCTTGAACTTCTTCCATTTTCTAATAATTGCGCCAACAGTTGTTGCCTTCTCACCAAGCTGCTTGCCTATTTTCCTCTAGCTCATCCCATCAAACAGGTGTAGTTAATACAGGTAATGAGTGGAGTGGAGAACAGGAGGGCTTCTTAAAGAAAAAAAACTAACAGGTCTGTGAGAGCCGGAATTCTTACTGGTTGGTAGGTGATCAAATACTTATGTCATGCAATAAAATGCAATAAAATGCAAATTAATTACTTAAAAATCATACAATGTGATTTTCTGGATTTTTGTTTTAGATTCCGTCTCTCACAGTTGAAGTGTACCTATGATAAAAATTACAGACCTCTACATGCTTTGTAAGTAGGAAAACCTGCAAAATCGGCAGTGTGTCAAATAGTTGTTCTCCCCACTGACATATATGCATGCTTTAGTTTAGGATGGAGTCTGACTTAGCCACTGGTAATGACTCTATTTTCACCAACTATATCCCAGGAAATATCAAACACTTTCTCTGCCTTCTCCTCCTTTGTCTGTGGGCTGAGCATTTGGATCTGTCTGGCTGTAGTTGATGGAACATTATATTTATTATGGATCACCAAGTGAATCACAGATAATGTTGTTGTTCAGAGTTTCATTCTGTTGTGTTTGTGTCCTGCTGTGACAATAATATCATGAGCTTCATTCATGCAATATTAAGTAATAAGACATGTAAATAACGTGATTTTTCAGTTACTCTAGTCTGAAATCAATAAACTATCAATGCCTGCAAATTCAGGACTCGTCTTCCCCTATTTCTCTCTTTCTCTCTCCGGTTCTCTTTCTCCCTGCCTCTGTTTGCAGTGGACACCTGTATGTGAATGGACTCATGTTTCTCTTCGTTCACTCAGACCAGTGGTGAAATACCATGGTCAACTAGCCCAACCTCCACCACTCATTAGGGAAATATTTTCAACACGCAGAAGAGCACAGATCTGTGAAAAATTATCAAATATACTATAATCTGCAGCGTGATTTTATTTGAAACATTATTTTACCAGAGGTGAGTAAACTGCAGTAAAATTGTTATGGATGTTTTTCTCGCTTATGGAAGGGTTTCCCAAACCTGGGGGGGGCAGGATCGAGTATCTGAAATGCCTGGAGAGCCAATTAAATGTTTCCAAATACAATTGCAGATGTTATCACATTTGATTGCAATTAGATTACCAAGATTACCACTAATAGACTGGAAATATGAGAAGTGTGTGATGATTATGGCTGATGTCTGTTGGGGCATGAGGGAGGGGAGGGATGGAGGAGGTCAGGGGAAGATAAAGAAAGAAGGAAGGGAGGATCAGGGATCTGCAGAGGAGAAAAAAGGCAGTCTCACATCAGGAATCAGTTTTTGTTTTGGGACTGATCTCTTTCTGAATTGAATCTCACCATCACTGCCAGGACGAACTCTGCAAGGTTTCCCCATCTTGACTTTTAAGCAAATATTTGTAAGAGAGAGAGAGGACAGAAAGGGCCTTGAGCGTTGTGTGTTCTGTGTGCTGTTTCTGGCAGTTTCACAAAGACTTTCCTGTGTCTCAGACAGAGCTGAGCTGAGGGGCCATGCTGAAGGGAGAGTCCCCCTGGCCTGCACCACCTCCTCTACTCCCTGTGACCATCCATCATAATGTACACTACAGAAACACTCTATCTCTCTCACCAAGTGTCCCCTTGCATTTCCTCTGCCTCTCCTACTGACCAGTCAACCCTGTGCGCACACACTGTACACTCACACTGTACACCCACACACTCACACTGTACACCCACACACTCACACTGTACACTCACACTGTACACCCACACACTTACACTGCACACTCACACTGTACACCCACACACTCACACTGTACACTCACACTGTACACCCACACACTCACGCTGTACACCCACACACTCACGCTGTACACTCACACACTCACACTGTACACCCACACACTCACACTGTACACTCACACTGTACACCCACACACTTACACTGTACACTCACACTGTACACCCACACACTTACACTGCACACTCACACTGTACACCCACACACTCACGCTGTACACCCACACACTCACACTGTACACTCACACTGTACACCCACACACTTACACTGCACACTCACACTGTACACCCACACACTCACACTGTACACTCACACTGTACACCCACACACTCACACTCAAACAGGACATCTATACAGTTTGCTGAAATGTTCTGCATAATCACCTAAGACATTGGTTGGGTTGTATTCAAGTTAATTGTTAACATCATTTTTTTATTGTAGAAGAAAGTAGTAGGCGGGTGTATGTCTGTGATTAGACAGATAAGCCTGGTCAATGCAGACTATGGGTTTGTCTGAGAGCTCAGCACTCCCACCAGTAACACAGAACCCAAACCGGCAGCGCCTGTGCGCCATCGTGCATATATGTATTTTGTCCCCCCCACACCAAACGCGATCACGACACGCAGGTTAAAATATCAAAACAAACTCTTAACCAATTACATTAATTTGGGGACAGGTCAAAAAGCATTAAACATTTATTGCAATTTAGCTAGCTAGCTTGCAATATGAGAAGTGTGTGATGATTATGGCTGATGTCTGTTGGAGCATGAGGGAGGGGAGGGATGGAGGAGGTCAGGGGAAGATAAAGAAAGAAGGAAGGGTGTATTACCGCCACGACCTCGTTCGTCTTTCAGTCACCCATGTTCTGACACCCCGACCAAAGAAATTGCCCCGCAGCTGAATATAGTAGATGATTCCTGGCTTACAGATGAAGTCGGATGTTTACATACACTTAGGTTGGAGTCATTGAAATTCATTTTTCAACCACTCCACAAGTTTCTTGTTAACAATCTATAGTTTTGGCAAGTAGGTTAGGACATCTACTTTGTGCATGACACAAGTCATTTTTCCAACAATTGTTTACAGACAAATTATTTCGCGTATAATTCACTTGATCACAATTCCAGTGGGTCAGAGGTTTACATACAATAAGTTGACTGTGCCTTGCCTTTAAACAGCTTGGAAAATTCCAGAAAACAATGACATGGCTTTATAAGCTTCTGATTGACATCATTTGCGTCAATTGGAGGTGTACCTGTGGATGTATTTCAAGGCCTACCTTCAAACTCAGTGCATCTTTGCTTGACATCATTGGAAAATCAAAAGAAATCAGCCAAGACCTCAGAAAAAAAATTGAAGACCTCCACAAGTCTGGTTCATCCTTGGGAGCAATTGCCAAGCGCCTGAAGGTACCACGTACATCTGAACAAACAATAATACGCAAGTATAAACACCATGGGACCACGCAGCTGTCATACAGCTCAGGAAGGCGACGCGTTTTGTCTCCTAGAGATGAATGTACTTTGGTGCGAAAAGTGCCCAGAACAATCCCAGAACAATAGCAAAGGACCTTGTGAAGATGCTGGAGGAAACGGGTACAAAAGTATCTATGTCCATAGTAAAACAAGTCCTATATCGACATAACCTAAAAGGCCGCTCAGCAAGGAAGAAGCTACTACTCCAAAACTGCCATAAACAAGCCAGACTGGTTATCAACTGCACATGGCGACAAACATTGTACTTTTTGGAGAAATGTCCTCTGGTCTGATGAAGCAAAAATAGAACTGTTTGGCCGTAATGACCATCGTTATGTTTGGAGGAAAAAGGGGGAGTCTTGCAAGCCGAAGAACACCATCCTAACCGTGAAGGACGGGTGTGGCAGCATGAAGTTGTGGCCGTGCTTTGCTGCAGGAGGGACTGGTGCTCTTCACAAAATAGATGGCATCAATAGGAAAGGAAAATTATGTGGATATATTGAAGCAACATCTCAAGACATCAGTCGGGAAGTTAAATCTTGGTCGCAAATGGGTCTTTCAAATGGACAATGACCCCAAGCATACTTCCAAAGTTGTGGCAAAATGGCTTGAGGACAACAAAGTCAAGGTATTGGAGTGGCCATCACAAAGCCCTGACCTCAATCCTATAGAAAATTTGTGGGCAGAACTAAAAAAGCATATGCAAGCAAGGAGGCCTACAAACCTGACTCAGTTACACCAGCTCTGTCAGGAGGAATGTGCCAAAATTCACCCAACTTATTGTGGGAAGCTTGTGGAAGGCTACCCAAAACATTTGACCCAAGTTAAACAAAGACAATGCTACCAAATACTAATTGAGTGTAAGCTTCTGAACCCACTGGGAATGTGATGAAAGAAATAAAAGCTGAAATAAATAATTCTCCAAGTGGTGATCCTAACTGACCTAAGACAGGGAATTATTACTAGGATTACATGTCAGGGTTTGTGAAAAACTGAGTTTAAATGTGTTTGGCTAAGGTGTGTTTGGCTAAACTTCCGACTTTAACTGTATATGCTTTGCATATATGTGTGGATTTGCATGGGTGCGCACATGCATGCTTGTACTAAAAGCTGAGTTGTGTTGTAGGTGTGTGTCGGTACCCTCTGGGGATGTCCGGAGGACAAATTCAGGATGAAGACATCTCTGCCTCCAGTCAGTGGTCTGAGTCTACAGCTGCTAGATACGGCAGGTACTGTATACACACATGTGCGCGGACACACACCCACAGTGGAGGCTCCTCAGAGGAGGAAGGGGAGTACCATCCTCCTCAGTGAATTTCATACAAATAAAATAGTGAAACATTAAAGTTATCCTTTTTAGATAAGACTATGCTAAATATATTCACATCACCAAATAACTGATTAAAACACACTGTTTTGCATTGAAGGTCGACAGTATCCTCAACAGCACTCTGTAGGGTAACACCATGGTGTAGCCGGTGGACAGCTAGCTTCTGTCTTCCTCTAGGTACATTGACCTCAATATAAAACCTACGAGGCTCATGGTTCTCACCCCTTTCTATAGACTTGCACAATAATTATGTAAACTTCCAGAGGACGTCCTCCAACCTATCAGAGCTCTTGCTGCATGAACTGACATGCTGTCCATCCAATCAAAAGATCAGATAATGCATCTATTGCTGAAAGCATCAACTAAAGCTAGCTAGCACTGCAGTGCAGTGCATAACATGTGGTGAGTAGTTGACTCAAAGAGAGAGGAAGACAATAGTTGAACAGTTTTGAACAAATTCATTTATTCCTAAATTAAGGAGAAGCAAGAGAGAGAGAGAGAGCGCAAAATATATTTGGTTGTATTTTTTAAAACTTTCATTTAGCTAGCATATGCAGCTAGCTAGTTTAGCCTACTCAAACACCTGGCTCAAAAAGAGAGGTATGCTATGTTAGCTAGCAGGCAATGGCTATCCAACACGGGAACTCTTCTAAGTCAAGGTAAGCTTTTGGTTTTATTAATTAATTGCCACCGGCCCACCGGTGTAACTGCTAATCTGCTTTCTGACAGTACACTGTACTGCATGATTGTAGTGGGTTTACTAATGAGTTAGTTCTAGTAGCTATGCTTACTATGATGTGACAACGATGTAGGATTTGTGTAGCGGTCATGCTATGAGGGTTTCGTTGGAAAGGTATTTTTTGCCTGGTTACAGACAACTGATGTGTTGTCCACAAGCAAAGAGACAAGGTGAGAGGAGAGCACATAGATGGTTGTGGGAAGGAATTATATATACAGTGGGGCAAAAAAGTATTTAGTCAGCCACCAATTGTGCAAGTTCTCCCACTTAAAAAGATGAGAGGCCTGTAATTTTCATCATAGGTACACTTCAACTATGACAGACAAAATGAGAAAACAAAATCCAGAAAATCACATTGTAGGATTTTTTTATGAATTTATTTGCAAATTATACTGACTAAATACTTTTTTGCCCCTGTGTGTGTGTGTGTGTGTATATGTATATATATATATATATATATATATATATATGAAAAACTATTTGTGAAATGATGTAAGGTGATGCTAAACCTTCAATGAAAGATAATTGTATTCCCTTTAAAGTTTAACTAAGTCATTGTCCTGCCCCGTGAGCACAGACATGATCTGGTGTCATAGAACAGCACTTTTCTACTGTTACGAATAAAAAAAAAACCTGTTGAAATCCTCTTCAGACTGTGCATACCTGAGTCAGCTGAGGGGGCAAAGGTTTGAGTAGAGACCACAAAAATCTCAGTTTAAGCTAAGGTTGTAATGGTTGTTGAATTCCTAACCATACCACGTGAAGCATTGGCTACACGCGGGAAATGGTTCAACTCTGAGACTATCGATCCTGACAGAATAAGAACAAATCTTAGATTCTAATTACTAGTCTGCAGCTAGAAATTATGTCAACCTGGGATGCGAAGACCGACAACTGCCGAAACATCTATACTATGAGATTTCTGAATGGTACTCTGAAGAAAGACGGACAGTTCCAACAGAGATCACAATGACACACTGAGCGTAAATATATATTGATTACAATTTTTCCCGAATGAGTGAGCGTTCATGTGCAGAGGATTAGCATTTCATTTTTGTCTTTCCCGCCCTTCTCAGTCCACACCCACTTCCGTTTGTTCACCAAGCCGTCATATCGGCTTAGCCCACTAGGCAACCTCCCCTATCATTTCCTTGTAACCATATCTACTGTTTGTTTGTTTATGCATTTCTGTGATTATTTACTTAGTTAGTAAATAAATTATTAAGACAATTGGTGTATGGATGATTCATAGTAAAGGCTGGGTTTGTGCAGATAACCAACAATTTACAATGTTTGCAATGAGACTAACGTGAGGTAAAGAATTATTAATTAATTAGAAGACTAATTGATCAGATATTTTAATATCTGAAGAGTTCTATTAGGAAAATTATAACTTTGTAATCTGAAGATTTTCCTTGGTGCCCCAACTTCGTAGTTAATTACATTTACATGATTAGTTTAATCACGTAATAATAATTACAGAGAATTGATTTGATAAAATAAGTCTTCACTTGAATGATGCCAGAGACACGACAATGTGTATAGGGGAAATTAGAGTATCATATAATAGCCTAAACCTATTGATGTTACATTGATCTGGGTGAATGGAATATGAAAGACAGTCATCCATTATGCTGTAATAGAAATAAGGCCATGCTAATAACAACAATTATCATCCTCCCTCATCTTAAGTGGCACCGGCCGCCAATGACACACACAAACACACATATACATCCATAAATATCTCTCAATTTTGATTGTGGACTGGACACATGCAGGCCAGGAAAGAGCGAGAGAGAGAGAAATAAGAAACAGAGAGAGAGTGATTGTTGGAGAATGGGTGGCCTGCTCTCATTTTTAGACTGATGTAATCTAGGTTCTGTTCTGGACAGCATAGTTTTATTCTGGCTCGCCTCCTCTCTCCCCTGCCAGCTCAACCCTACATGAACACTTTCACATTAATTTACGACAAATGTGTTTGTTTAACAGACTGTATGAACTGACATCCACCCACCACAATTTCCACTGACCTCTCTCTCCCTTTTCTCTTCCCTTTCCCTCCATCTCTCTCTCTCTGTTCCCTCCTCCCTTTCTCTCTCTGGGTTCACTGCCTCCCTTTCTCTCTACTCTCCTTTTTATTCCTGTTCTCTCTCTCTCCTCCCCTCTCCACCCCCTCTCTCCCACCCTCTTCACCCCTTCCTCTCTGTCCCATCCTCTCCACCCTTTTATCTCCCACCCTCTTCACCCCTTCCTCTCTGTCCTCCCCTCTCCACCCCCTCCTCTCTGTCCCATCCTCTCCACCCCTTTATCTCCCACCCTCAGGTTAGACTTTGAGGAGGGTGATGGTGCGTGGTGTCCAGAGATAACGGTTGAACCAGACAGTCTAAAGGAGTTCCTCCAGATAGACCTGCGTTCCCTCCACTTCATCACCCTGGTGGGCACCCAGGGCCGCCACGCAGGGGGCATCGGCAACGAGTTCGCCCAGATGTACAAGATTAAATATAGCCGTGACAGCAGCCGCTGGATCTCCTGGAGGAACAGACAGGGCAAACAGGTGATTATTGATTTACATGATTAATGATTGACAAGGAGGAGAGGAATATAAAAATGGTAATACATTGATAATGGTAATTTTGGTGATTTGTGACGTCACTCTCCGGTGGTTAAGGGGAACAGGAATGTGTGATTTATTTCTTATTATTTAGGCTAATTGGTTGATTGATTCATGGCTGTAGGTGATAGAGGGAAACAGGAATGCATATGACATTGTGCTGAAGGACCTGGAGCCTCCGATCATCGCCCGCTTCGTGAGGTTCATGCCCGTCTCAGACCACTCCATGAACGTCTGCATGAGGGTAGAGCTCTACGGCTGTGAGTGGCTTGGTAAGACAGATGGAGAGGAGAAAGGGATAGGAGGAGGAGCTCCCTACTCTGAGCCATAGGTAGACAGAGTTGGGCAAACTCGCTGCCTAGGCTTTAGCTCAGTGGGCTAATGCAGTCTCTCTCTATGTCAGATGGTCTGGTGTCCTACAATGCCCCAGCAGGAGAACAGATGAGTCTGGAGGGCCACCCTGTCCACCTCAATGACTCGGTGTATGATGGAGCTGTCATCTACAGGTGGGTGTGCATAACTCCTTTTCCTTCTCGTCCTCCCTCGTCATCTTGCTGCTCCTCTTTTCTCTTTTCCTTCATCTCCTTGTCCTTGTTTTTTCCTCCTTCTCATTCCGCCTCTCAATATATCCCTCCTCTCTCGGTTCATCCAACCTCATTCTCTGTTATTCCTCCTCCTCCTTTTGTCTTTCCTTCACCAACCTCTGAGCCTTGGTTCCACACTGGCCCTGTTGTTGCCTGGTTGCCATAGTTCTGGCAGGATGTAGACCGTGGCATGGATCACTGTGGTTATGCCACGCACATACACACACACACACGTTATTTTTCTCTGTGCAGTTATGCAATGGAGTGTTAGGAACACACACACACACACACACACAAACAATTACACCCACGGATGGCTTCTGATCCATGAACGCGTGGGAGAGTTTGATTAAGTGTTTTTGGAATTAAACCTGATTTCTTGGGAGCATAAATGACTATTTGGGTATCCTTCCGTTCTGTGTTAGTGTTTGAGTCACTGTGTGCTGAACAATATCCTCCATGACACTGCCATCAGTTTGTCTCTGCTATAGTAGTCAGGAAGTCTCTCTCTCTCCCTCTCTCTCTTTCTTTCTCCTCTCGCTCTCTGAGTTTGAGTCTGTTAAAGTAGTCCAAGAAGAGAAAATGGCTGTTTTGATACCACAGCCAAAATGAGATATTGAGGGTGGTGGATAATATGATGCTACCACCTAGTGGTGGGTGGAGGGAAGCAAGGTTGTCAAGTAGTTGTTTACATGTCGCCAGGTCTCCTTAAAAGGATAGTTCAGCCACAGACTCTCTTGTTCACCACAGAGACAAAGTTTTCTAGAGATTTTTACTTTGTATTTTGACTACCTCAAAATACTCCAACACTGAGCTCTATATTCATCTCCTCTCTCCTTTTCCTTCTCCATCCCCAGTATGACGGAGGGGCTAGGCCAGCTGACTGATGGAATGTGTGGATTAGATGACTTCACCCACAGCCACGTCTACAATGTGTGGCCTGGTTACGACTACGTGGGATGGACTAATGAGAGCTTTCCCAATGGATACGTGGAGATCATGTTCGAGTTTGACCGCACTCGCAATTTCACCACCATGAAGGTGTGTGTGAAAGGATTGGGGAGAGGCAGACAACCTCTTTTTAAAATGTAACCTTTATTTAACTAGGTAAGTCAGTTAAGAACAAATTCTTATTTACACTGACGGCCTATCCCAGCCAAACCCTAAACCGGACGACACTGGGCCAATTGTGCCTGTTGTGGTACAGACTGGAATCGAACCAGGGTCTGTAGTGACGCCTCTAGCATTGAGATGCAGTGCCTTAGACCACTGCGCCACTCGGGAGTCCTATTTCTTGCTACTCCAGCTGGTATTTCAAGTGTTCACCACCTCCAAAATAACAGGCATTGCATTTCCAAATCTTTCAGCTTGACCCTATTTCCATCGCCCTAATAACCTGTTTCACTGTAACAACATATACCCCTCTTGCTCTCCCCTCTCTCTTTCTGTCTCTCTCTTTCTCTATATCTAGGTGCACTGTAACAACATGTTCATGAAGCATGTCAAGGCATTCCGCCAGGTGGTGTGTTACTTCCGTTCTGAGGCTGACTGGGAGGCCACGCCCCTTTCCTTTAGTCCTGTGGTGGATGACGTCAATCTCAGCGCCCGCTTCATCACCATCTCTCTGGCCAATCATATGGCCAGTGCAATCAAGTGCCAGTTCTACTTTGCTGAAGCCTGGATGATGTTTAGCGAAATCACCTTCCAGTCAGGTAAACATGTGTTCCGGTACACACACCTCAGATCACCTCCAACTCATGTATAGAGAACACCCCTTTCAATATGAATCTGTAAACTATTATCTGTTCTTTGTTGTGATTCACATCTGTCTCTGCTCTTCCAGACACAGCCATGTACAACACTACCCTGGCACCCCCAAGACTGGCAGCAGCCCCCCCACTAGCACTCAACCAGGTCAGTGCCCACTCCACATGCATCACACAAACACAAGCTGTAACACACACTCCCACCCGTGAGCAATGCATTTCATGCAAAGCATTTCCTGCTTTAATTATGTAATCCAATCAAATTATGTCTTCCTCTATCCCCTCCCCAGGGGATGACCCCACCCACAAAATAGATGACAGCAACACCAGAATTCTGATTGTCTGCCTGGTGGCCATCATTCTTATCCTTGTCGCCATCATTGTCATCATCCTCTGGAGGCAGGTCTGGCAGAAGATGCTGGAGAAGGTGAGAGATGCCACCTGGTCACACATACATACAAATTAGTTTTTTTCTGAGTCAAAAAAGCATTTTGATGCTCCATTTCTCTGAATTGTGAACGTTAGTTATTGTGACTGTTTGTTACTATCCGGAAATGTAAAATATTATTAAAAGTTGGGTAAATAAATCCTACCACGTGTTGATCAATCAAGGCTGGTCAGATGTGTCTCTTTACCCCAGCATCCTTTATTCTAGGCCTCGCGGCGGATGCTGGACGATGAACTAACTGCTAGTCTGTCACTACAGAGCGAGACGTTCGCCTACAGCCACAACAACCCAACATCATCGTCAGCACCCAGCGAGCAGGAGTCTAGCTCCACCTACGAGCGTATCTTCCCCCTGGGCCCTGACTACCAGGAACCCTCACGACTCATACGCATGCTACCTGAGTTCTCCCAGGATGCCGGTGAGTAGACCAGACACACAAGGCAGAGTTTAAATGACCAGAAAAGGCATGAGAGAGTTGAATTAAGGAGGTTGTAAAATGATCATGTCTGCTCATTCTGGAAGCATGAAGTCACCCCATTGTGTATGATGATGTCATATTGCTGAATCTACCTTCAACTCTTTTCTCTGGCATCAGTTTTGACCAGCACAGCAGTGACAGCCTCCAAGGCTCCCACTGCAACAGTTGCCCAGGACGGAGTCCCTCACTATGCCGAGGCAGACATCGTCAACCTGCAGGGCGTAACCGGGGGCAACACGTACGCGGTCCCTGCTTTAACCATGGACCTGCTGTCAGGGAAGGACGTGGCGGTGGAAGAGTTCCCCAGGAAACTGCTCACCTTCAAAGAGAAGCTGGGCGAGGGACAGTTTGGAGAGGTTTGTGCTCTCTGGACATTACATAGTAATCAATGCCATGTTTGATTTACATTAATTCAACTAATTTCTTATGCACTTCTCATTTCTTATGCACAATATTGATCAGGGTCGGAGGGCATGCTGTCTGGTCCTCTGGCAGTCTCTATGGGGGTGCCACAGGGTTCAATTCTCGGGCCGACTCTGATCTCTGTATATATCAATGATGTTGCTCTTGCTGCGGGCGATTCCCTGATCCACCTCTACGCAGACGACACCATTCTATATACTTTCGGCCCGTCATTGGACACTGTGCTATCTAACCTCCAAACGAGCTTCAATGCCATACAACACTCCTTCCGTGGCCTCCAACTGCTCTTAAACGCTAGTAAAACCAAATGCATGCTTTTCAACCGATCGCTGCCTGCACCCGCTTGCCCGACTAGCATCACCACACTGGATGGTTCCGACCTTGAATATGTAGACACCTATAAGTACCTAGGTGTCTGGCTAGACTGCAAACTCTCCTTCCAGACCCATATCAAACATCTCCAATCGAAAATCAAATCAAGAGTCGGCTTTCTATTCCGTAACAAAGCCTCCTTCACTCACGCTGCCAAGCTTACCTAGTAAAACTGACTATCCTACCGATCCTCGACTTCGGCGATGTCATCTACAAAATTGCTTCCAACACTCTTCTCAGCAAACTGGATGCAGTTTATCACAGTGCCATACGTTTTGTCACTAAAGCACCTTATACTACCCACCACTGCGACTTGTATGCTCTAGTCGGCTGGCCCTCGCTACATATTCGTCGCAAGACCCACTGGCTCCAGGTCGTCTACAAGGCCATGCTAGGTAAAGCTCCGCCTTATCTCAGTTCACTGGTCACGATGGCAACACCCATCCGTAGCACGCGCTCCAGCAGGTGTATCTCACTGATCAGCCGCCTTTCGTTCCAGTACTCTGCTGCCTGTGACTGGAACGAATTGCAAAAATCGCTGAAGTTGGAGACCTTTATCTCCCTCACCAACTTCAAACATCAGCTATCTGAGCAGCTAACCGATCGCTGCAGCTGTACATAATCTATTGGTAAATAGCCCACCCATTTTCACCTACCTCATCCCCACTGTTTTTATTTATTTACTTTTCTGCTCTTTTGCACACCAATATCTCTACCTGTACATGATCATTTATCAATCCAGTGTTAATCTGCAATATTGTAATTATTCGCCTACCTCCTCATGCCTTTTGCACACATTGTATATAGACTCCCCTTTTTTTCTACTGTGTTATTGACTTGTTAATTGTTTACTCCATGTGTAACTCTGTGTTGTCTGTTCACACTGCTATGCTTTATCTTGGCCAGGTCGCAGTTGTAAATGAGAACTTGTTCTCAACTAGCCTACCTGGTTAAATAAAGGTGAAATAAAAAATAAATAAATAAAATAAAGGGTCATTAATTAGATTATTCTGGTGATTTAGGCTGAAGAAAAAACTTGCACAACCTTTGTGGCTCTTCAGAACCATCATTAGTGAACACTAGATGTTGTGTGTTGATCAGTCTCCAGGCTCTTCAGAACCATCGTTAGTGACCACTAGATGTCATGTGATGATCAGAGTCTCCAGGCTCTTCAGAACCATCGTTAGTGACCACTAGATGTCGTGTGTTGATCAGAGTCTCCAGGCTCTTCAGAACCATTGTTAGAAGCATCGTTAGTGACCACTAGATGTCGTGTGTTGATCAGAGTCTCCAGGCTCTTTAGAACCATTGTTAGTGACCACTAGATGTAGTGCGTTGATCAGAGTCTCCATGTTCCGTCTCCCTACAGGTCCACTTGTGTGAGGCAGAGGGCATGAAGGAGTTTATAGATGAGGATTTCTCCTTCAACATCAGTGACAACCAGCCAGTACTGGTTGCTGTTAAGATGCTCAGAGCAGATGCTAACAAAAACGCCAGGTGAGGGGGAAGCACACTCCTGATTAGAGAACACAGTGAATGTCTGCCTCTGCTGCTCCCAAATGGATTGACAACGTAGACATGTTTTGAGTGATTTTTCCAGCACGTGTTTTATGTGTGTGTTTTGGGATTAATTCCTATTTATCATTCAAAGCTCTGTCTCCCTACTGACGTATAACCTCTGTGTTATAATCAGGAATGACTTCCTGAAGGAGATTAAGATCATGTCACGTCTGAAGGACCCCAACATCATCCGTCTGCTGGCCGTGTGTATCTGCAGCGACCCCCTCTGCATGATCACAGAGTACATGGAGAACGGTGACCTCAACCAGTTCCTGTCCCGCCATGAACCTGAGGGACAGATAGCACTCATCAGCAACGTAACCACTGTCGGGTAGGGAAAAGGGGATGGAGGCTGGGACAGGGGGGTGTGTGTAATCCTGTATATCTCTTCACCTCTCCTGGTGCTGACTCTCTCCATCTCTGCCTCTCCTCTGCTCCAGCTACAGTGACCTGCGCTACATGGCCACCCAGATTGCCTCAGGGATGAGGTACCTCTCCTCGCTTAACTTTGTCCACAGAGACCTGGCCACGAGGAACTGTCTGGTGGGGAAGAACTACACCATCAAGATTGCTGACTTTGGCATGAGCAGGAACCTGTACAGTGGAGACTACTACCGCATCCAGGGTCGGGCCGTGCTGCCCATACGATGGATGTCCTGGGAGAGCATACTGCTGGTAGGACTGAGGGAGGGAGAGGGGGAGGGAGGGAGAAGCTGGTGAGACGTGGTGGCCCCCTGGTGGTCTTGTATGGAATAGATACCTTAGTTCACTTTTTCTTTTTTTACCTTTATTTAACTAGGAAAGTCATTTAAGAACAAATTCTTATTTACAATGACGGCCTAGCAAAAAGCAAAAAGATTCCTGCAGGGACGGGGGCTGGGATTAAAAATTGTAAAAAATATAGGACAAAACACACATCATGACAAGAGACAACACAACACTACAGAAAAGAGACCTAAGACAAGAACATAGCATGGCAGCAACACATGACATCACAGTATGGTAGCAACATGACAACAACATGGTAGCAACACAACATGGCAGCAGCACAACATGGTAGCGGTACAAAACATGGTACAAGCATTATTTGGCACAGACAACAGCACAAGGGCAAGAAGGTAGAGACAACAATACATCACGCAAAGCAGCCACAACTGTCAGTTAGTGTCCATGATTGAGTCTTTGAATGAAGAGATTGAGATAAAACTGTCAAGTTTGAGTGTTTTTTGCAGCTCGTTCCAGTCACTAGCTGCAGCGAATTGAAAAGAGGAGCGACCCAGGGATGTGACTGGCAGAACGGGTGTTGTATGTGAAGGATGAGGGCTGCAGTAAATATCTCAGGCCTCCACCTATCTAAGAGGGTTTTATAAATAAGCATCGACCAGTGAGTCTACAGAGAGGACCATTTTACAGAGGAGTATAGAGTGCAGTGAGATGTCCTATAAGGAGCATTGGTGGCAAATCTGATGGCCGAATGGTAAAGAACATCTAGCCTCACGAGAATACCCTTCCTGCCGATTTTATAAATTACGTCTCCGTAATCTAGCATGGTTTGGATGGTCATCTGAATCAGGATTAGTTTGGCAGCTGGGATGAAAGAGGAGCGATTACGATAGAGGAAATCAAGTCTAGATTTCACTTTAGCCTGCAGCTTTGATATGTGCTGACAGAAGGACAGTGCACTGTCTAGCCATACTCCCAAGTACTTGTGTGAAGTGACTACCTCAAGCTCTAAACCCTCAGAGGTAGTAATCACACTGATGGGGAGAGGGGCATTCTTCTTACCAAACCACATGACCTTTGCTTTAGAGGTGTTCAGAACAAGGTTAAGGGCAGAGACCACTAGTGTCCAACACTTGTTGGACACTAAGAAAGCTTTTGTTGTAAAGAGTTTAACACAAAATCCGGGGAAGGGTCAGCTGAGTATAAGACTGTATCATCTGCATATAAATGGATGAGAGAGCTCCCTAGTGCCTGAGATATGTTGATGATGTAAATTGAGATGAGCTTAGGGCCTAGGATCGAGCCTTGTGGTACTCCCTTGGTGACAGCCACTGGCTGAGACAGCAGATGTTCTGACTTTATACACTGCACTCTTTGAGAGAGGTAGTTAGCAAACCAGGCCAAAGACCCCTCGGAGGCCCCAATACTCCTTAGCCGGCCCACAAGAATGGAATGGTCTACCGTATCAAAATCTTTGGCCAAGTCAATAAAAATAGCAGCACAACATTGCTTAGATTCAAGGGCAATGGTGACATCATTGAGGACCTTTAAGGTTGCAGTGACACATCCATCACCTGAGCGGAAACCAGATTGCATACCCGAGAGAATACTATAGACATCAAGAAAGCGAGTCAGTTGATTATTGACAAGTTTTTCCAACACTTGATAACTGGGCAAATAGAAATAGGCATATAACAGTTAGGATCAGCTTGATCTCCCCCTTTAAATAAAGGACGAAACGTGGCTGCCTTCCAAGCAATGGGAACCTCCCCAGAGAGGAGAGACAGGCTTGGCGATAACAGGGGCACCAACCTTAAAGAAGAAAGGGTCTAAACCATCTGACCCAGATGTTTTTTGGGGGTCAAGTTTAAGGAACTCCTTTAACACCTCGGACTCAGTGACCGCCTGTGGGAAAAAGTTTTTTTTTTTAAATGTTTTATTTTACTAGACAAGTCAGTTAAGAACAAATTCTTATTTTCAATGACGGCCTAGGAACAGTGGGTTAACTGCCTGTTCAGGGGCAGAACGACAGATTTTGTACCTTGTCAGCTCGGGGATTTGAACTTGCAACCTTTCGGTTACAAGTCCAATGCTCTAACCACTAGGCTACACTGCCGCCCCAGGAAAAGGTTTGTAGCGGGGCAGGGGAAAAAAGAGGGAGCAGCATCGGGGCTAGTTGCGTTAGAAGGGGTGGGAAATGAGGAAATGTTGGACCTGCGAGGAGGCATGGCTGAGTCAAATAGTAATCCTGACTTAATGTGGTCAGTTGTGATTAAAGAGCTCAGCCATGTGCTTATTGTCAGTAACAACCACATCATCAACGTTAAGGGACATGGGCAGCTGTGAGGAGGAGGGTTTATTCTCCAGGTCTTTAACCGTTTTCCAGAACTTCTTGGGGTTAGACCCACAGAGAGAGAACTGCTCCTTTAAAGTAACTAACTTTGGCCTTCCGGATAGCCTGAGTGCAATTATTTCTCATTTGCCTGAACGAGAGCCAGTCAGCCTGAGTATGCGTGTGCCGAGCCTTTCGCCAAATGCAATTCTTGAGGTGGAGTAACTCTGCAAGATCCCGGTCGAACCAGGGGCTGAACCTGTTTTTAATTCTCATTTTCTTTATGGGGGCCTCTTTGTTAATAATCCTGCTGAAAATATCGAAAAAAAGAAGGTCCAAGTGTCTTAAACAGAGGGGATCAAGCTGATTCTATACCCATTTACAGAGGCCAGGTCATGAAGGAACACTTGCTCATTAAAGAAAGTTTTAGGGAGTCCCATTGCTTTAGGACTTGGTCAGGTGGTTTAAGCATGTCCCAGTTTAGGTCACCTAGCAGGACAAATTCAGACTTAGTGTAAGGGGCCAGGAGAGAGCTTAGGGCAGGTAGGATACAGGCTGGTGCTGATGGAGGACGATGGCATCCAGCAGCAGTCAACAAAGAGCTATTTGAAAGTTCAATGCTTAAAACCAGCATATCAAATTGTTTGGGGACAGACTTTGTGGAGACAACCGAGCACTGAAGGTGATCCTTGGTTAAGATTGCCACTCCCCCACCTTTGGAAGATCTGTCTTGCCGGAAAAGGTTCGAACCAGAAAGGTTAACACAGACCACAAGTCAGAATTGAGGCTAACAACAGTAGATGGGCCACTGTGTACATGCACATTTCCAGACATGAATCAAGGCACGGCATAGGACAGGAAGAGCTCTGCAGTACTGATTTATGACTTTTGAATGTGCATTAGATGGCCACAAGATCATATTATACAGCAATTTCATCAGGTAACATGAATACTAAGCCGACAAGAGGTGGTTAGAACAGGATGGGAGGCCAAAAGTCTGTGTAACCAATAGAGTCAGAGTCCCAAGTGTGGGATCAAACAGTCTGTTCATAATGTTTTTTTCCACTTCAATCAGTTTAGATGAAGGGAGGAGACAGGTTGAAGAATTTTTTTAAGCCTTGAGACAATTGAGACATGGATTGTGTATGTGTGACATTCAGAAGGTGAATGGGCAAGACAAAAGATTTGAGTGCTTTTGAACGGGGTATGGTAGTTGGTGTCAGGCGCACCGGTTTGTGTCAAGAACTGCAGCGCTTCTGGGTTTTTCACACTTAGCAGTTTCCTGTGTGTATCAAGAATAGTCCACCACCCAAAGGACATCCAGCCAACTTGACACAACTGTGGGAAGCATGTTTACTGTAATGGGCCTGTGAATGAGGGCTTTGGTTATCAGTTGAACTATCCTCTTTTTTAAGCCCCTACAAATCATCTAAACTCAATAACTTATGTAGCCTAATGTCTGTTGTTCTGCCTCTTCACTACCAGGGTAAGTTCACCACAGCCAGTGACGTGTGGGCGTTTGGGGTGACGCTGTGGGAGACCCTGACCTTCTGTAAGGAGCAGCCTTACTCCCAGCTGACTGATGAACAGGTCATAGAGAACACTGGGGAGTTCTTCAGGGACCAGAAACGACAGGTGAGAGACACACTCAAACTGACTCACTCTCTTTTGCTGCAAATGTACCTGCCTATGTTCTACTGTATTGTACCTGATTGTCTTGTCTGTCTGTTGTAGATCTACCTGCCCCAGCCAGTGCTGTGTCCTGACTCTTTGTATAAGATCATGCTGTGTTGTTGGAGAAGGAACACCAAGGAGAGGCCTTCCTTCCAGGAGATTCACCGAGTGCTGCTGGAAAGCCAAGCTTAGGGCCCGAACACCTGGGCCAGCACACACACACACAGACAGACAGACGGATGAAACGCATCAACAACACATTAAGCATCGGTCTATAAGTCAAAGGGTCAACTCAGTTCAACTTTTGATGCACAGAAAAATTACAAATGGCTGTCCGTTGTCTCAGCTAGAGAAGTAAAAGTGAAATCTAGCAATGAAAGTTCTGCACTTTTGAAAATGTATCATTTATTCCAAATGGTGCTAGAAATAAGTATGACGTTTCCACCTTGTTTAATGCAGTGTAAAGTAATGCCACGTCTATGAATTCAATTGTGTTTTCTTTAAGAAGACTACTTGAATGTAAATCAGATGTCTTCATTAAGCAAACCATCAGTGTTCAGTTTGGAGAATTTTGATACATTAAAAGTTTTATTTTTATTTTGCAAGGTTATTCATCTCAGTCACTGATCGTTTCCTTGTACACTTTGCTTAGAGCTAACAGGGATAATGGTAATGTAGTCAATGCATTATATGACTCTTTACATGATCCTGACTTACTATCATCCATTTTGAATCTGTTGACAATGTGTCAGATATAACATATCTAATCTGTTGGCTTTGAGTAAAGAGTTACAAGTGATGAACAAATTCATAACAGGCAATAACCATCATTTGACCATATCTCAGCTATAGTACTCTCTGGCAGTACACTTTGCCACATTGTCTGCCAGTGATATTTGACCAAGAGTGCTCAAAGACATTGGTGTGTATGTACTTCAATAGATCTTGTTAAATCTCAAATAGTAATATTTTGTATTGATATTTATGTATTGTTTATATTTCAGTTTGCTTTCTGTTTATATATTTGGGTACTGATCAGCTTCTTTTTGCATGGGAAAATTTGTACAAAGTTGTACGTTGTGCAATTTTCTAGATTCAGTTTTGTATTTCGTTAAACATCTCAGTCGAGAGTAGTTTCAGAAAATGACAGTAGGCTTTGTGGAATGTGGGGTGTACAAATGTTGGTTCTCATTCATATTTGTGACCAAATAACTGTCCAAATCAGTTCGTAGATCAGCTGCATTACATATGGTCCATGTTCAGTCCATATTGAGCAGATTATAAGTAAACTGCATTACTGATGGTCCATGTTCAGTCCATACTGAGCAGATTATAAATAAAATGCATTACTGATGGTCCATGTTCAGTCCATACTGAGCAGATTATAAATAAAATGCATTACTGATGGTCCATGTTCAGTCCATACTGAGCAGATTATAAATAAAATGCATTACTGATGGTCCATGTTCAGTCCATACTGAGCAGATTATAAATAAAATGCATTACTGATGGTCCATGTTCAGTCCATACTGAGCAGATTATAAATAAACTGCATGGTCCATGTTCAGTCCATACTGAGCAGATTATGGTGATAATCAGGATCCAGACTGGAGGGGAGAGGATGTGCTAAGTTCTGATGGATCTTTGGAAAGGGAATTGTAGGAAACGATGCTTCTAGAGAGAAAGATTTTTTAAAGGGTTAGTGTGTTTGCTACCTTGATACAACAAATGTTCTAAGCTATCATTGTGTTGTATTGAACGTGTTAAAATGCACAGTTGTTCTGAACAGGACAACTGTTTATGATGTATCTCTGTTGAAAGAGAGTGCGAGCTGAACGGTGATTAGAGGGTGTCTGAATAGAGTTAAGGTGAGGATGATAATCAGTCAGAATGATTTCAGACAAGCTCAACTGCACACTAGGACAGCTGTTGTACAACAAGACCGTTACTATAGTAGCTATTAATATTATGCAATTCTTTCACCATTAGCTTTAGGTTTGAACCCTAAATGACTTCAATATGTTATCAACCTGTCTCCTGTCTTCATGGTCTACAGGCTTAGTTTTGATGTCCTGCTTCCTACAATCACACACAGATGCAACTTTACTCAGGGGCCTTCTCCTTCTTCTCAGCAACCTTCGCCCCTGAACCTTATTATTCACATTCTGGTGTCATTATGGGCCATCTTTATAGGTTGTTCAGTTATAGGCTGAGACCCAAATCAAACACTATTCAAGTTTTAATGTCGCATGCACAAGCACAGTGAAATGCTTTTCTTGCAAACTCAAAACCCAACAATGGGCTTTCAATAACAATGTATTAATAGAAAAAAAACACGAGAAATAAGAATAGGAGTTATGAACTACACGATCAAGTAAGTAAGCGTACTATATACAGGAAATATTTTATTTCTATATTTCATTTATCATTTTCAGGTTCTCTCCTGACCACGAACTGATATATTGCCCTGTGGGAAGTATATTTGTACATATATTGTAGTCCATAGTAATGGTTTGATAGTCAGTAATATGGATGAGGCATGCATTGATATATATCCTTAAGACCAAAATGGGACCTGTTCACAGCATCTCAATGTTTCAGCTTGTTTGAATGCTTTATTATTGTATTATTACAGATTTCCATCTATAAAGCAAATGAGGGCATACTTAATGTATAGGAATGAAGTTGTATAGAGGTTGTTAGTGTGTCAGTGCACAAGGAAATTAAATAGTGGTTGAGTTTTATAAGATCTTTGTACTCAAATGGTTTTTTTATCAATTAAAACATTGAATTTTGTCTGATTTGTCATGGAGATAATCTGTTACAGACGAAATAAAACAAATCACCTAAATTATGCATTGTCTGTTGTTTTGATTTACAATAAAGACTACATTCATGTGACCAATGGATATAGGTTTATGTGAATCACAGAGTTCAGGATATGATTATGTGACAGACTTCGACAGGATTTTCTACTCAACCAGACAAAGACAGGATTTTCTACTCAATCTACTCTTATTTTCCTATATCTGGGTTGACAGTAGTCTAAACGGTATTGGCTGGGGCTAGGATGTCGCCCAATCATACCATAGAATGCGGTGTTAGCAAGGGGCAGTAGTCTGATTTCAACGTCGTACTCTACAGTTTGTGGACAAATTGTTGATGTATTTATATATAATTATATTGATTTAAACAAGCGATAATTACAAAGGGCGTGTTAGTTACATGAAGCGAACACGTAAATATACACGTCTTGGTTTTATTACTGTATCGGTGAAGGACACAAGTTTATTGCAACTTTCTCTTTCTCCGCTAGACTAGTGGACAGCGCTGTTACTTTAAATCGATTAGCGTGGTCACTAGTTACCAGAGCCCCCCCCCCCCCCCCCCCCCCCCGCCTATTTCTACAATTTATTTTATTTAAAGTGTGATTTTAAATCTAACCGTATCCTTAACCTTATGCCTAACCCTGACCTTAAATTAAGACCAAAAAGCTGATTTTATATATACAACTTTGACTTTGTGGCTGTGGCTGTGGCTGTGGTAGCTAGTGAAACCAACCCTTTTCCTGGAGCGAAACCTTCCTGCAGGTTTTCCCTCTAGCACACTTTCCCAAAAGAGTAGAGGCAAACGGGGACTAACTCCATGTTAATGCCCATGATTTTGTAATGAGATGTAGTGTGTAGATAGATAATCATAAAGACATCTGTTTGGGTCATGTAATCTTATTTCATGAACGTTTTATACATCACCTGAGATAGTAGTTTTTGTAAAGACATTGAGGACACTGGATCCATCTGCCCTTCACCAACTGCCTTTTCATAGCAACACTCTTCATAAAAAATGAACACCACAGTTTCTATGACAGTAGTTCTGTCCTTTTTTTGCTCACTGCTGATTCCAGAGTCACCTCTACTATTCTGCTTACCTCAGGGTTCTTCTGACCTCAGGGCTCTGTATTGGAAAGCCCAGTTGACTGTGGTGGTGTCTCTTATCACTTCTGTATTGATGACCAACCTGACTTAAAGCATCCTGCACTCTTTCCCCACCATCCTCTGGAACCTGCTCATGCACATTCTCTGGCTGGCGTGTGTGTGTGTGTGTGTGTGTGTGTGTGTGTGTGTGTGTGTGTGTGTGTGTGTGTGTGTGTGTGTGTGTGTGTGTGTGTGTGTGTGTGTGTGTGTGTGTGTGTGTGTGTGTGTGTGTGTGTGTACGTGCTTGATAATAGTATTTGTTAAAGGGGAATTTTACTCAAATCATTTGTTCCACAAAACTGTGCATGTCAACGCTCAAGTTTTCAAGATGTATTCAGTTTCGAAGATGCTTTCAGTTTCCAAGATATATGGTGCATTTGGAAAGTATTCAGACCTTAACTTTTTCCACATTTTGTTACATTACAGACTTGTTCTTAAATTGCTAAAAATAGATATTTTTCCTTCATCAATCCACACACAATACCCCATAATGACAAAGCAAAAACGGTTTATTTATACATTTTTGCAAATGTATAAAACATTTAAACTGAAATATCACATTTACATAAGTATTCAGACCCTTCACTCAGTACTTTGTTGAAGCACCGTTGGCAGCGATTACAGGCACACCTGTATTTGGGGAGTTTCTCCAATTCTTCTCTGCAGGTCCTCTCAATCTCTGTCAGGTTGGATGGGGAGAGTTGCTACACAGCTATTTTCAGGTCTCACCAAAGATTTTCGATCAGGTTCAAGTCTGGGCTCTGGCTGGGCCACTCAAGGACATTCAGAAACTTGTCCCAATGCCACTGCTGTGTTGTCTTGGCTGTGTGCTTAGGGTCGTTGTCCTGTTGGAAGGTGAACCTTTGCCCCAGTCTGAGGTCCTGAGCTCTCTGAAGCTCAAGGATCTCTCTGTACTTTGCTCTGGTCATCTTTCCCTCGCTCCTGACTAGTCTCCCTGTCCCTGCCACTTTTAAACACCCCCACAGCGTGATGCTGCCACCACCATGCTTCACTGTAGGGTTGGTGCCAGGTTTCCTCCAGACGTGACACTTGGCATTCAGGCCAAGGAGTTCAATCTTGCTTTCATCAGACCAGACAATCTTGTTTCTCATGGTCTGAGAGTCCTTTAGGTGCCTTTTGGCAAACTCCAAGCGGGCTGTCATGCGTCTTTTACTGAGGAGTGGCTTCCTTCTGGCCACTCTACCGTAAAGGCCTGATTGGTGGAGTGCTGCAGAGATGGTTGTCCTTTTGGAAGGTTCTCCCATCTCCACAGAGGATATTCTGGAGCTCTGTCAGAGTGACCATCGGGTTCTTGGTCACCTCCCTGACCAAGGCCCTTCTCCCCCGATTGCTCAGTTTGGTCTTGGTGGTTCCAAACTTCTTCCATTTAAGAAAGATGGAGGCCACTGTGTTCTTGGGGACCTTCAGTGCTGCAGCAATTTTTTGGTACCCTTCCACAGATCTGTGGTTCAACACAATCCTGTCTCGGAGCTCGATGGCTTGGTTTTTGCTCTGACATGCACTGTCAACTGAGGGACCTTATATAGACAGGTGTGTGCATTTCCAAATCATATCTAATCAATTGAATTTACCGCAGGTGGACTCCAATCAAGTTGTAGAAACATCTCAAGGATGATCAATGGAAAAAGGATGCACCTGAGCTTAATTTCGAGTCTCATAGCAAAGGTTCTGAATACTTATGTAAATAAGGTGTTTCTGTTTGTTTTTTTATATACATTTGCAAAATGTCTTAAAGCCTGATTTCTCTTTGTCATTATGGGGTATTGTGTGTAGATTGATGATGGGAAAAATATGTCATCCATTTTAGAATAAGAATAAGGCTCTAAGGTAACAAAATGTGGAAAAGGGGAGGAGGTCTGAATACTTCCGAATGCACTGTATTGCTTTCATCATGATGATGAGTCTGATCTCTCTGGCTTATTTTGATAGATTAGAATCTTTACCAACATATTCACCTTGACTCAGTAAAAATGGAGCAGAGGCTGTGGTATGTACACACACAGACACACACACACACACACAAAATGTAGCAGAGGCTCTGGAATTTACCACACATAACATGAACTATTGATACAGATGACCTTTCTGTATTTATATCGCACACATTATTAGCGCTCATCTCTGTTTGTATTTTAATGCTGTGATTTAAGGGTTTGATTAATCTATACCTCTTTTAATTGTGCAGTTCTGGCTGTTTATGCAAAAATCTGATTCTGGATCCTTGTGCTAAATACCAAAGTCTAACCTCAAGCCCGGGAAACAACTCCACACACCCTCACAAGGTAGGCTATACAAACCACAGATATCCATGACTGGATATCTGTGGTTTGTATAGCTATAGCCTAGCCAGTTAGCTTGGATTGACTGGATAACTGGCTAGGCTATAGCTGTACAAACAACAGATATCCAGTTAATCCAAACTAACTAGCTTGGCTATAGCTATACAAACCCAAGTCAATTCAAGTGTGTGATACTGTACACATTAAAAGTTGTAAGCCGTTTTCACAACAACCTCAAGTTATCTGAATCTGCGACATGAACATCACATATTTCTATTGTTGTTTTTTAAATACAGTACCAGCCTAACTATTTTTGAGTACCAATCTACCAACCAAGCAAGATCTCAGTTTCAGTCATATCAGCTTGGCAAGTATTGATATTAATTTGTCTGATTATATTACTCGTTAGATAATTTTGAAGTGGTGGATTGTAACTGTAGATTAACATTGCATCCGTACAAATGAATAAATATTAAGTAATTGTTCTATCTGTTGGGTGTCATGACTTGCGTTTCTATCCTTGTCAAATCCACTTCAGAAAGCCATTTGCCAGACCATACTATCAGTATCAGCTAGTTGTTTAGCATCTGTCCCCTGCTGTGTCTGATCGCCTCTCTGTTCCCTTCTCAGATGGATATTGACGGGACATGTCAGATGCCTTGTATGATAAACTACTGCAACTGGAAGACAAAGTGCACAGGAAACGGAAGGAGGAAAAGAAGGGTATGTGAGCAACTCCACAGTAGCCTGAATGAAAGAACACTGGACAAGAGAGAACTCCTATCTAATGGACAGACACTCCTATCCTGTGCTGCAGATGACTGAGGCGATAAAAAAACTCATCTGATTGACACTATGTCATTGATGGAAGTGATGAATACTGTTTGCCTTATTTTTCTACATTGGGAGGCCTCAAAGACAATGAGTGCTGGTATTATGTTCTGATTGCCACCATGTCACGCATTGCTGCTGCTACTAATGTATTGTATTTGTATTGCATGTATTGTCACAAATACATTTTAAAGTATGTGTATTATTTAATGTATCAAATTATGTAATAACATTCCAATAAACCATATGACTTTTATTAATGATGTCTGCCCCACTGATGCCCTGAATGACTTTGTGGATTCAAAGTGGTAGACCTACGCTAACTGTAATGATTTTGTTCATTTTAACCAGCATATAGGGCCTACTACTGTAAATGCATGATCCACTTCACATAATTGTTTCTCTGGCTTGCTTGTTTTTTTAGTGCTGTGATAACAATCAATAAAAAGGTTTCACCAGACATTGAAATAAAAGCAAATATGCACATAGCTTACTCACAACATAGGCTACACAAAAACAGAAATATTCACATGACGTGCCATCACTGTCTAAATAAATGCATAGTGTCAATCAATCCAAATTGCGCCACGATTGACTGTTGTCTCCACATGCAAATCCTGTGCGGTCCATTGTTAGGAGGCTGTCAGCAGTAGGTCTACTATCCCCCATAAAGTTCACATATGTGGTCTGTGTGATCCAGTCCCCTGTCCTCTGTGGTGTCCCGCCGGGGTGCGCACATGTGTGGTAGTGCATCTGCTCCGGGGGTGGCTGGGCGCACACCCAGCAGCTGTCGTCCTCTGCCGGAGCCTCTGTCAGCATCTCCTCCTCGACACCGCTGAGTTTTGGGTTGCAGAATGCCCAAACCATGCCGCAGAAATACACGAAAAACGACCCCATGACGAAGACCATGAGAGCGTAAGATTCGATCATCGCCTTCGTAACTGCAGATGTCATCGTTCATGTGAATTGTGTTGTGCGTAATTAATGTGCATACACTTTCCACCAAACAAACACTTCTCTCTCACCAGCAACAATAGGCTGAAGCAAGCAGATAAATCGCCGCTATAAAATGATATAGAGAGCTATAGAAATCCAGACAAACATTGATATCCCGCCAGAAATGACTTGATGAGGTAGTAAATGGCTTTGATCCAGCCTCGGAGGAGCATTCCCTCTGCGCAGTCTGGTGTGATGTTCTGGCAGCTCAATGACAATGACAGTCACTACTGTCCCGTCTGTAGAGCGGTGGAGATCATGAGCAATTGCTATCAGGGCTCAAAAACATGATTCATCATATTCTTACTTCAGAGAGGACAGCATCCTGGGATGGGTCAAACCTTTAACAGAACCAGTCATGGCTAGGGTGGGTGCTAGGCAGACAGGAAAATTGGATGTAAAATGGAGCTTCCCTCTCTGGAACGAACCCCTTTCATCTGTGGTGTCAAAGTTGTACCATTTCTCAGAGTCTGGTTGATTCCTCCACTATAGACATGGCCTAGACTATGTCTCTCAATGTACATAATAATGTTGACAGACATCAGGTAGGAGTTATGAGGTTATCACTATATAAATGAGTCATCTCACAGTGTTTGTCATTATACCCTGTGGAAGACAGCTTGTCTACAGAAACGTTGTACATAATTATTTCTCACCTTAATTTTTGAGGAGTTATCAGGTTATCAGCCTTATGCACTCCCAGCAGGAAAAATACACCTATTTAGGTCTGCGTCCATATTAACCAAGTGTCTTAGAGTAGGAGTGGTGATTTAGGATAAATGTTGCCTTTTATAATGAAGCAGATTATTATGGACATGACCTGATCCTAGATCAGCACTGAGACACTTGATAAACACAGGCCCAAATCTCAGCACTTCAGAGGCCACTCCACACAAATAAAATGTTTATACCCTCCAATGGCTACAAATAGTAATTTGAACCCTGATTAATCCTCTTTGTAATAAGACAGAGACATAATAAGACACAAATCTGTTAGGCAGTGGCTGGCTGGCTCTTCTCCTCTGACTCCTCTATTGCTGCCATCTGCTGCCCTTAAATGATCTTTCCAGACCTTTCCTGTTTGACCATGACTCCTGGTTCTCTATTAGCTAGCAGCATCCCATCTAAAGGAGTCCGCATACTAGCTGGCCCTCACACTTTCTGTGTCACTCACTGTAAGTTGCTGATCAGTATTCCTACCCATATCCAATGAAATTATCAATAGCCCCTAGGTCCTATAAATCAAATCAAAGTGTATTGGTCATATACACATGGTTAGCAGATGTTATTGCAAGTGTAGCGAACCAGCATATACTGATACTTACAATATCACAAAATATTGACTGTTCTGAGTTGTGCATAGATGTCTCAGGTCACTACCAGAACAGTGTTTTAGATTTGTAAGTCAGACTTGGTCAGGCCTAGGCCTAATTGACATTGCAAAGAACTGTGGAGGCATTCTATGGAGCAACAATGTTGCAAAATGTTTGAGAATGAATATGGCTATTAGGTGTGTGTGTGTGTGTGTGTGTGTGTGTGTGTGTGTGTGTGTGTGTGTGTGTGTGTGTGTGTGTGTGTGTGTGTGTGTGTGTGTGTGTGTGTGTGTGTGTGTGTGTGTGTGTGTGTGTGTGTGTGTGTATACAGTGGATTTAGAGTATAGAGAGGGTGGGAAAGATCTCCCATACAAGCCTCATACAAAGTAAATGCTTGAATGCAAATTGAAAACTACAACAGACATAATGAGCATTCATGTTTGTCAACTGGAGAAAAACTAAATGATTAACTCGTCCCTCGTTGTGGGTATGGTAGTTTATTTGAGGGAGCCGCCCGACACTCTCCTTCGTCAAAGAACTACACGCCCCACCTGGCGCCAAAGTTTTTGTCCCGGATGTCTATCACGCCGGAAGAGAAGAAGGTTCTTTCCCCAGCCATCTTGTGGCAACATCTAGCGAAGTGTTCGCACCAAGCCTCGTAGAATCGGAGGAAAATCCTGCTGAAGGGGCGCCATCATGCCCGGACATATGCAAGAAGGTTTCGGCTGCGCCATAGCTAACCGATTCGACCAACTATTTGACGACGAGTCGGACCCGTTCGAGCTGTTGAAGGAGGCGGAGAACAAGAAGAAGGAAGCTCCTGTCCCTGGTGCCGCTAAGACCGCGGCGCAAGCTGCCAAGCTCCAGAAAAAGGAGTCCCAGAAAGACAGGAAGGTCGTCCCTGCAGATAAGAAAGATGAGCCTCTGGCACCGGTGACTCTGAAGAAAGATGGTGAGACTGTTTCCCGCAATAGTTGTCCTCTTGATCTGCAAAATCGCAGTTCGCCCTGGATAGTTAAGTATTAACTTTAGGTTAGCTAGCTAACTTAGCTAGCAATGCTTTCAAAGCCTCCATGAGGTCGACATGATTCCCTTTGTCAACTAAAGTTGAAACGCTTATCACAGTCGTTGCACAAAAAAGTCACGACAGTGTAACTAGGTGTGGTACATTATTGTGCCCCCTGAAAACGAACTTGCAGGCGAACTTGTTTTGCTGCCAATATTAAAACGCCTCTGGCCTTGTTTAGCCAGGATTGTTAGCCGCAAGTTAATTAGCCAACGTTAGCTAGCCAAAGTAATTTGCTAGCTTGCTACCAACTACCTGTTGACCAGTGTTTGATTAGTGCATACTTGTTAAATGGACGATCGGCGAATTCATTTTTTTGCAACATAAATTGTTTACCTAGCTAACCGTGTATTCACACCGGGGTGTATGTCAACTTTCACATGTGAAGCAATCGTGCTAGGTTAAAATTGAGGCTTGTTTTCTAACTAGTTAACCTACGAATTGGCTAGCTAGGCAGCTCACTAGTCTTTCGCTACCTGGTTGCATTAACCCGTGTCGTGACCAACCTCGTGGCCCAGGTTTGGACTGTGCAACAGCGGCAGTCACCTAACTGTCACTCGCTAAGTGGCGCACATTGTTCTCTACAAGACAGGGAATGATGTCATCTTGCGTAGCGCGGTTGTGAATATGAATATGGGCGTTTTGTGTTAGTCTCAAATAAAGAAGCTTCACGAGTATGTTTTTTCTGCTACTCGGTAAACGAACAAGGTTAGAGAAGGCGATATATATTGACCAAACAATTACATTGTCGTTTACGTCTGCGTGAGTAAACTAGTGTTACTCGCCTATACATTGTTATGGTTAGTTTAAAATAGGAGGCCCCTGTATTTTGTTAGCAGCCCAGTTACGGCAGTCAAAAGCAAAGTAAAAAAAAATGGAACCCCAAGAGAAGAGACAGGTGCATGCACCAACGTGCGTTCAGCTGCTGGTGGTGCATGGTGTGGGAGTCTATTTTGGTCAACAGTAGGAGGGACTTGTCAGACCAGTCTCAGAGCATGTTTTCATCTGCTGTGTACTGGCATGGTGGATAATACAAAGCTCAGCCTCTGTTTATATATTTTTTTAATTCTCCGTATTTTAATAGTGTGCCCTTACACTCCAGTTCAGCACATCAGTCCTGCTCTCTTTTGGAGTTGGGTCTTGAGAAAAGTTCTAACTGTAGTTAGTCTCCATTAAATTCCTGTTTGAGTTATTTTAGCTAAAGAATCTTTGGTGAGGAAATGAGTATTGTACTTGTTTTATTGGGGGATCAATTACTAACTCCTCTATCCTGTCCTACTCCAGGACCTGGTCCCAGGAGGATGGGTCCCAGACGTGAGGGTCAGGGACCCGCTGGGGGTCCACCCCGTGAGGGCCAGGGCGAGGGCCGCCCCCTACAGACAGACCCCCCCGGACAGACAGGCGGCCGCCACGCCGTTTCGAGAGGCCCCCCGGCGGAGAAGACAAGCCAGCTGAGGGAGGAGAGTTCTCTGTGGAGAAGTGAGTTCTGGGTAGAGCAAGGCTGTATTCAGTTGGCACCAAATGTGGGTGTTTTGAAAAGGATTGAAAGGTAGAAGAACTCCTCCCCCACAATAATACGACTCAGATCCCTGTGGGTGCAGACCTTTGTTGCAGCCAAGCAGTAACCCATCTGATTTCACAAACTGATATTAGTCCTTAACACTAGAACCGCTGGGCCTCGAGGAGGACCTCACTCAAGCTAATGAGCAGTAATTCTGACTGCCACATTCTAACATTGTAATTAATACATTTCATATATGCTATCAAAAAGTAATAATTTGGTTGTTTATGAAGGTCTTAGGTAACATTAGAATAAAAACAATTTATAACACTATCATTTTCATTCGTTTAGTGTTTTAGGCTCTATGTAAAAACTCAACACAAATTTAAGTGTTCGGCCCATTTTATTCGTGGAGTTATGTTACAACTATGAAACAGAAGGCCTATGTGTTGGGACAAGGTAACAACTTGTTTTAATAACATCTAAATATATCAGTAGCCTAAACATACGTGCCAAGTGTGCTTGATAAATATTGAATATTGTCACAAAGCAATAATAGCATGTTAACTTTCTCAGTATGACAGCAGTCCAAAATTGTAAATTGTTAGCTCGCGCTTACATGGTGTCACATAAACAACGAGACGTTGCTGATATTGTTTTTTGCTTGTGGTGTAGGGTCTGCTCTCTGATGACATTTTGTGCTGAGATTGTCACAGTCTTATTTTATCTACACGGTGCTGTCCTCTCCTGTCTCAGTTTCATTTGGTGGTGGCTCGGGCACCTTCTCAGGGTGCACCGTTCAGACTTTTTTACGCTTAAGCCTCAAGGGTTCTGGTTGATGCCCAGAAGAATAATCATCAGAGACGTCATGATTAATTTCTTCCCCGCCATCGGAGTCATTTTCATTCAGATTTTGTAGCAACACTAACACAGCATGTGCATCCATTTGTCTTGGTCCATTACGCACGCTTTCACTGTGTACTCCAAGTAGGCCAGAGTGGACTGATAAGACTGCGTGATTTGGTGGACTAATATAGGGGACATATCATTTAGAGATTATAAATAGCAGATAAATACAGAATGGCCTGCCCTGTTTTTCACTGACAATTGGTGATTACATAATAATGCATTGTTCGCTTCCCTGCGCTCATCCACTCTTCTCCCAACTGGGCACAGCACCTTCAATGCTCGGGAGAAGTAGGGGCAACGGGGAAAACCCCACAAACTTAAATGACATACCCTCCTAAAACTGGTTATAACTCAGGTTCTGTTTGCGATATTAAGATTCTAGCGACAGTGTGTTGTAGAACCTTTTAGGAAATGTCAAGTACGGAGGGGACATGATGGCAGAGTAATCAATTTATTTAAATTCATGGGCAGTCCAAATTTACTGCTTTAGCAGTTCTAGTGATGACTGATACAAATGACAGAACCCACACTGGCCTTCTGTAAGACAGTATTGTTCTCGCTTCAAAAATGTATACTTGCCAGTCGTTTATTGTAAACAAAAGTGACCCCCTTCTCTATTTGACAGGAATTTTCCCCCTCAGACTGTCAGAGGTAACTCAAACCTACCTTGATTATGGGTTCCACCACCACTCTACTGTTAAGTTACAAAGTCATGCCACTTTCACTGATGGTTTTTCACCTTTGCCTTGCCACTTATATTAAACTGTAACCACGCAGCATGGTGTGCATGTAAATAGTGGCGGAAACATATAAAACCCTGTTATGATGTGTTTCAAATACGCCTTTTCTGTTGTTTAAAGAGTTGCTGATTTATCATGAATAGCCGGGTTATAAAAAATTTATTTATATTTTTTATAAATACTCACAATTCAACAGTGATTTCTCTTAAGGTAGAATCCTGCATCGGGTCGGATACCCATGGCTACCTATCGGTGAGCCGCAAAAATATCAACTTGTGGGTGAAATGAACATTCTGTCAACACGTGGGTCGGGTCATGGTTCAGAACAATTTACATTGTGGGCTGAAAACATTTCAAATCAAGATAATACACCTTTTTTTTAAACCTAGGAGCTTATTGGGTTGAGACAAGGCTTTCAGCCATGCACGGTTTGAGTGTGGAGCTGGGAACTGTCCCTTATTTGTGTGGTGCCAAAAAAATCTGATTTGTCCACATGCAGAGATCATGTTCCCTCTCCTCACGTGAGAATAGGCTATATATCGTATAAACCAATGCGGCTGTTAAGTTTGATAAGCCTACTAAGTAAATGTAGCCTATTTTTGCACTCTATATTCGGTTCTGGGAATGGTTTAATTAGGCCTAAACTATTTGATAAATATTGTTTAGATTAATCTAAATGTATTGTTTTAGGACAGCTATTGGCTTTCATCACAGATAATAAGGCTAATTAGAAGGCTCTTTCCGTGGTTTGAGTGACTTGTTGCATTGTGAAAATGAAAATATATTTTTCATAATTCATGGTATGGTTTCTGTTTATCCAAATGTTGAATAGACATGCCGACAAACTCATTCATGCAGGGAAGGGGATTAAAAATAATTATGCCTACTACTCTGGAGTCACAAACAGTTAAATATATTGATGTTATATGGCGGGGTAACGGATCGGCTCACGGAACAATTCTATCGATCTGGGTGAGTCGGGTTGCAGAGAGAACTCTTTCCTGATATTGGGTGGGGCTCAGAATTTATGTGGCCGGGGCGAATGCTGCTCCAAAAAACGGATACCTGTAGGACTCTACTCTAAGGAAGAATGGAATTAAGAGTGCATTTTGAAAGTATTCAAACCGTGCCTAAGGAAAGGTAAGATCTGTATGACTATGGCATAACACTGTTTCAGTGTAGTTCACAGTATTGGTTATTTTTCACACATTGTGTTTTGGGGTCCTCATTCTAACACTTAATGTTTGTTATATCTTCCTTTATGTACTGGGGTCTGTTCCTGAGAATGTCTGCTCTATTCGTTACATTTCTATGTACAATGTTTCACCCCACTGAATACACATCAACTGTAGCTTCCTGTTAGGCAGCCTGTTGATTGGTTGGTTTCCTTGTCTGTCCAGGCCCATTGGTGATAGGCAGATGAGAGGACGTGGAGGTGGCCGAGGTGGTATCCGTGGCGGCAGGGGCCGGGGCATGGGCAGGAGCGACGGCTTTGACGCCAGAGGAAAGCGTGAATTCGACAGACACAGCGGCAGTGATCGATCGTACGTCTTCTGTGTCATGTTGTGAATTATGTATTAACTCTGGGATGGATAAGTCGTATCTCATTATTAGGCCGATTTCCTACTCCGGATCTAAATGGCATGCTCAATGGAGAATCTCTATTCTAACTAGATTTTTTTTGTCCAGATTGAGGGGCAAAAAATAATTTAGGGTCATTATCCATTGAGATGAATTTGTAGTCCAGCACTAGGCTTCATCTTTGTCTGGAGAACTGGTGCATAACAACTACTTGTTTGAAGTATACGAACTAGTTTCTAAAACAAAAAAAATGTGATAAACTATGTTTTTTTGCTGGAGAGACTATTGATGTGAAGCTGTGCGCTAAAGCCCGTGTTGTTTCAGCAGCCAGAAAGGTGAGGAGAAACGTGGAGGAAGTGGATCTCACAACTGGGGCACCGTCAAGGATGAGATGGGGTGAGCAGCACAGCCGACCGAGCACAACACTTTTTCTCTCTCGACTTTCTCAAAGGCTGTCTGCAAACCTAGTGTTGTTGAGTTACCTTGTTCAGTTGTGTGTAAACTAATTCGACGTGTTGAGTCAAGACCCCTGGTCTTTATACTGTCCTGGTCACCTGTCAACATACTCAATGTATGAGAGCTAAACTTGTTGTTTTTTTTCTCCACAGCGAGCATGACCAATCGAACGTGACCGAGGAGACCCCCGAGGGAGAGGAACCTCGGCCTGCTGACTCTGAGAACAAGTGAGTTGAGGGCTGAGCCTTAAGCCATTTCTCTCTCTTCTCCCCAGTGTGCATTCGTTCACTCCCTCTCAGGAATTTAAAAGCACGGTCTGGATGGGTTCTCCACCATATTTCTCATATTCTCCTGCCAGTTGTGTGTTCTGACAGTTCTGTTTTCTGCTGTGTGTTGTAGGGAGAACGAGGTTGGTGAACCTAAGGAAGTGGAACCCAAGGAGATGACTCTGGATGAATGGAAGGCCCAGCAGGACAAGGAGAAAACCAAGGTGGAGTTCAACATCCGCAAGGCCAACGAGGGAGCCGACAGCCAGTGGAAGAAAGGATACGTGCTGCACAAGTCCAAGGACGTGAGTAGACTGTCAACCACAATACTGACTTAGCCTCCATTTTTTTATTTTACATGACCTACTATGTTTTCGTCCCTCTCCAATAAAGGAGAAGAAAGCTGATGCTCTTATTGAAGCTGCGGTGGAGGCTGAGGCAGTTGCCCCTAAAGTGAGTATCACATCTGACAGAAGCGCACGCACTCTCTCTCCCCATGAAAATTAAAGGGAGAGTGTGATATTTTGGCAATTCTGGCTCTTTTTCTGCCTACCCCCCTGAACTCATGGATAGCATTTGGAAGGAAGTTGGTTGTTTTGTAAGCTATTGCTAACTAGCGTTAGCACAATGACTTGAAGTTCACAGAAACCGCTAACATGCTTGGATCTAATCATCAACTCTTATCTAAATGATATGAGCGCACATCTGCTTCACTACGTCTGAACTGACTGCCGTCCGGGCAACAAAATAACAGTTTCCCTGTAACAATACATCTATACCACTTACAGTACAATAAAACATGTAAAAATGATTCTCGGCTCTTTATGAACTCTTGAAACAATCCAAATTTGATGATTTAATTGACACAGTAACATTATTTTAATCTGTCTTCACACCTCCAACAGTGTCTGTTCTCCCAGGGTTTTGTGGGAACATCCAGCCTCAGAGAAAGCCACAGATAAGGTGTGCTTGACCCCTGTGATAGCCCACAGATGGTCATCCATCCAAACAATATCATAAATGGTGATCGAGTCATGCTGGGCCTTGGCATCTTTATTGTTAACATTTGTTCGCTCAATTTGAAACTTTACACGCGGTGACTTTACATGTGTATCCATGAGTTCATCCGAGTCTGGTTAAGTATAAAGAAGATTGATTGTCAAAATCTTACACTATCCCTTTAATGCAGAACTCGCCAGAACAATTGTCAGTGTGCACAGTAAGGGGCCGTTTGTTCGCTTGCTGACGGCTAGGTGGTTTTAGGGACTACCCACCGGTGGGCAACTGACGGCTGTCATTTTTGCCTATTTCTACATGTAGAATTGGTTTGCAACTAAGTACTTTTAAACCAGCAGATGCTTAACAATCCTACTGGTCTGTCTGTGCCATAAGATGACAATGTTGCTCAGATGTGTGTTCTGTCATTGATGATGATCTCTTTCTTCCCTTGGTCTCTCAGGCTGAGGACGATCACCACTTCCGGAAGCCAGCCAATGACATCACAGCCCAGCTGGAGATTAACTTTGGAGACCTTGGACGCCCCAGCCGTGGTCGTGGTGGGCCCCGTGGCGGCAGGGGTAGCCGAGGGCGTGGAGAGGGCAGAGGAGAGTTCCGTGGAGAGTTTCGTGAGCGTGAGCCCAGGGAGCCCCGTGAGCGTGATGGTGGAGCCCCCACCAGGCCGCCCCGTGGAGGACGCACTGACAAGGTAAAGAATACTAATTACTACTAGTCTGTTACAGCTGCTGTGGAAAGGATTTGAGATTAAAAGGAATTTGGATTAAGTACAGCATACATGGTCATTTCACTGTATATGTCTGATCAATCTCATTTCCTCTTGTTTTCCCAACACTCTAACACTCCTCTCAGCCGAGCGGGGTGATTGTGCCCAATGTGGATGATCCAGAGGCCTTCCCGGCCCTGGCCTAAAATGGAGCGGCTGCCCCATAGGCCCCCAGGAGCCCTTAGCAGTCCCCCCAAGCAGACCCCTAGGCCCCTCTACGAGGCTCGCATGTTTCTGAATCCTTCAGCAAAAATGGTATGATGGAGATGACCGTCATCGCTCATGACACTCGCATCTAAGGACTGAATTTTACCCGTTTTGGAAAAAAAGAGGGGGGGGATACGGAAAAGAAAAAAAACAAAGAAAAAAGAAAAGGACTTGTTGCTACTTCCGGAGGTTTTGTACTTAGAAACAAGGTAGCAGGGACGTTTTCATACGGTATTTTTTTCAGAGATTATGCGTTCTTCATGAATAGTTTTTTTGTATTGCTGCTTGAAAATATGCATTTCCAAATATAAGGTATGAGAAGAGTTATCATTTTAGCTTGTGGTGTCCCATAGCTGTGGAGGGATGGAACCCAAGCCAACTAGCTCTTACCATACTGGGTATTTCTGAAGAAGTTTCAGCATCATCACTCAGTGAGATTTTAAGGGCTGCTTTAGTTCTGGGGTTTTATGTATTATAATTTTTTAAAACTAAGGCCTAGACCTCTGGTGTAGGCCTGTAAAAGTAAACTTTTTTTTCATGGTAAGAGCTCCTTGAGTGAGATTGTATTTCTGATGGTGCATATAAAGACATGCCTTGATCGTTGATCTAGTGATTGTACCTACACCCAACAAATTGTTAGAGTAGAGCCTAATTCACTTATGTATTAAAAGGTATTTTGTATAGAAAAGTTTCCAAATGACTCAATAGATCACTTGCAGGGGGAAGGAATACTTCAATTATTTAAAATGTATCACTGACATCTTTGGATCGTGTGGCTCCTAAAGGTGAACATTGTACTGTTTCAGTACAATGTACACCCTCTTGGGCTGTGTCTCAATGGTGTACCATGGCTTCCTCTCCTTGTTTCCTGTATACTGATCTGGAAACACAGTTAACATATTAGTTCAGGTCCAAGGAAAGAAGAGGAAGCCAATTTTAGACTAGTGAGCTGTATCGATAGGTCCCATTGTAATGTTTCATTTACACACTTGGGCTGTGTCTCAATGGTGTACGGTGGCTTCCTCTCCTTGTTTCCGCTATTCTGATCTGTAAACACAGTTAACATATTAGTTCAGGTCCAAGGAAAGAAGAGGAAGCCAATTTTAGACTATTGAGCTGTGGCCTTGGTCATTTGGAAGCCTTCAGGCCTTGAACTGTTTAAACACTCCACTCCAGGGCAGTGTTCAGCAGGGCACCTTGTCACGCAATGTTAAAATATAAATATACTTAATTAGAACAGATGTGCTCTTCTGAAATGTAGAGTGAGGAGTCATGTCAGCTCTACTTGTGGCATTTCTATCTGCAACACTGTACATCGCACCCTGCTGAACGGGACCCAGTATACTGATACAATTGTGAACCTGTTCCTGCAGTATTTCCTGTGGTAGTTGAATAGCCTCCATTTTGATTTTACCTCTGGTTCCCTACTGCGGCACTACTGCGTAATTGCTCTGAAAGAAATACAGTTGTGTGTGTGGATCAGCCAAGTGCTCTACAGATCTGTGTGAACTCTAACCCTGCTATTATAGACCTCTGTCGGTAAATAAAGAAGGTCGATTCATTTTTGCGTTGTTGACTTAAATTCCGACACATGTATCGATACAGAATCACACACACAAGAAACCAGTTTGTGAGTTGGTTGCTTGCCACCGACATGGTGAAGTCTGAAAATGTATGTCCCACTGCTGTGTTATGGTAGTTTGGCTGATACTAAATGAAGTCCTAAAACATAACTGGAAGTCCTGGCTCACTGTGTACCACGTGTGTTTCGTTAGCCAGGCTAGTTTAATGGTGCTCTGGTTCCTGAGTATAGTGGAATTAAGAAATTAAACATGGGGCCGATTCACTTAATTCTGATAGCAGAAGTGTTAGCTCCCTAACCGTGTAATTTGGCTGTATGAATTGAAAGCTAAGCTGTTAATTTTCGAGATATACAGTACCGGGACAGCAGGTAGCCTAGTGGTTAGTGTTGAGGCCAGTAACTGAAAGGTTGCTAGATCGAATCACCCAACTGACAAGATACAAATCTGTTGTTCTGCCACTGTACAGGACAGTTAACCCACTGTTTCTAGGCCATCATTGTAAATAAGAATGTTATTAACTGACTTGCCTAGTTAAGCAATGGTTACATAAAAATACCAGTCCAATTTTGGTCACACCTACTCATTTTAGGGTCTATTTTCTACATTTTAGAATAATTTTGAAGACTTCAACAATAAAATAACACATGGATTAATTTAGTACCCAAAATAGTGTTCGAGTAAATATATTTGAGATTCATCAATAGCCACCCTTTGCCTTGATGACAGCTTTGCACACTCTTGGCATTCTCTCAACCAGCTTCACCTGAAATTATTTTCAAACAGCCTGGAAGGAGATCCCACATATGCTGAGCACTTGTTGGCTGCTTTTCCTTCATTCTGCGGTCCAACTCATCCCAAACCATCTCATTTGGGTTGAGGTCAGGTGATTGTGGAAGCCAGGTCATCTGACGAGCACTCACTGTTAAAATGGTCCTTATACAGCCTGTAGGTGTGTTGGGTCATTGTCCTGTTGATAAACAAGTGATTGTCCCTCTAAGTGCAAACCAGATGGGATGGCGTATCGCTGTGGGAGCCATGCTGATTAAGTGTGCCTTGAATTCTAAATCACAATGTCACCAGCAAAGCACCCCATCACCTCCATGCTTCACGGTGGGAACCACGATTGAGGAGATCATCCGTTCATCTACTCTGCGTCTCACAAAGACATGGTGGTTGGAACCAAGAATCTCAAATTTGAACTCATCAGACCAAAGGACAGATTTCTACCGGTCTAATGTACATTGCTCGTGTTTCTTGGCCCTATCGAGTTTCTTATTGGTGTCCTTTGGTAGTGGTTTCTTCGCAGTAATTCGACCATGAAGGCCTCATTCACGCAGTCTCATCTGAACAGTTGATGTTGAGATGTGTCTGTTACTTGAACTGTGAAGCATTTATTTGGGCTGCAATGTGAGGTGCCGATTTACGAGGCTTATAACTAATGAACTTCTCTGCAGTAGAGGTAACCACCTGGGTCTTCCTTTCCTTTGGCGGTCCTCATGAGAGACAATTTCATCATAGGGCTTGAAGGTTTTGTGACTGCATTGAAGAAACAAATTGCTTATTTGAGCTGTTCTTACCATAATGTGGACTTGGTCTTTTACCAAATGGGCCTACCTTCTGAATACCACCCCTACCTTGTCACAACACAACTGACTGGCTCAAGCACATTACGAAATTCCACAGTTTAACTAGGCACACCTGTTCATTGAAATGCATTCCAGGTGACTACCTTATTAAGCTGGTTGAGATACTGCAAAGCTGTCATGAAGGCAAAGGGTGGCTACTTTGAAGAATCTCAAATATAAAATCTATTTTGATTTAACACTTTTGGTTACTGCATGATTCCATGTTATTTCATCATTTTGATGTCTTAACTATTATTCTACAATGTAGAAAATAGTACAAAGAAAAACCCTGGAAAAACCCTGGAATGAGTACGTGTCTGAATTTTAGATGGGTACTGTATATATTTTTGTAGCCCTGTATGATGGGTTGCACTGTATATGTATATTATTGATAGATATCAGATAAAAGCCTTTGTTCAAGTGGTGAATCCGTCATGGATATATTTTTTACATCAACATAGAAAGAAACAATGATAATCATATACCATAGGCCTATAGTCAAACAATGTTCTAAGTAACCTATAATAATAACAAAAACAGAAGAAAATAATACAAATGAAGTTTCCACATCGTTGCCGAACTTTCTGCTCAACATTTCACCATGCAATAAGCTTCCACATCGGCAAAAAAAAACAGTTTCCCCTTCCTGTCCTTACTTTTATGGCTGCCACACTTCTGTATTAATGTTTTCATTTCCTTTCATCCAACAGCGCTAAGTCTTTCCATAGGCAAAATCTCATAGCACTGAAATCGTTAGAGGCTTGTCCTTAATCCAAATAAATAGCATTCATGTTCTTGCTAATAAAAGTTTCCATTTTCTAAAAGAATCAGTGTAAAAGGGTTCAGAACCTTGTTTCTTGATTAATGACCAGAATCTGGTTGGGCAACCCTAGAAACTGTGTACAATGCATTCGGAAAGTATTCAGACCCCTTCACTTTTCCCACATTTTGTTACATTACAGCCTTATTCTAAAATGGATCTACATCATCAATCTACACACAATATCCCATACTGACAAAGTGAAAACAGGTTAAAAGAAATTATTGCTGATTTATTCAGACCCTTTGCTATGATATTTGAAATTGAGCTTGGGTGCATCCTGTTTCCATTGATCATCCTTGATGTTTCTACAACCTGATTGGAGTCCACCTGTGGTAAATTCAATTGATTGGACATCATTTGGAAAGGCACACACCTGTTTATATGATGTCCTACCGTTGACTGACATTTACTCCTGAGGTGCTGACCTGTTGCACCCTTGACAACCACTGTGATTATTATTATTTGACCCTGCTGGTCATCTTTGAACATCTTGGCCATGTTCTGTTATAATCACCACCCGGCACAGCCAGAAGAGGACTGGCCACCCCTCAGCCTGGTTCCTCTTTAGGTTTCTTCCTAGGTTCTGGCCTTTCTAGGTAGTTTTTCCTAGCCACCTTGCTTCTACTCCTGCATTGCTTGCTGTTTGGGGTTTTAGGCTGGGTTTCTGTACCGCCTCCATCACTCTTAAATGGAAGAAGTTTGGAACCACCAATACTTTTCCTAGAGGTGGCCGCCCAGACAAACAGCTATTTGGGGAGTAGGGCCTTGGTTGGAAGTTGACAAAGAACCCGGTGACCTCTGACAGAGCTCCAGAATATCCTCTGTGAAGATGGGAAAATCTTCCAGAAGGACAACCATCTCTGCAGCACTCCACCAATTAGGCCTTTATGGTAGAGTGGTCAGATGGAAGCCACTCCTCAGTAAAAGGCACATGACAGCCTGCTTGGAGTTTGCCAAAATGCACTTAAATGACTCTCAGGCTTTGAGAAACAAGATTGTCTGACCTGATGAAACCAAGATTGAACTCTTTGGCCTGAATGCCAAGTGTCACGTCTGGAGGAAACCAGACACAGCCCATTAACTGGCCAATAACATTCCTATGGTGAAGCATGGCAGCATCATGCTGTGGGAGGCACTGAGAGATGAGTTCGGATGGAGGGAAAGAATAATGGAGCAAAGTACAGAGAGATCCTTGATGAAAACCTCCTGAAGAGCATTCATTGGACTCATCAGACCAAAGGACAGAGGTAGTCACCTGGAATGCATTTCAATTAACAGGTGTGCATTGTTAAACATTAACTTGTGGAATTTCTTTCCTTCTTCATGCGTTTGAGCCAATCAGGTATTTTGTGACAAGGTAGAGGTGGTATACAGAAGATTAGCCCTATTTGGTAAAATACCAAGTCCATATCATGGCAAGAACAGCTCAAATAAGCAAAGAGAAACGACAGTCCATAATTACTTTAAGACATGCAGGGCAGTCAATATGGAAAATTTCAAGAACTTTTAAAGTTTCTTCAAGTGCAGTCACAAATACCATCAAGCGCTATGATGAAACTGGCTCTCATGATGACCGCCACAGGAAAGGAAGACCCAGAGTTACCTCTGCTGCAGAGGATAAGTTCATTAGAGTTTCCAGCCTCGGAAATCGGCACCGCAGATTGCAGGCTATAGTCTCTTTCTAATCCTGCTACTGCAGTAATGTTTTATTGGGTATTTGGATTTAGGTCTTCAAAAGATCTTGAATTTAACATAGGCCTACAATAATGACATTGTTAGTAATTTGTCAATTAGTTGGTGATTATGCTAATGATAGTGCCTGTTGCTAATGAAGACAGCAATTTTGAACCATTGTATATGTTATGTTGCCAGCCACCCCTTTGTATAACAAACCACTGTTAAACCTTATAGTAAATCATGTTTGTAAGCTAAATAGGAGACAACTACAGTATCTGAAACCATTTATCCATCTAATCTGGTTCCCAATAACTATCTCTTTTTTTATCTCCGAATACATGCCGAATACACCCACTGTTCTTAGGCCGTCATTGAAAATATGAATTTGTTCTTAACTGACTTGCCTAGTAAAATAAAGGTCAAATAAAAAAAAAAAAAAAAAAAAATATCCTAGTACTATTGTAGAGCAATGGAGGCTGCTGAGTGTAGGACGGTTCATAATAATGGCTGGAAATCAAAAACAAAAAAAAATACAACATGTGTAGACCTTACCATGAAATACTTACTTACAAGCCCTTAACCTACAATGGAGTTCAATAAATGATTTACTAAATAATCTAAAGTAACAATTAAAAAGTAACACAATAAAATTACATAACAATAATGAGGGGGGTGGGGGTACAGGTTAGTCGAGGTAGTTTGTACATGCAAGTTGAGGTAAAGTGACTATGCATAGATAATAAACAGCGAGTATCAGCAGTGTCAATGTAAATAGTCCGGGTGGCTATTTGATTGTTAAGTAGTCTTATAGCTTGGGAGTAGAAGCTGTTCCGGAGCCTTTTGGACCAAGACTTGGCACTCCGGTACCGCTTGCTGTGCGGTAGCAGACTTGGGTGACTGGTGTCTTTGACAATTTTTTGGTCCTTCCTCTGACACCTCCCAGTATATAGGTCCTAGATGGCAGGAAGATTGGCCCCAGTGATGTATTGGGCAGTGATGTATTGGGCCGTTCGCACCACCCCCTGTAGCGCCTTACGGTCGGATGCTGAGTAGTTGCCATACCAGGCGGTGATGCAACCGGTCAGGATGCTCTCGATGGTGCGGCTATAGAACTTTTTGAGGATCTGGGGACCCATGATAAATCTTTTCAGTCTCCTGGGGGGAGATAGGATTTGTCGTGCCTTCTTCATGACTGTCTTGGTGTGTTTGGACCATGATAGTTTGTTGGTGATTTTATTTATTTCACCTTTATTTAATCAGGTAGGCTAGTTGAGAACAAGTTCTCCTTTACAACTGCGACCTGGCCAAGATAACCAGTGCGACACAAACAACAACACAGAGTTACACATGGAATAAACAAACATACAGTCAATAACACAATAGAAAAAAGTATATACAGTGTGTGCAAATAAGGTAAGATATGGGAGGTTAGGCAATAAATAGGCCATAGTGGCTAAATAATTACAATTTAGCAATTAAACACTCGATTGATAGATGTGGAAGTAGAGATACTCGGGTGCAAAGGAGCAAAATAAATAACAGCTTGGGGATGAGGAGCGCGTGCTACGGGTGGGTGCTGCTATACCTTGCAAAGACTTATAGATGACCTGGAGCCAGTGGGTTTGGCGACGAATATGAAGCGAGGGCCAGCCAACGAGAGCATACAGGTCGCAGTGGTGGGTAGTGTATGGGGCTTTGGTGACAAAACGGATGGCACTGTGATAGACGGCATCCAATTTGCTGTGTAGAGTGTTGAAGGCTATTTTGTAAATGACATCGTCGAAGTCAAGGATCGGTAGGATAGTCAGTTTTATGAGGGTATGTTTGGCAGCATAAAAGTGAAGGATGCTTTGTTGCGAAATAGGAAGCCGATTTTAGATTTAATTTTGGATTGGAGATGCTTAATGTGAGTCTGGAAGGAGAGTTTACAGTCTAACTAGACACCTAGGTATTTCTTAATAAACCATGGGAGTTGTGTAATATGCACACATTCATATCTTGTATGACCATGCCCCAGGACTACCTGACATGATGACTCCTTGCTGTGTCCACCTGGCCGTCCTGCTCCAGTCCACCTGAGGACCATGCCCCAGGACTACTTGACATTGACACATTTTCACAAAAGAGATAAATAATGGCTGGAATGGAGTCAATGGAATGGTATCAAACACGTGTTGGATACCATTCCCCTCCTGTACTCCCTGTTTACCGACGACTGCGTGGCCAAGCACGACTCCAACACCATCATTAAGTTTGCTGACGACACAACAGTGGTAGGCCTGATCACCAACAACGATGAGACAGCCTATAGGGAGGAGGTCGGAGACCTGGCAGTGTGGTGCCAGGATAACAACCTCTCCCTCAATGTGAGCAAGACAAAGGAGATTATTGTGGACTACAGGAACATTGACAGGGCTGTCGTGGAGCGTGTCAAGAGTTTCAAATTCCTTGGTGTCCACCATCGCCTTTTTTGCCTTTACCTCCATTATCTCACCTCACTTGCTCACATTGTATATACTTATTTTTCTACTGTATTATTGACTGTATGTTTGTTTTACTCCATGTGTAACTCTGTGTTGTTGTATGTTTCGAACTGCTTTGCTTTATCTTGGCCAGGTCGCAATTATAAATTAGAACTTGTTCTCAACTTGCCTACCTGGTTAAATAAAGGTGAAATAAAAAAAGAGCAACTCCTTGCTTAAAGTCACTGTAAACTGGGGGAATTGTAACAGGAGATTTATATTGTATTGGACTTAGCGATTGTACCGGTAATATAATACAACTGTTTTTTAATGAGAATAAAAGTTATTAAACCCTGAGATGAAAACATTCAGCGCTGGTTTCAAAGACTCAGATAAGACCTTTTGCTGGACTGAAGTGCACTTTCAATCAGGACTTGAAAGTTACATTCACATCACAAAAAAAGTCAACATTACTTTTCCCATCATACACCACGTTGTGAGCGAACAAGTCATCAATGCGCCTGCTCAGAGCAGAGTTGGTGTGGCTGAAATATGGCTACAGTGCTACTTCAAGCGTTGGAGCGCGCTGAGATAGCGAAGCTACCAAAAGCTGTTCAAAATAAACTAGAAAAGTTATTTTCTGATCTGCAATATGAAATAGATTGCCTCAAGTCACACCAGGAGCAATTTAGAGTCGATAGCGGTAAGTTATATCCGAATAAGTCATTGTAATGATGTGTACAATTTCAGCTCGCTAGCTAAAGTTGTCTAGGCTACGTAGCTAGCTAAAGACAAAACAACGAGACAGATTCTTTCACCGGATGTATACAGTTGAAATATCCGTGTGGCGTTTCCACTCACTACCAAATATGGTAGTGAGAGGACGCCCTGTTGCCTGCAGTGGGAGAAGATGGAACGAGATGGGTTTTGGCCGACATTGTGCTAATTTGCTCATTGATTAAACATTTGATCTCCATACAATGTTCTGTTCCTAAAACTATAATATGTTACGAATACAGTGGACTAAGTTTTGTAGACTTTTCTCTTTGCCAAAGTGTTCTTTTTAAATTGTGTTGTTTAGTAAGAGTAGTTTTTGCGCACTTGCACCATAGAGTAGGCGTTCCTTAACGGACATATGCGCATGCGTGTTAGTAAGCGCCAACAGGATCTCGCTTGCTCTTGCTTTGCTCCGCCCACCTCCATGCTTGTTCTACCCACCATGACACATTTGTTCCCATTTGAAACGACGGGCAGTGGTCTATCTTGGTTTAGTTATATATAAAAAAAATGTTATCACAGATCGAACAATGAGGTTTAGTTAAACAAATATTTTACATTGTACGTTCGTTATCGCAGAACGTGGATGGCCTTTCCCGGCTGCATCGACAACTGTTTATCTCACGAGGCATAGTGATATGATGGATTAAAAAATCGTTAGCTAGCTAGGGTAGCTTGTCAACATTGTTAATCAGCCATGTCTAAATTGTTTAGCTTACTGGCTGACGTTGGCAACGTGGTGGATGACAAGTTCGTTTGTTAAGAACTTCTCTATACTCCCAGATAACTTTATTAAACTACTTTGATTTATCATTACGCCTTCGAGACAATAGCAGCAACGTTAACATGTGTTGTCACTCTTGTAGAACAACAGTTCTTTGAGAAAGTGCAACGTCTTGAACAGAGTCAGGAACAGTTTGTGACCCAGACTGAACAGCACCACAAACTCCGAGAGGAGTTCACCAAGATCGGTAAGTGGAACTAGTTTCTTGATTCACTCAAAGGCTCTTTACTTACCACTGCAGTACATGTACAGTATGTGAACCCCGGTATGTGATTCTTTGCAATTTACTGACCACGACCCAAGTTTGACCTTGGGTCAAGTACATCCCATCATTGGGGATGAAGATCCACCATTTTATGAAGTTGCAATTTTTTCTATAGATGAAGAACTCAAGAGTGTACTAGAAAAGAATAAAGAGTATGAAATCAACCAAGAGAAGTTGACATCTGAACAGGTGAGATCCTCATGGTCTTGTCACCTCTTTAACGCTTTGTGTAAGGCTAGGTAAAATATAAAATTTATTCAAATTTGTTTTGCCCGATATTCCAAATACCTCTATCACATGAATCAACTTCTACTTTTTGTTTTTTATAAATGTTTATCTCCACATGTTCTTATGTATTTTTGGTCAAGTCTCCTAAGCTCCTTCTGTGCTGTGTGCACCTTCCATTTACACCAGAGATCTGAATGTTATGACGAGATGCGCATGCCTCCGCCCTAAGAATGGGAGTCGTTGTTAAGGCGGCAAGCTTATATCCATAGAATAACATTGGGCTCATTTTGGTGAGAGTGAAACCTCTGTTAGTCTCTTTCTCACTGTTTGCACACACCCTGACCAAGACCCTGCCACTCACAACAACAAAGATAAGAGAGAACTTCTTCCTCTCTGACAAGCATTTTCAACTTGCTATTTGCGGTTTGGTACAACAGAATTAGTCATATTGACACCGAAACACATTGAGACATTATTTTACTGTAATAGAGAATTTAAGCTTTCTAATGATACCCTTTGGAAATTAATGTTATTTTTATGTCACGCATGGCATTTCAACCAAAGACGACTAGCTGTCTAGTCTGTTTTTGTAAATGTGAAATAAGCATAAAACATAATTGTATTAGGAATTGGCAACTCATTCTCATTCTGAGAAATAAGGTAGGCCACTTGATTTCAATATCTAAACAAAGTGGACAGGCTAACATGCTGTTCAAACAGTTAGAGATGGACAGAAGGGTGTATTCATAACAATTAAACTTTTCTGTTAGCTAGCAAATGGATCCCATGTTGGCTAAACTTGAACTATAAAGATTAGCTGGCTACCTACTTGCACGTGGTCTTGTGCTTAAGGGATTGTTTATGAGACCTGTGTTAATTTTCTATGTTTGCTGCAAGAAGTTAGTCATTATTACTGAATGTGCATTATTCATGGTTCTGGTTACAACAAAGGGTGTTTTCATAGACAGACTTGAAAGCCAGAATAGTGATTATTGCAAAGAAAAGGCAGGTTGGACTATTTTCATAAAATAATTACATTATTACTCGGTCTTGTGGTTGTGGAAGGCATTTATGGGGCAGCAGGTAGCCTAGTGGTTAGAGTGTTAGACCTGTAACCGAAAGGTTGCAAGATTGAATCCCAGAGCTGACAAGCTAAAAATCTGTTGTTCTACCCCTGAACAAGGCCGTTAACCCACTGTTCCTAGGCCGTCATTGAAATAAGAATTTGTTCTTAAAACTGACTTGCCTAGTTAAATAAAGGTACAAAATCTATTTTTTTAAATGTATAATTTCAAAAGCCCTGAATTCATTAGATTTATTGCTGACTGTTTTGAAATGCTGTGATTGACCTTTTTAATTTTACAAAGCTTATTTAGAGAACATTAAAACTATTGATACTTTTTTAGGCTATATCACCCAGCCTTAGGTTCGTGTTGACACCTTTTTTGGGCTTGACATTGACTTTAACATCTTTATTCTAGGCCCAGCTCTGTAAAGCCAAAAATGAACTGGAGGCAGAGAAGCGGGAGCTTGTGCGTACATTGGAGAGGAGATCCCAGGAAGTGGCCTATCTGAGTGGTATGGATGAATCTATGTGGAGAGATGCAAACACACAGACACACACTTGATCTAATGTCTATTGGATTTATTTATTTTAATCAGAGGACCTGCAGCGCCTCAATGACAAAGTGGCGGAAGTCAATGCCTCAAAGATGGGGCTGCAGCTCAAGTTGGATGAGCTTGAATCCTCAGAGGTCAACATCAAGGTGAGCCTATTTGAACGCTCTGTTGCTCGTGGCCACTTGAATAGGACCCACCTCTCAAGGAAGGTGTTGAAATTATCTAATACATGTATATATCATGTGTAATCCATGCTGTTGTGCCGGTTCCCTCAGTACCGTGAGAAGCGTATGGAGCAGGAAAAGGAACTGTTGCGAGGCCAGACTGCCTGGCTGAATGCAGAGCTCAAGGCTAAAAGTGAGGAGCTGCTGGCTCTTTCACGCCAGAAGGGCAACCAGATCCTGGAGCTGAAGTGCAGCTTGGAGAACAAAGAGGATGAGGTAAGAACATGACAGTTTAAAATATGTATTTTTTTTTATAGCTGTACATTCTGGTTATCATATCATATATCTATTGAGTATGGAGTCATTCACATATCAAAAACAAACTATTACCTGACTGGCTTCTCCCCCAGTACTCTGTCAACATTATAGTTGTCTGTTGTTTTTTTTGTAGTTGAACAGAGTCCAGGACCAAGTGACCAGTTTGAAGACTTCAAATGAAGGCCTTCAGAAGCAGGCTGAAGACATAATCAACAAACTGAAAGAGGATAAGGAGCAGCAGGCTAGCATGGAGGAGAAGTTTAGAAACGAGCTGAATGCCAACATAAAGCTCTCCAACTTGTACAAGGTATGTAGAACAAGTCTTGGATTTGTTTTGGATTCCAGTGGATAGTCCATAGCTCCCTAATAATGGTGGTCATCATTGCTACCTTGATGTTTTTTTTGTAAGTAACTAAAATGTTCCCCAAAAGCTTAACAGGTGCATGCAACATGTTTGTGGTGGATTATGTGGAGCATTGAATACATTGTTTCTTTCCCAACACTGGCCAACAACCCTTTACCTTGTCTTCCCAGGGAGCTGCTGCAGACTCTGAGTCCAAGAGTGAGGAATTGAGTGGGGCTGTAGAGGAGCTGCACAAGCTGCTGAAAGATGCTGGAGAGGGTGAGAGTGAGAGAGAAACCACACAGACACCATCTCGATGCAAAACCTTCAGACATGGGCACTTGGTTTGCTTGTCACACGTAGGCTACCATTATCCGCTCCTTTCCTCTCTACAGCGAACAAGGCCCTAGAGGTGAGGTTGCAGGAGATGGATGACTGTCGGGACAATGAGGCTGCTGCGCTGAAGGAGAGGATCATCAATTTGGAAAAAGAACTGGAGAACGCCAACGAACTGCTGTCCGACACCAAGCTCAGAGGTCAGGTCTTAGACACAATCTTGCCTGATTCTACTGAACAGTTGACTGGACTGTGAAATTGCTTCATTTTGGACGATGTCTCTCAGAATTAACCTCTTTACCAGTAAGTTTGATGTTATTTGAATGAGCATTCGATGGCTAATATAAACTGTCCACTGACTGATTTGTGTTAGGTTGATGTGGCTTCTTTGGTCACGCTCTGAAGACCTCAGTTTGAGATGTAGGATGAACTTTGACCCTGTGCATGGTTGTGTGTGTCCAGGCTCTGCCGGTGCAGCCTCAGTGCTGTCAGAGGAAACGATTACCACCATGTCCCCGACTGCAGTCGCCGTTGCCAAGATAGTCAAACCTGGCATGAAGCTGACTGAGGTAACGCCACAGTTGCACTGCTTTGGTGACAGAGGACTCTTCTATGTCACACATTTTCACGTCACATATTTACTTAACATTTACAGAATTCATCTGCAGAGATTTACTTTGCAAAGAAAACGGTTATATTAAAACACATTACGCTCATAGTACTGATGTTTGAGACTGTATAACTGTTTGAGAGACCTCTTCTCTCCAGTTGTACACAGCATATGTGGAGACCCAGGAGGCACTGCAGCTGGAGCGTGTGGAGAACAAGCGGGTGAATAAGTACTTGGATGACATAGTGCAGGAGGTGGAGGCTAAGGGTCCCATCCTCAAACGCCAGAGGGATGAGCATGAGCGTATGCAGAAATCTGTGGCCAGCCTTTCATCCAAGCTGGAACAGGCAGTTAAGGTGTGTGGGTTTTAGTTTGTGCATTTTATTATTGCCATACAGAGGACCAAGAGACTTTCGTTAGTCAAACATCTGAGGATATGTAAGGATAATTAGAAACCAATCCAGTGAACTCATGATAAATGCAATGGCTTGAGATGGTTTTGAACTGCACTAAACTGTATCATCCAGAATGTCTAGGGTAAGTGAAAATAATGTATTTGAGATGGTATTGGTGAACTACATTGCAGAGCAGTATTTTAGTTTTTTGTCACCTGCACTAGTACAGTGAAATGCCTTTTCTTGCTTGCTCTTTCAAAATCAATAAACAAAAGTAAAGTAGTACGAAAAATAAGAACATGAGAAAGTAATTAAAATGCAGTGCCTGTCAAAAGTTTGGACACCTACTCATTCAAGGGTTTATCTTTATTTTTAGTATTTTCTACATTATAGAATAATAGTGAAGAAATAAACTATGAAAAAACACATGAAATCATGTAGTAACCAATAAATCTAAATATTTTTTAGATTCTTCAAAGTAGCCACTCTTTGCCTTGATGACAGCTTTGCACACTATGCATTCTCTCAACCAGCTTAACCTGGAATGCTTTTCCAACCGTGTTGAAGGACTTCACACATGCTGAGCACTTGTTGGCTGCTTTTCCTTCACTCTGCGGTCCAACTCATCCCAAACGATCTTGATTGGGTTGAGGTCAGGTGATTGGAGGGCAGGTCATCTGATGTAGCACTCCATCACTCTGCTTCTTGGTCAAATAGCCTTTACACCGCCTGGAGGTGTGTTTTGGGTCATTGTCCTCTTAAAGCACGAGGCTAAGCGCAAACCAGATGGGATGATATGTCGTGCAGAATGCTGTGGTAGCCATGCTGGATGTGTGCCCTGAATTCTAAATTAATCATTGACAGTGTCACCAGCAAAGCACCAGCACGCTTCCTCCATGCTTCACGGTGGGAACCATACATGTGGAGATCATCTGTTCACTAACTCTGTGTCTCACGAAGACATGGCGATTGGAACCAAAAATCTCACATTTGGAGTCAGCAGACCAAAAGACAGATTTGCACCAGTCCATTGCTCGTGTTTCTTGACCCAAGCAATTCTCTTCTTCTTATTGGTGTCCTTAAGTAGTTCGAACCCTGATTTGACTCCGGGCTATATCATTACTGGCCATGATTGGGAGTCCTATAGGGTGGCGCACAATTGGCCCAGCGTCATCTGGGTTTGGCCAGTGTAGGCCGTCATTGTGAATAAGAATTTGTTCTTAACTGACTTGCCTAGTTAAATAAAAATAAGTTGTAGTTTCTTTGCAGGATTTAGACCATGAAGGCCCGATTCACACAGTCTCTTCTGAACAGTTGATGTTACTTGAACTCTGTGAAGCATTTATTTGGGCTGCAATATTTGAGGCTGGTAACTCTAAATAACATCCTCTTCAGCAGAGGTAACTCTGGGTCTTCCTTTCCTCTGATGGACCTTATGAGATCCAATTTCATCATAGCGCTTGATGGTTTTTGGGACTGCACTTGAAACGTTCAAAGTTCTTCATTTTCCGTATTGACTTAATGTCTTAAAGTACTGATGGGCTGTCATTTTTCTTTGCTTACTACCTCATGAAGCTGGTTGAGAGGTTGCCAAAAGTGTGCAAAGCTGTCAACAAGGCAAAGGGTGGCTACTTTGTTGAAATATATAAAGTAATATACACTTTTTTTGGTTACTACATAATTCCATATGTTATTTCATAGTTTTGATGTATTCACTATTATTCTGCAATGTAGAAAATATTCAACATTTTAAGAAAAAGCCTTGAATAAGTAGGTGTGTCCAACCTTTTGACTGTTACTGTATATAAAGTAGAGGTCGACCGATTTAATCGGGTGACCGATTTAAATTAGGTCCGATTTCAAGTTTTCATAACAATCGGAAATCGGTATTTTTTTACACATTTTATTTAACTAGGTAAGTCAGTTAAGAACACATTTTTATTTTCAATGACTGCCTAGGAACGGTGGGTTAACTGCCTCGTTCAGGGGCAGAACGACAGATTTTCACCTTGTCAGCTCGGAGGATCAATCTTGCAACATTACAGTTAACTAGTCCAACGCAATAACGACCTGCCTCTCTCTCGTTGTACTCCACAAGGAGACTGCCTGTTACGCGAATGCAATAAGCCGAGGTAAGTTGCTAGCTAATTAAACGTATCATATAAAAAACAATCAATCAATCAAAATCACTAGTTAACTACACATAGTTGTTGCTATTACTCGATATTATCAAGCATGTCCTGCGTTGCATATAATCTGACTGAGCGGTGGTAGGCAGAAGCAGGCGTGTAAACATTTATTCAAACAGCACTTTCGGGCGTTTTGCCAGCAGCTCTTCGTTGTGCGTCAAGCATTGCGCTGTTTATGACTTCAAGCCCATCAACACCCGAGATGAGGCTGGTGTAACCAAAGTAAAATGGCTAGCTAGTTAGCGCACGCTAATAGTGTTTCAAACATCACTCGCCCTGAGCCTTGGGGTGGTTGTTCCCCTTGCTCTGCATGGGTAACGCTGCTTCGATGGTGGCTGTTGTCGTTGTGTTCCTGGTTCGAGCCCAGGGAGGAGCGAGGAGAGTGACGGAAGCTATACTGTTACACTGGCAATACTTAAGTGTCTATAAGAACATCCAATAGTCAAAGGTATATGAAATACAAATGGTATAGAGAGAAATAGTCCTACAACAACTACAACCTAAAACTTCTTACCTGGGAATATTGAAGACTCATGTTAAAAGGAACCACAAGCTTTCAAATGTTCTCATGTTCTGAGCAAGGAACTGAAACGTTAGCTTTCTTACATGGCACATATTGCACTTACTTCTCCAACACTGTTTTTGCATTATTTAAACCAAATTGAACACGTTTCATTATTTATTTGAGGCTAATATTATTCTGACATTTCACATTCTTAAAATAAAGTGGTGATTTCGCTACACTCGCATTAACATTAACATATTTATATTTATTTTTATTTATATATTTGCTAACCATGTGTATGTGACAAATAAAATTTGATTTGATCTTAACTGACCTAAAACAGGGAATTTTTAATCTGATTAAATGTCAGGAATTGTGAAACTGAGTTTAAATGTATTTGGCTAAGGTGTATGTAAACTTCCGACTTCAACTGTATGTATAGGTGTAAGGTACCGGGATATATGATAAACGGAGTAGCAGCAGCGTATATGATTGTGTGTGCATGAGCAAATCAAGTGGGTGTAGAATATGCATATAGTGTATGTGGACATTTTTGTTAGCGATTTATTAGTCTTATGGCTTGGGGATGGAAGCTCTTCAGGAGCCTGTTGGTGTCAGACTTGATGCTCCGGTACCGCTTGCCTTGGTTGGTATTCGTGAACTGCACTGCACTTGCCTATGATGTGCACTTATAGTGTGGCAGAACCCACTCAGTGGAATTATAACTAGTTACTGTGTTTTCAGGAGGTTCACCGTCTGCAGAAGGTGACTGACGAGGCCAACAAGCGCTCTTCTGTCCTGGAGAGAGACAACCAGAGGTCTGATGTGCAGCTTGCAGACATGGGGCAGCAGGTAGGTCCCAAACAGAACATCCTGTCTTATAACCTCGCAACCCTCTCTATTGCCTTAGAATTAGGTGTGGAAAATCAATAACAATGTCGATCAAAAAGTGATGGTTTCAAGAATACAGGTTTGGGACAACTTTTTCACCCCCTCCCCCACCAGATCCGTGTCCTACTCATTGAGCTGGAGGAGGCGCGTGGTAACCATGTAGCCCACGACGAGGAGGTGAGCTCTGCTGACATCAGCAGCACGTCAGAGGTCATCACACAGCACCTGGTGACGTTTCGTGGGGTGGAGGAGCTCCAGCAGCAGAACCAGCGCCTCCTGGTGGCCCTCCGAGAGCTCAGCGAGGCACAGGAGAGTGAGGAGGAAGAGACCACTGGCACCAAGTGTGATATACTTAATTGTCCATATTTGCAGATCATTTATGTTTTGCTTTCAACCCAAGCCCCCAAGATAAGTGTACGACTGTCCTTTTCTCCATCTAGAAATAACCCACTAGACTAGATACATTTGTGGATCTGACATTGTTGGATTGGCATAAGCAATATGATAGTAGCTCCTGCTCCACCTTCCCCTTAGGTTCCCCTGTGTCGGTAAAATGTTTGTCTGTGGATAAGTAAAGGTTATTCCAACCCCCCCCTCCCCCAGGTGCAGTGAGCTGGAACGCAGTCTGGAGAAGGCCCAGGCAGAGCTGGAGGCTCTGCGAGAGCAGCGGAGCCACCAGATGCAGCTGGCTGAGTCCATCGTTAGGCAGAGAGATATGTACAGAGTGCTGCTGGCCCAGGCCACCGGAGTCAGCTTCCCTCAGCAAGGTCGGGTTCAGATTAATTCACAAACATTTCCTTCTTCAGGGCCTGATGAGGCTAGTGTAGCAGAAATGTATATGTGGGTGCATGAATAAAGTACTGGAGCAGCATATACCGTGTGCAGGCTTTTGGTTCTTTAAGAACTAATTTTTGTCCCAGCGGATAACTTTGGGATGTGTATATATTAATTACATATTGACCTCTTGTCTCAGGTGCAGCAGCTGCTGAGGAGTTCTCTAGCACCCCCCGCCGCTCCCCAGCCGCCACCCCCACCACACCCACTGGAATCATTACTATGGCAACCGAGTCAACCGAGGTGGTAGAGGCCAAGGCAGCCCTCCGACAGGTGAACTCCCACAATCCTCTGTGCTGTTTTACACGTTTTCTTAGTCAGTCACTAGAGGGCAGTATACACCTGCTAACTACAGGAATTCTGTGGCAGTCTACCATTTAACATTGAGAATGGAAGTCTGCATATCAGTGTACATGTATATGCAGCATTGCTTGATATATCTGTCCTTTTTGTTCCACCAAACCGCCACGTTATGGTAGATCACAAACAATATCCTCCTATTAGTTTTATACAAAATGGTTGCATTACTCTTATCTAAAGGAACATCTTGTTTGGTATGTTTTTTTAGTTGCAGGAAGTGTTCTCGTCCTATAAGAGGGAGAGGTCTGAGAGTGACAAGGCCCTGATGGAGCAGAGTGAGAAGCTCCAGAAGCAGGTGTCTGACCAGAGATTCCAGAATGCCAAGATATCCACCCAACTGGAGTTTACCTCCAAGAGGTAAGAGAATTGCACATCACTTTCAGGTCACTATTCAACACAATGGCACATGATTAGGGTTGTAAAATTCTGTGAATTTTGCCCAAATTCCCTGGTTTTTCAAAAATCCTTGGAATTTGTGGGTAAGTTACACTTACCAACGTGTTTTGGACATTTTGTCTTAATGTGGGAACAAGAAGTTATTTCAGATTTTTTTGCGAAGTTCGCTTGATAACTTACTGATCCTCCCTGGTGACCCACCCCAGGTATGAGATGCTTCAGGATAATATTAAGGGCTACAGGAAGGAGATTGCCTCTCTGATGGAGAAGGGACAGAAGATGGCTGCTGTAGCCCAGAAGTGTGAGCAGACTGTTCACACCATGACCCAGGACCTGAGGGTTGCCCAGGAGAAACTAAACATGGCAGAGGTGTGTGTGTGTGTGTGTGTGTTACAATTAACAAAATACTTGGATTAGAAAAAAAGACAATACTTGGTCTCACTCTCGTAATGTGTCTGTTAGTGGTCTTTCTATACATGTACTACATCTAGTTTCTAAGCCACAGTTGATCTGAGTGTTTTCCTCCTCCAGGGTCGTGCTGAGAGCCTCAGGAAGGAGAGAGAGATGCTGAAGCTAGTGGAGTCCAGACTGACCCAGGAGAAGGAGACCATGCAGACCCAACAACGAGGACAGAACATGCTGCTCACCAATCTCAAGACCATAGAGGTACCTACAGACACACACACCAATCTCAAAACAATTGATACATCGCACACGAACCACTCATAAATTGGTTGAGGCACTGTTCTCTCTGCATTCATGTCATGTTTTAACTGTTCTCCCTGTGTGCTCATTCAGGCCACGTTGGAGCGCTCCGAGACAGACACCAGGCAGCGTCTGAACGCCCAGATAGAGAAGCAGGAGAGGGAGATCGGCCAGCTGCAGAAGAGACTGGAGCACGAGGTGGAGCAACGCCACCTGCTGAGCAGAAACCAAGATGTAAGTCCAACCAACAGTCATCCCAAGTCCAACTACAACCCCCCCCCCTTCTACCTGGATTCTTTCCCTCTTTCTCCTTTAATATAACACTTATACTTTTTTTTTCCCATGACTTGCTTCAAAAAGGCACAATTCAAGCATTTTGTCACATACCATACACAAAATCAACCCTTCCTCGCCTTTCCCCATCCAGTTGCAGCTGATGGATGCCAAGAGGCAGCTGGAGACCCAGACGGCCCTGCTCCTGAAGACCAGGGATCAGCTGAGTGCTGCCCAGCTGGAGGTGAGCTCTCTCAGGCTGCAGCAGGGCAGTGGAGAGGGTGGTCGTCTGTCCCTGAGCTCCCCGTCCACTCCCATGGGCATCAGAGGTAAGAGTACATACAACGTACAGAATCACATCAGGTTGACTGCCTTCTGAGACATCATAGAATGTTTTGGAACCACCCATAGAAGTTCTTGTAGCCTGAATTTTGGAATTTTTTAACATTTACATACATTACATTTAAGTCATTTAGCAGACGCTCTTATCCAGAGCGACTTACAAGTTTAATTAAATGTTTTTTTATTTCACCTTTATTTAACCAGATAGGCAAGTTGAGAACAAGTTCTCATTTACAATTGCGACCTGGCCAAGATAAAGCAAAGCAGTTTGACACATACAACGACACAGAGTTACACATGGGGTAAAACAAACATACAGTCAATAATACAGTATAAACAAGTCTATATACGATGTGAGCAAATGAGGTGAGATAAGGGAGGTAAAGGCAAAAAAAGGCCATGGTGGCAAAGTAAATACAATATAGCAAGTAAAACACTGGAATGGTAGATTTGCAATGGAAGAATGTGCAAAGTAGAAATAAAAATAATGAGGTGCAAAGGAGCAAAATAAATAAATGAAATACAGTAGGGAAAGTTGTTTGGGCTAAATTATAGGTGGGCTATGTACAGGTGCAGTAATCTGTGAGCTGCTCTGACAGTTGGTGCTTAAAACTAGTGAGGGAGATAAGTGTTTCCAGTTTCAGAGATTTTTGTAGTTTGTTCCAGTCATTGGCAGCAGAGAACTGGAAGGAGAGGCGGCCAAAGAAAGAAAGAATTGGTTTTGGGGGTGACTAGAGAGATATACCTGCTGGAGCGTGTGCTACAGGAATGGCTCGAATGTGGATAGTACTCAGAGTTTTCTTCAATACAGCCGCTTACACAATTACTATTTTAAGAGGGTTTAAATCCCAGTTTGCTATCCTGTCTTTAAATAGCCTCTGATATTTTTCAAATTTCCCAGCTAAATGTCAGACTTGCAGTAATGTCAGAAGCTAGCATATTCATCACTTATCAACAACAGCTGCACATTCCAATTAAACATCATGTTTTGAAGTTCACTTTCCTTGCTTTGTCTAACTCTCATGAATCTATCAAATAAGTTGGGGGATGCACGATATATCGGTGAACATTTCGGAATCTAATGATATTAGCTAGAAATGCCAAAATCGGTATCGGCCCGATGTCAAGTTTAACGCAGATGTGAAAAACGATGTCAAAGCTGACGCGAATACCTATATACCGTAGGTACATGACGTAATGGCACCATGTAAAATTTTGCGCTACACGTGCAATGCAGCATTCCCAACCTAGCCCACAATGTCTGCTGTGTGGATCGAGCAGTCAACAAGTTGAGCAGTCATTTGAAAGAGTAAGAACATTTCAGCGAGACAGCTCAAAGGCGAAATCCGTTTAATGCCGAGGTAATGGAATTCATTGCCCTTGACAATCAACCCTTCTCTGTCGTGGGTAATGTTGGCTTTCACGACAGTAATACCTTCATTGCTATTAGCTTCACAACATACTATGGAATGCTGTTTGGGTCTTTGCGCGTCAAAGACGCAAATAACACTATTTGATGTGTTTTAAATATGATTTTCGTTTGACACGTCAAACAGTTCTATCTATTATAGAATGTGTGTTCTGAAATTGCATGTGCAAGCCAAGCCCCACCACTGCTATCAGTAACACTGTCAAAGCTATACAAAAAAGTCTGCAAACACCGGCTACAAACTTTTTTTTAAAGAATAACGCGTTTGTAATGAAGCATTATTTGTTTGACCGCAACTTCTGGGCTGGCTAGCTTTAGCTTGGTACAACCAGCCTGGAAAAACAATGGCCAGTTGAAACTGCAGTCATTTTCGTTATTCTTAGCAATGATTTAGGAATCCTTGTAAATATTGTTGTTCGCCTATTGAAATTTTACTTTGGTTCATGAAAATAAATAGCAAGCCCAAAGCCCAAACATTATAAGCAGCCAGCTAGCTTCATCTGGCTAGTGAGGCTTGACCAGACCAAGTTATGTTTGTGAAGCTAGCCACAATAAGGATTAGGCACAATAGTATAATTTGCTGGTTACCTTCAAAATAAAAGTACCTCTTTGAAAGTGATGCAGAAGGTTACAATTGGTGGAATCATGCCATATTTAGACTAGATAATGTTAAACAAGGTTGGAATGTGAAGTCACCTCCCCGGTCATCCTATTGTGTGTTGACATTCATATTGCACTGTACAGCTTTACCTAAGGATTGGGGATCAATGAAATGGGGTATCAGTCTACTCAATACCCAATATATTTTTTTCCCAACGTTGTCCTCAGAGTTATCAGACTCCAAAACGTCCATGCAGTATTGTTTTTCCTCAGGAATAGTGTTCAATAGACAGGTTGACAAGAGATGTGGCTCAATTCAGTGGTTTCAGAGTCCCGCAATAAGAGCTATGATGCCAATGTTCTGTGTATCACTGAGTAGATTGGTACCATGTCATTGAGCCACAATCCATAGGTAAGGCTGTACAGTGTGTGTGTACAGTGCCTTGCGAAAGTATTCGGCCCCCTTGAACTTTGCGACCTTTTGCCACATTTCAGGCTTCAAACATAAAGATATAAAACTGTATTTTTTTGTGAAGAATCAACAACAAGTGGGACACAATCCATGAAGTGGAACGACATTTATTGGATATTTCAAACTTTTTTAACAAATCAAAAACTGAAAAATTGGGTGTGCAAAATTATTCAGCCCCTTTACTTTCAGTGCAGCAAACTCTCTCCAGAAGTTCAGTGAGGATCTCTGAATGATCCAATGTTGACCTAAATGACTAATGATGATAAATACAATCCACCTGTGTGTAATCAAGTCTCCGTATAAATGCACCTGCACTGTGATAGTCTCAGAGGTCCGATAAAAGCGCAGAGAGCATCATGAAGAACAAGGAACACACAAGGCAGGTCCGAGATACTGTTGTGAAGAAGTTTAAAGCCGGATTTGGATACAAAAATATTTCCCAAGCTTTAAACATCCCAAGGAGCACTGTGCAAGCGATAATATTGAAATGGAAGGAGTATCAGACCACTGCAAATCTACCAAGACCTGGCCGTCCCTCTAAACGTTCAGCTCATACAATGAGAAGACTGATCATAGATGCAGCCAAGAGGCCCATGATCACTCTGGATGAACTGCAGAGATCTACAGCTGAGGTGGGAGACTCTGTCCATAGGACAACAATCAGTCGTATATTGCACAAATCTGGCCTTTATGGAAGAGTGGCAAGAAGAAAGCCATTTCTTAAAGATATCCATAAAAAGTGTTGTTTAAAGTTTGCCACAAGCCACCTGGGAGACACACCAAACATGTGGAAGAAGGTGCTCTGGTCAGATGAAACCAAAATTGAACTTTTTGGCAACAATGCAAAATGTTATGTTTGGCGTAAAAACAACACAGCTCATCACCCTGAACACAGCTCATCACCCTGAACACAGCTCATCACCCTGAACACACCATCTCCACTGTCAAACATGGTGGTGGCAGCATCATGGTTTGGGCCTGCTTTTCTTCAGCAGGGACAGGCAAGATGGTTAAAATTGATGGGAAGATGGATGGAGCCAAATACAGGACCATTCTGGAAGAACCTGATGGAGTCTGCAAAAGACCTGAGACTGGGACGGAGATTTGTCTTCCAACAAGACAATGATCCAAAACATAAAGCAAAATCTACAATGGAATGGTTCAAAAATAAACATATCCAGGTGTTAGAATGGCCAAGTCAAAGTCCAGACCTGAATCCAATCGAGAATCTGTGGAAAGAACTGAAAACTGCTGTTCACAAATGCTCTCCATCCAACCTCAATGAGCTCGAGCTGTTTTGCAAGGAGGAATGGGAAAACATTTCAGTCTCTCGATGTGCAAAACTGATAGAGACATACCCCAAGCGACTTACAGCTGTAATCGCAGCAAAAAGTGGCGCTACAAAGTATTAATTTAAGGGGGCTGAATAATTTTGCACGCACAATATTTCAGTTTTTGATTTGTTAAAAAAGTTTGAAATATCCAATAAATGTCATTCCACTTCATGATTGTGTCCCACTTGTTGTTGATTCTTCACAAAAAAATACAGTTTTATATCTTTATGTTTGAAGCCTGAAATGTGGCAAAAGGTCGCAAAGTTCAAGGGGGCCGAATACTTTCGCAAGGCTCTGTGTGTGTGTGTGTGTGTGTGTATGTGTGTGTGTGTGTGTGTGTGTGTGTGTGTGTGTGTGTATAAATTTTAACTAGGCAAGTCCGTTAACCTCAGAGCTACCCCCCTACTTTTTTCAATTTCTGCTTGAAGACATACCCAAATCTAACTGCCTGGAGCTCAGGCACAGAACCAAGGATATGCATATTCTTGGTACCATTTGAAAGAAAACACTCTGAAGTTGTGTAAATGTGAATTGAATGTAGGAGAATATAACACAATAGATCTGGTTTAGATAATACAATGAAAAAACATACGTTTTTTCATTTTTATTGTTGTATCATGATCTTTAAAATGAACAAGACAAAACAAACATTCAGATAGGATGATGGTGACAATTTCAGTGAAAAACATAAGAGGGCAACAGTACTTGTGCAAAGTTTCAGAATGATAACTTCCAAAATGAGTGTGCTCCATGACATTTATCATGAAGTCACCCAGGTGTCCCACACAAGTAGCCCAAATGTACCAAAGTGGCCAAATTGGTGAAATTATACATTTTGAATGGAATAACTATATACAAAATACCAAAATGGTATTCTAACACACACCCAAAAATTGGAGAGAAAAAATGAAGAAAATATATACACATTTACAAAATAACACTTTCAATATTTGGGAGACCCTCTGTCCTCTACACAATAGTATTGCCAGCTGCTGATGCCAGGTGCCATAGCACATCCATGCCTGCAGAAATACATTTGGGCAGATGAACAGCTGGATGAACCAGATTCAGTGGGGGATGGACACCTTGGCACTGGGGGCTCCCATTCGGAGTCGGTGTCACTGTGAAAGAAAATGTTCAGTTAGAATAGTTTCACATATGAGCCCTGTATCAACAGGTATTATATATATATATATATATATATATATATATATGAGTACAGGCAACATAAGGTTGAATATACACTGCTCAAAAAAATAAAGGGAACACTAAAATAACACATCCTAGATCTGAATGAATGAAATATTCTTATTAAATAAAAGTTTTACATAGCTGAATGTGCTGACAACAAAATCACACAAATTATCAATGGAATTATCAATTTATCAACCCATGGAGGTCTGGATTTGGAGTCACACTCAAAATTAAAGTGGAAAACCACACTACAGGCTGATCCAACTTTAATGTAATGTCCTTAAAACAAGTCAAAATGAGGCTCAGTCGTGTGTGTGTGTGTGTGTGTGTGTGTGGCCTCCACGTGCCTGTATGACCTCCCAACAATGCCTGGGCATGCTCCTGATGAGGTGGTGGGATCTCCTCCCAGACCTGGACTAAAGCATCCGCCAACTCCTGGACAGTTTGTTGGTGGATGGAGCGAGACATGATGTCCCAGATGTGCTCAACTGGATTCAAGTCTGGGGAACGAGCGGGCCAGTCCATAGCATCAATGCCTTCCTCTTGCAGGAACTGCTAACACACTCCAGCCACATGAGGTCTAGAATTGTCTTTCATTAGGAGGAACCCAGGGCCAACCGCACCAGCATATGGTCTCACAAGGGGTCTGAGGATCTCATCTCGGTACCTAATGGCAGTCAGGCTACCTCTGGTGAGCACATGGAGGGCTGTGCGGCCCCCCAAAGAAATGCCACCCTACACCACAACTGACCCCCCGCCAAACCAGACATGCTGGAGGATGTTGCAGGCAGCAGAACTTTCTCCACGGCGTCTCCAGACTGTCACGTCTGTCACATGTGCTCAGTGTGAACCTGCTTGCATCTGTGAAGAGCACAGGGCGCTAGTGGCGAATTTGCCTATCTTGGTGTTCTCTGGCAAATGAAAAACGTCCTGTACGGTGTTGGGCTGTAAGCACAACCCCCACCTGTGGACGTCGGGCCCTCATGCCACCCTCATGGAGTCTGTTTCTGACCGTTTAGCAGACACATGCACATTTGTGGCCTGCTGGAGGTCATTTTGCAGGGCTCTGGCAGTGCTCCTCCTTGCACACAGGCGGAGGTAGCGGTCCTGCTGTTGGGTTGTTGCCCTCCTACGGCCTCCTCCACGTCTCCTGATGTACTGGCCCGTCTCCTTGTAGTGCCTCCATGCTCTGGACACCACGCTGACAGATACAGCAAACCTTCTTGCAACAGCTCGCATTGATGTGCCATCTTGGATGTGCTGCACTACCTGAGCCACTTGTGTGGGTTGTAGACTCCGTCTCATGCTACCACTAGAGTGAAAGCACCGGCAGCATTCAAAAGTGACCATAACATCAGCCAGAAAGCATAGAAACTGAGAAGTGGTCTGTGGTCCCCACCTCCAGAACCACTCCTTTATTGGGGGTGTCTTGCTAATTGCCTATAATTTCCACCTGTTGTCTATTCCATTTGCACAATAGCATGTGAAATGTATTGTCAATCAGTGTTTCTTCCTAAGTGGACAGTTTGATTTCACAGAAGTGTGATTGACTTGGAGTTACATTGTGTTGTGTTCCCTTTATTTTTTTGAGCAGTGTGTTATTATAGACCTGCTAGATCTACTGTCTCATTTATATTATGACATTTCAGCTAGATCTACTGTCTTTATTATATTACAACAGACAAGCTGTATCTACTGTCTCCATTTCACTTTGGCCATTGTGGTTCTGCCCTACCTTCAACAGCCTCAAATAGGCTATTTAATTTCACAAATAATATTTTATATTATTAATTTCAAACAACGGCATTTGCATGAGAAGAACTTACCAGTCCAAAACAATGTCCTCTCGGTTCAAAAAATATTCCTCCATTTGGGAATCGCTAAATGAATTCTTCTAAAATTGTGTGTACATCTGTATATCTCGACTTAGATTTTGCTTTTCCTGACTTTGTCGCCATACTGATTGATATATAAACCGCTGAATATGCGCTTTACCAAAACAATGCTGTGCGCAACATGCGTTGCTCCTTCCGGTATGAATCGTCAATGGCGAATGAACCTCTTTACGCCGGAGTTTACTTCATGGGTTGGTCTTCCAACACATAACCATTACATATTGCCGTTTACCTCAGCTCATTGGCGATCTACCCAGCTAGATTTCAAGACGATCAGTGGTCATTGGGTTAAAATACAGTCAATCAACAAAACAGCGGTCATATCATTGGTGCACAATGATGTCATTACTTGTCTTCAAATCAGTTTCTTTCATTCAATATGTCCTGCGAATTGACCCATCAGATTTGGTTGTGTTACAAACAAACCAGTTGTTTGCAATGAAACCAAACATGACTGGAAAAGTCACGTTCTGTCTGTGTATTTACCTCGAATGTGTCGTCAAATGGAATGATACGGAATTCACGACACAAGCGGTTCACAAAATGTTTCGTGTTAGGCTATAGAAATTGATTTTATCAAACAAACGACCATTCATTGTGTAACAATGAGCATTGGGATTGCAAACAGAGGAAGATCGTCAAAGGTAAACTATTTTATTGCAGTTTGTAAATTTGTTACGCCTGTGCTGGTTGAAGTAGTTGTTTTTTATGGGGTTCTATCCTCAGATAATCGCATCGTATTCTTTCGCAGTAAAATCTGACAACGCAGTTGGATTAGCAAGATTCTAGGCTTTCGAAACATGTGAGACACTTGAATTTTTAATATGACTTTATGTTGCGATCACCGTATGTTGTCGAATTTCATCCCGCTACCGGGTTCCGTGCGCAGAGAGGTTAAGTACAAATTCTTATTTTCAATGATTGCCTAGGAACAGTGGGTGAACTGCCTTGTTCAGGGGCAGAACTACAGATTTTTACCTTGTCAGCTCGGGGTTTCGAGCTTGCAACCTTTCTGTTATAAGTCCAACGCTCCAACCACTAGGCTACCTGCCACCCCCAGTGCAATTCTAAAGTATAATACATCCGGTGTGATTTCAACAGATTTTTGTCATTGTCTTTTGTTGATTTTATATAACTTTCCAACCTCGTTTAGCATGATCTGTTCAATTATGTCATAATTCTACTATTTGTATTCATTTGCATCACTGTCAATGATGTACTTTTATTTTGAAGGCTAACCGCAAACTCCCCTGTTGTGGCTAATCCTTATTGTGGCTAGCTTCACATAGAGGAGTCGGACCACCATTCATCAAATAAGAACTGTCTTATAAATTAGGGTTATTTTAAATGACACCTAGCTAGGATAGCTACTGAAACAGATTGTCGTTTTTGGGGAAGAACATTGTTTGCATCCATGAGCTAGCTAGTTTTTTTTTATGACCAGCACTATAGGTGCGCGAGACGACAACATAGCATACATATCGATGAATCGCTGTGACTTTTGAAATACGAGTGATTGTGTAATTACGTAAAACATTAATGAATGCGTTAAATTGTGACGTGCCGTCCATATTCAGGTCCTGATTAGTAAACAATGTCTTTTTTTGACATGCAAAGACCCAAACGGCATTCCATAGAAATCCTGGTTGAGAATGAAACGACTGAACAAATGAATAACGAAACAACAAGTGAAAGAAATAGGTTTTGATTATGTTTGACTGGTCATGGGGACATGCGTACATGCGTACATGCCAACAAAAGTATGTTTTTGTGTGTGTGTGTGTGTAACCTTTTATTTAACTAGGCAAGGCATTTTAAGAACAAATTCTTATTTACAATGACTGCCTACCCCGGCCAAACCCGGACGACGCTGGGCCAATTGTGCGCCGTCTTATAGGACTCCCAATCTCAGTCGGATGTGATACAGCCTGGATTCGAACCAGGGACTGTAGTGATGCCTCTTGCACTGAGATGCAGTGCTTTGGACCGCTGCCTGTGTGTGTAACCTATTTTAACTGTACTAGAATGATTTTAAAAGGCAGCTAAAATTAAATATCGAATATCGGGATTTTTTGGCAAGGAAAGTATCATATTGGCCAAAAATGTAATTTCGGTGCCTCACTACAAATAAGTTGTGGGTCAGAGTGCAGTTATTTAGTTTCCTAGCAGAAACGTTTGTTAGCATGTTTGCTTTTTAAAGCTGTGGGATTCCTAGTTTTCCATGTAGCTATAGGTCCATATCTACAGCTATGCTGTCATTAGTTTGTCTTATGACATTTTATAGGAAATGTAGTAAAACAGGCTAAATAAAATCATGTAACAATGTGTTCTGGAGATACACCATTAGCAGTGTTATTGATATTTTATTAAGGTTCTCGTTCTATGCTGCCCATGTTAGCTGTGCTCTGTCTGTGACTCTTACCTCTCCTCACCTCATCTTCTCATCTTTCCCCCTCACTTCTTAACTCCCTACCCCTCAAGGTTTCCAGGTTTCAGAAGGGGAGTCTGAGGATCTGCATGGCCGCCTGAAGCAGGCAGAGACACGGGCAGAGGAGCTGACAGAGCAGCTGAGGACAGCCACCTCCAGCATGGAGCTGTACAGAGCCATGGCCCAGAGCCTAGAGGAGTCCCTGGACAAGGAGATGCAGGTCAGGACTCCACCCTGGCCCCTAAGCCCTTAGTAGCCCTTAGTAGATACTACCCTGGCCCCTAAGTAGGATACTCATAGATACCATTGTACTGTATGCTAGCGTACCAGTAGACTTCCAGTTATTGCGCTAATGCTTGTTAGTATTGGCTCACGAAACTTTGACTTCTTCATAATGTATGCAGAGACGTAAAAAAATAACATGACCTTCCAACTTTAGTCCTCAAACCATATCCCTCATACCCTTATTCAGACCCCTATCGTAAACGGTACAGTCCTAAATCCCTCTGGCACTCTCTCCCTCGTCTGTCCAGGTGACAGAGCAGGCTCGGTCTGCCATTGAGGAGCGTGTGAAGGAAGCCCAGGAGCAGCACCGTCAGTTGGAGAAAAAGCTCCTGGAGGCAGAGAATGAGAAGCAGGGCCTACAGGAGGAGAAGATGAAAGCCCTGGCCTCCGTGGAGCAGCAGGTATGATGCAGAGAGGACCATTGCTAAACATCTATTCCCTTACAGTGCTTTATGACTATTAAGGAAACATTTCCACACTGTATTGCTCAAATGGTAGCTGATGCGTTCTGTATTATTTAACCACATCCAGTGCGCATGCAAGTGCTGGGTTCACACAATGCCGGGGTCCCCATTGTTCCACAAATTTAACTTCTTGCGTCGAGCAATCCCGGATCTGGGATTCTATTTATAGCCTCAAGCTCATTAGCATAACGCAACGTTAACTATTCATGAAAATCGCAAATGAAATGAAATAAATATATTTGCTCTCAAGCTTAGACTTTTGTTAAAAACACTGTCATCTCAGATTTTCAAAATATGCTTTTCAACCATAGCTAAACAAGCATTTGTGTAAGAGTATTGATAGCGAGCATAGCTATAAGCCTAGAATTCAGCCAGCAACATTTTCACGAAAACAAGAGAATCATTCAAATAAAATCATTTACCTTTGAAGAACTTCAGATGTTTTCAATGAGGAGACTCTCAGTTAGATAGCAAATGTTCAGTTTTTCAAAAAAATATTATTTGTGTAGGACAAATCGCTCCGTTTTGTTCACGTTTGGCTATGAAAAAACCTGTATCCAGTTATAGCCTCAAGCTCATTAGCATAACGTAACGTTAACTATTTATGAAAATCGCAAATGAAATGAAATGAATGTGCTAGCTCTCAAGCTTAGCCTTTTCTTAACAACACTGTCATCTCAGATTTTCAAAATATGCTTTTGAACCATAGCGAAACAAGCATTTGTGTAAGAGTATTTATAGCTAGCGTAGCATTTAGCGTAGCATTTAGCGGGCAACATTTGCACAAAAACCAGAAAAGGATTCAAATAAAATCATTTACCTTTGAAGAACTTCGGATGTTTTCAATGAGGAGACTCAGTTACATAGCAAATGTTCAGTTTTTCCTGAAAGATTCTTTGTGTAGGAGAAATCGCTCCGTTTTGTACATCACGTTTGGGTACCAAAAAAACCCGAAAATTCAGTCATCAAAACGGTGAACTGTTTTCCAAATTAACTCCATAATATCGACTGAAACACGGCAAACGCTGTTTAGAATCAATTCTCAATGTGTTTTTCACATATCTCTTCATTGATATATCGTTCGTGGTAGTCTCCTTTCTCCGGTGAATCGCTTGGAAAAAGACGTGCAGTTGAAGATGACGCACCAATTTCGACGGGCGGACACCGGGCGGACACGGGCGGATGTAGTCTCTTATGGTCAATCTTCCAATGATTTGCCTACAAATACGTCACAATGCTGTAGACACCTTGGGGAAACGATAGATCGGGCAGGCTCATTCCTTGCGCATTCACAGCCATATATGGAGACAATGAAAAACAGAGCCTCAAAAATCCTGCTCATTTCCTGGTTGAAGTTTCATCTTGGTTTTGCCTGTAGCATCTGTTCTGGGGCACTCACAGACAATATCTTTGCAGTTCTGGAAACGTCAGTGTTTTCTTTCCAAAGCTATCAATTATATGCATAGTCGAGCATCTTTTTGTGACAAAATATTGCGCTTAAAACGGGCACGTCTTTTTTATCCAAAAATGAAATAGCGCCCCCATAGCATCAAGAGGTTAATATCTAAATTCCTGTTTTCCTTATCCCTGTGTGTGTGTCAGGTGGCTGTGCTGAGGAGGAGTCTGAGCAGTGTGCAGGCGGACCACCAGGAGGCTCTACAGATGGCGGCGGTGGCAGCAGCCCAGGAACAGCAGGCCATGCTGGACAGCCAGGAACAGGTGAGAGGGAGAAGTGGGCCGTGGCTAATTGGCCCTTATCTTGTTGCATTGGTGTCCCAACTTTTCATATGGCATATCTGACAAAGCTATTTTCTACCTTGTTTTCCGCATGCTTGGTATAGAGCATTACCTAGCTTGATTGTCGCTAACCATGTAAACTGTGATACTGGTTCATACATCCATATAAACTACATTATGTATTGCATTCCAGCTAGAAGGTCTATAATGCTGGTCTTCTCCCCCCTCCCAGGCCAAGCTGGCATCAGAGGCACAAGATAAGTATGAGCGTGAGATGATGCTCCACGCTGCAGACGTGGAGTCCCTCCAGGCAGCCAAGGCCCAGGCCCTGCAGGCAGCCACGCTCAGACAGCAGCTGGAGGAGAGGGCCCAGAGAGCCTCTGCTCAGCTGCTGGAGGTCAGAGTCTCCTGGGAGGAACAGGAGAGGATCCTCAAGGTATGTATTTGCAGTTGATTGATTGCAATCAAAGGAGATGCTTATATTATGAATAATAGATATGGTGTTGGTGGCAAATGGTTAGAAGTGTAGATGGTGATAGTGTAAAATATATTTTTATACTTGTTGGAAGCTAGAGATTGTAAACTGCCACTCTCTTTTGCAAGGGTTGTACAGTTTACATAGTTGGTGTGCACCACAAGGCTGTAATGTGCATGAATTCTCTGTTAGGAGGAGATGTCTAAGGTGGTGTCTCGTTCTGAAGAGCTGCAGAGGCAGAACATCCTCCTCCATGAACAGATTCAGACCATGAGCTGCAAGATGGCCGCCACCCTGCAGCGCCAGGCCAACGAGAGCCCTCTGAACATCTCCCTCACGGAGGAAGGCAAGTCTCAGGACCAGGTCCTTGAGATACTCAGGTAATGCCCCCCCCCCCACGCAATTACTTCACTCCTACAACACCCTTTTTTTCTCATCATAGCCTCTGTCCCCTCCCTGTCACACTGCAGGTTTGTGCGCCGAGAGAAGGAGATAGCGGAGTCTCGATTTGAGGTGGCCCAAGGAGAGAGTCTTCGCCATAGGCTGAGAGTAGAGCACCTGGAGAGAGAGCTGAGAGAACTACAGGATAGCCTTAGTGCTGAGAGAGAGCGAATGCAGGTGAGCTGGACACTATGGACAGCCAATGATTTATGGCTTCATAGGGTAGTTACCTGGACCCAGGTTAAGCCTTTTCCTAGACTAAAATGCCTGTTCAATGGAGAGTGGAAAAACAGTTTTGTTCATAAACTGCTCTCTCACCCATACCCTCTTAATTTAAGATTATAATAGCTCAGTGCTGCTTATGATCTTTAACCCCAGGTGACAGCTAAGACCCTGGCTAAGCACGATGAGCTGATGAAGAAGACTGAGACCATGAGTGTCCTGATGGAGACCAACAAGATGCTGAGGGAGGAGAAGGAGAGGATGGAGCAGGAGCTCCAGCAGACACAGGCTAAAGTAAGACACCAGGTTTACTTTCTCAGTGTCAAAGCACCAACCTTTGGTTATAATAACAAAACCCTATCTTAAGTAATTTTTCTCTGGAAACCTTGTGTGAATTTGGTCACTGTTTTTGGTGGGAGGGGGGGGGCTGTTTTAGGCAAGAGGCCAACTTTTAATTATTTTTTTATTTTAAATGTGTCTGTTTTGATTGACATTTTCTTCATATCTCTCTCCCTGTCTGTCAGGTGCGTAAGCTGGAGTCGGACATAATGCCCATGCAGGAGTCCAACGCTGAACTGAGTGAGAAGAGCGGCATGCTGCAAGCAGAGAAGAGGATTCTGGAAGAGGACATAAAACGCTGGAAGGCCAGAACACAGGTTAGTGTTATTCCTTACACAATTTGTCCCAATCATATTATAACATACCCATGAGATATTACTCAATGACAGAAAACAAATATCCCCACCCCAAATAAAACATTATCAAAGTACGATTCCTTGTGACTCAGTTTGTCTAAGGTCCGAAAGCCTGTTTATTGACTTTGGATTTGAAACGTAATGTGTTCTGTTTAACTCCTGTGTGTCTCTTTAGCACCTGGTGAGCCAGCAGAAGGACACAGACCCAGAGGAGTACAAGCGTCTCCACTCTGAGAAGGAGGCTCACCTCAAACGCATCCAGCAGCTCACTGAGGAGACGGGCAGACTCAAGGCTGAGGTGGCCAGGTGAGAGTTAGCCTAGGCTGTAATGTAAACAGAATATATAGCCTGGAATCCAAAACTGAATACCTCGAAGTTTGACTTTTCTGTTATTACATGGTACCAAGGACCAGCAAGGAAGCTGAATTCAATGGGGAACCTATTTTGTAAAAACACCATGCTACACAATGAATTGGCAGACAACGCAAGACATAAAAAGTGAGAATCTGCTGATTGTACTATAAAAAGTATTTGGGGATGTTTTATATTAATGTATGATCTCCCTGTAGGAGTGGCGGCTCGGTGACGTCCCTCCAGAGCCAGGTGCAGATGCTGCGTGAGGGTTTGGGGAAGGTGAGCTCTGACAGGGATGATCTGAGGAGGAGTATGGAGGCCAAGAACCTGGACATCCAGGAGAAGTTCCGCACCATCACTCAGGTCAAGAAGATTGGACGCCGCTACAAGACACAGTATGAGGAGCTCAAGGTGGAGCATGACAAGGTCAGTTGGTGAAACACCTGGTACCTGTTCTGGTTTTGTACAGGGCAAAGTAAAAAATATTAATATAATAATATATATTTATAAAATATAATAATATATATTTGTAACTAAGATGTTTCATGAAACCCAGCCTTGAATTCACTCAGACTCCCAAGATTCAAGAACAAGATTCATCTCAATTGTTTTCTCATTAAACTAATAATACCCTTACTCATGTTGTCACTGAATAACAAATGTGTGGGATCAAGTTGAACACTCAATGTCTAACCTGATGTCCTTGATTTAAATATACATTCTCATTGCGTGAATCCTGCCGTAATGTATTCAGCGTTGGACTGATCTCCTCTCCAGATGGTGTTTGAGGCAGCGTCCACCCCAGCCCAGGAGCACGAGGCCCAGCAGGCCTCAGCCCAGGAGCTCCAGGGTCTGAAGGACTCCCTGGGACAGGCTGAGACCCGGACCAAAGACCTGGAGGGACAGCTGGACAACCTCAACAAGGTCAGAGCAGTGTTTCCCCTGTAATTGTTTCCCAGGCAATATCCAGGGTGACTTTCACCAAAATTGTAAATGCCTATTGGGCAGAGGGTTAAGATAAACACTGGCTCAGAAAGGGTGGTAAAGGTACCTGGTTGTATGAAACCATATTCCCAACACAGACCTTGGTGTGTTCCCCGCAGGTGGTGGGTGAGCGTGAGGCGGAGGTGCGCGGGTCGCAGGAGCAGGCCTCCAGGCTGCAGACAGAGCTGACCAGGCTGAGACAGGAGCTGCAGGAGAAGGCCTCCCAGGAGGACACCCTCAGACAGCAGATGGCTGAGAAGGAGGAGAAGACCAGGAAGGCCTTTGTCGGGGCCAAGCAGAGAATCAACCAGCTTATGGGTAAGAGGCGAGGCCAGACAAACCTGACTGTGGCTCAAGCTTGAGTGTGGCTGAGGTTTGCATCGAAGTATACAGTTGCGGCCAAATATTTTGCCGCACTTTTCTTAAATGGAATCATGTTTCTTCTAAAATCAGTTGAAATTGAAAACACTTTTGGTCTCCACACCTTGTTATTGTATCTTCAGCATTGCATAACCAATTTTATTTTTGTGAAATGAAGTTTAGAGTTTTTATTTAGTCCATTCCAGTTGTCTTTATTTTTAAGTAATTGGCACCCTGGAGCTAGTACTTGGTTGCACAGCCTTTGGGCAAGATTACTGCAGACAAATGAGCCTGCTGCACCTTTCCACTAGTAATTTGGCCCACTCTTCAGAAGCAAACTGCTATAATTCTTAGTTTTGAGAGGTGCCCTACATCAACTGCTGTTTTCTTTCAAGTATTCGTTTCGGTATTTCACTTACGGGATATTCCCCCAGCGTATTCGTCAGCGGCCTTTATTACACTATGCCAGCCATTATTGGCTGGATGTCGAGACGACGTGAGTCTGGGAAGGGTGTCCCTCCTACCCTGCAAAAAGCCCAACCCAGTACCTAAGTCATTCAAACACCTCTTCTCGCTTTTCATCAGAAAGCTTACCTTGACACGACGACTGTGTTTTCCAGAACTAGCTAAACTGTTTACAGACGTGAGCTTACAACTCGCGCACTGGGTGCTATTCTCAGGACTGAGCGGTAGTGACAATTTTCCTTCACCATAGTTAGAGGAAAATTATTTGAGGGAGGAATGGGTACAGCTGTGACACGGGTAACTCATTTACGACCAAGTTAGCTGTATCCAAACAGTGACTAGTCGTTAGCAAGCTAGCCACCGGTAGCTAGCTTTGGTAGTTTTACTTCATCAAGAAAAGTTTACCAGCTACACCCCGAGCTATCTTTCCTAACCTGTTTCGGAAAACGGTATCCGACCATCACACCGAGTGCCGCCTTCAGAGATAGCTAGTGATTAGAGGGTTATCGGACTAGCTTACCGAGCTAGTTTTTTTTCTGACAGCAAAAAACATAGTATCCAAGCTATGGCGACAAAAGCATCTCCCACCCCAAACGAGGAAAAGCTCCCGACATGAATCTGCTCCTGTGGAAACAAGACATCGGCCAAAGACACCCACTCGGTGTGCTCCGCTTTCCCCGGGCTGCAACATTTCCAGGAAGCTTTAGACTCCCATGGCTCCTGTCTACACTGTGAAGAGCCACCGTCACAGGCTAGCATGCCAAGCTAGCCTGAGTTAACAGGACCCTAACATGGGGGGCCGGTGTGATTGGCTCACCAGAGGTGATTGATATCCCCACAGCAGTGGTCTGTATTACAAAAGAGCTGTAAGTTTGATATATTGGTCCACAGAACATTTCCCCCAGGATTTAGTCTTGTTTGGGTGGGTTTTTGAGAAGTTGAATCAGGCTTTCTTGTCTCCTGCAGCAGTGGGGCCTTCCTGTGTTTACCAATGACCAATTGAAGCGTTCAAAGATAATAACACCCTCCCTACAACCAAACATGAGGAGGTTTGATAATGCTGTGTGGTTCCTTTGCTGCTTATGGTACTGGGGACCTTGAACGTGTGCAAGACATGGAATCAGCAGAATATCAAGATGTTTTGGAGTGCAATGTTCAACCCAGTATCCAAAAATGTGGTCTTTGTCAAAGGTTGTGCGTCAAATCAAATAACATTTTATTGGTCGCATACATATATTTAGCAGATGATATTGCGGGTGTAGCAAAATGCTACAGTGCAGTAGTATCTAACAATACACAATCTAAAGAATGAAATATATAAATATTAGAATGAAAAATGTTGGATTGGCATTGGCTAGAATACAGTATATTCTAATGAAATTAGAGAAACAGTATGTAAATATTATTCAAGTGACCAGTGTTCCATGTCTATGTGCATGGTGCAGCAGCCTCTAAGGTGCAGGGTTGAGTAACTGGGTGGTATCCGGCTAGCGACCATGACTAAGGGCAGTGTACTAGGTGGAGGCCAGCTAGTGATGGCTATTTAACAGTCTGATGGAAGCTGTTTTTCAGTCTCTTGGTCCCAGCTTTGATGCACCTGAACTGAACTCGCCTTCTGGATGATAGCTGGGTGAACAGGCCGTGGCTCGGGAGGTTTATGTCCTTGATGATCTATTTGGCCTTCCTGTGACATTGATGTAGGTGTCCTGGAGGGCAGGCACTGTGCCCATGGTGTTTCGTCAGACCACTACTCTCTGGAGAGCCCTGCGGTTGCAGGCGGTACAGTTGCTGTACCAGGCGTTGATACAGTCCGACAGGATGCTCTCAATGGTGCATCTGTAATAGTTTGGGGTGGTCTTAGGGGCCAAGCTGAATTTCTTCAGCCTTCCGAGGTTGAAGAGGCACAGTTGCTCCTTCACCACACGGTCTGTGTGGGTGGACCATTTCAGATTATCAATGATGTGTACGCAGAGGAACTTGAAGCTTTTCACCTTCTCCATTGTGGCCCCGTCGATGTGGATGGGGGCATGTTCTCTGCGGTCTCCTGAAGTCCACGATCAGCTCCTTTAGTTTTGTTAAGGGAGAGGTTAATAGTGACCATTACAACAATACTGAATGAACACTTATTTTAACTTAATATAATACATCAATAAAATCAATTTTGCCTCAAATAAATAATGAAACGTGTTCAATTTGGTTTAAATAATGCAGAAACAAAGTGTTGGAAAAGAAAGTAAAAGTGCAATATGTGCTAACGTTTAAGTTCCTTGCTCAGAACATGAGAACATATGAAAGCTGGTGGTTCCTTTTAACATGAGTCTTTAATATTCCCAGGTAAGAAGTTTTTAGGTTGTAGTTATTATAGGAATTATAGGACTATTTCTCTCTACCATTTGTATTTCAGTAACCTTTGACTATTGGATGTTCTTATAGGCTCTTTAGTATTGCCAGTGTAACAGTATAGCTTCCGGCCCTCTCCTCGCTCCTCCCTGGGCTTGGACCAGGAACACATCGACAACAGCCACCCTCGAAGCAGCGTTACCCATGCAGAGCTAGGGGAACAACTACTCCAAGTCTCAGAGCGAGTAACGTTTGAAACGCTATTAGCACGTACCCCGCTAACTAGCTAGCCATTTCACACCATATCGTTACACCAGCCTAATCTCGGGAGTTGATAGGCTTGAATTAATAAACAGTAGAGCTGCTGGCAAATGCACGAATGTGCTGTTTGAATGAATGCTTACGAGCTTGCTAGTGTCTACCATCGCTCAGTCAGACTGCTCTATCAAATCATAGACTTAATTATAACATAATAACACACAGAAATTCGAGCCTTAGGTCATTAATATGGTCGAATCCGGAAACCATCATCTCAAAAACCAAACATTTATTCTTTCAGTGAAATACGGAACCGTTCTGTATTTTATCTAACGGGTGGCATCCACCTTGTACACTGCTCAAAAAAATAAAGGGAACACTAAAATAACACATCCTACATCTGAATGAATGAAATATTCTTATTAAATAATTTTTTCTTTACATAGTTGAATGTGCTGACAACAAAATCACACAAATTATCAATAGAAATCAAATTTATCAACCCATGGAGGTCTGGATTTGGAGTCACACTCAAAATTAAAGTAGAAAACCACACTACAGGCTGATCCAACTTTGATGTAATGTCCTTAAAACAAGTAAAAATTAGGCTCAGTAGTGTGTGTGGCCTCCACGTGCCTGTATGTCTTCCCTACAATGCCTGGGCATGCTCCTGATGAGGTGGCGGATGGTCTCCTGAGGGATCTCCTCCCAGACCTGGACTAAAGCATCCGCCAACTCCTGGACAGTCTGTGGTGCAACGTGGCGTTGGTGGATGGAGCGAGACATGATGTCCCAGATGTGCTCAATTGGATTCAGGTCTGGGGAATGGGCGGGCCAGTCCATAGCATCAATGCCTTCCTCTTGCAGGAACTGCTGACACACTCCAGCCACATGAGGTCTAGAATTGTCTTGCATTAGGAGGAACCCAGGGCCAACCGCACCAGCATATGGTCTCACAAGGGGTCTGAGGATCTCATCTCGGTACCTACTGGCAGTCAGGCTACCTCTGGTGAGCACATAGAGGGCTGTGCGGCCCCCCCAAAGAAATGCCACCCCACACCAAATCAAATCAATTTTTTTATTTTATTTGTCACATACACATGGTTAGCAGATGTTAATGCGAGTGTAGCGAAATGCTTGTGCTTCTAGTTCCGACAATGCAGTAATAACCAACAAGTAATCTAACTAACAATTCCAAAACCACTGTCTTATACTCAAGTGTAAGGTGGATAAAGAAGATGTACATAAAGATATATGAATGAGTGATGGTACAGAGCAGCATAGGCAAGATACTGTACTCGATACCATCTACTGTATATACATATGAGTATGTAAACAAAGTGGCATAGTTAAAGTGGCTAGTGATACATGTATTACATAAAGATGCAGTAGATGATATAGAGTACAGTATATACGTATACATATGAGATGAATAATGTAGGGTATGTAAACATTATATTAGGTAGCATTGTTTAAAGTGGCTAGTGATATATTTGACATAATTTCCCATCAATTCCCATTATTAAAGTGGCTGGAGTTGAGTCAGTGTGTTGGCAGCAGCCACTCAGTGTTAGTGGTTACTGTTTAACAGTCTGATGGCCTTGAGATAGAAGCTGTTTTTTAGTTCTCTGCTGCGCCTTCTTCACGATGCTGTCTGTGTGAGTGGACCAATTCAGTTTGTCTGTGATGTGTATAACTTAAAACTTACTACCCTCTCCACTACTGTTCCATCGATGTGGATAGGGGGGTGTTCCCTCTGCTGTTTCCTGAAGTCCACAATCATCTCCTTAGTTTTGTTGACGTTGAGTGTGAGGTTATTTTCCTGACACCACACTCCGAGGGCCCTCACCTCCTCCCTGTAGGCCGTCTCGTCGTTGTTGGTAATCAAGCCTACCACTGTTGTGTCGTCCGCAAACTTGATGATTGAGTTGGAGGCGTGCGTGGCCACGCAAAACCGGTACAACTGACCCACCGCCAAACCGGTCATGCTGGAGGATGTTACAGGCAGCAGAACGTTCTCCATCGCGTCTCCAGACTGTCACGTCTGTCACGTGCTCAGTGTGAAACCTGCTTTCATCTGTGAAGAGCACAGGGCGCCAGTGGCGAATTTGCCAATCTTGGTGTTCTCTGGCAAATGCCAAACGTCCTGCACGGTGTTGGGCTGTAAGCACAACCCCCACCTGTGGATGTCGGGCCCTCATGGAGTCTGTTTCTGACCGTTTGAGCAGACACATGCACATTTGTGGCCTGCTGGAGGTCATTTTGCAGGGCTCTGGCAGTGCTCCTCCTTGCACACAGGCGGAGGTAGCGGTCCTGCTGTTGGGTTGTTGCCCTCCTACGGCCTCCTCCACGTCTCCTGATGTACTGGCCTGTGTCCTTGTAGCCCCTCCATGCTCTGGACACTATGCTGACAGACACAGCAAACCTTCTTGCCACAGCTCGCATTGATGTGCCATCCTGGATGAGCTGCACTACCTGAGCCACTTGTGTGGGTTGTAGACTCCGTCTCATGCTACCACTAGAGTGAAAGCACCGGCAGCATTCAAAAGTGACCAAAACATCAGCCAGGAAGCATAGAAACTGAGAAGTGGTCTGTGGTCCCCACCTCCAGAACCACTCCTTTATTGCGGGTGTCTTGCTAAATGCCTATAATTTCCACCTGTTGTCTATTCCATTTGCACAACAGCATGTCAAATTTATTGTCAATCAGTGTTGCTTCCTAAGTGGACAGTGTGATTGACTTGGAGTTACATTGTGGTTGTTTAAGTGTTCCCTTTTATTTTTTTGAGCAGTGTACAAGGGGTACAGGTATCGAATAGTTTGCCTAATTTCAGTTTGACAAAACAAGCGATGTGCGGTGTAGAGAATCATTGTCACATCTAAACTGCTGTGAAATATCACTTTTTTTCTCAATTTTTTTGAATCTGGTGTACAAAAGTAAAACTTAAGAACAAGAAGCATAGAAATAGTGTGCACTCACATTTCTGTGAATTTGGTCGGGTCACGCAAAAAGTTACATATTGCAGCTTTAAGAAAAGTGCAAGGGTGCAAATATATTTGTCCGCAACTGTATGTGAATGCTGATCTCTGATTTTCTGTCATGAGATGTTAGCAAAAAAAAGGGGGGGGGACCTTTTGATCCGATCCCATCCTCTTCCCCAGGCTCCAAGGACCAGCTGCAGAAGGAAAATGAGGAGCTGAAACAGCAGAGGGAGGAGCTGGAGGTCAGAGTCAGTGCTCTGAAGTCCCAATACGAGGGCCGTCTGAGCCGCCAGGAGAGGGAGCTGCGGGACCTGAGGGAACAGCAGGAGAGACACGGAGAGCAGAGGGATGAGGCTCTTGAACAGGGTCCCAGCAAGGTGAGAGATTGAGGCATAGATTTCAATAGAGCACTTGTGCTTTCTACCTGACTAGCCTGGATTGCTTTTCATTTTTCCTCTCCTACCTATAGGCTCAGGAACAGCAGAGGACCACAGAGCAGCGAGGACCACTGAAGACCACCCAAGCTGCAGACCGGGGCAGGTAAAGTATTCACACACACTCTCTCTCTCTATCCCCTGCAAACACACTCACTACACTTGGGTAACTTGTGCAATGATGTTTTCATCTGTATTTCCCCTTCCCCATAGCACCAGTACCTCTGAGCCCCCTACTGCCAACATCAAGCCTACCCCTCTGGGTGCTCAAGGCCCCAGCAAGCCCCCTGCTATCCCTGGGAACAAGCCCACCCCCCGGGCAAGCATCAGGCCCATGATCACACCCGCCACCGTGCCCACCCCCACACCTACTGCCACCGTCATGCCAACCACACAGGTGGAGAACCAGGAAGGTGAGTTCTGTGGAACCAATATCACTGTTGGTGTGATGTGAATGTTATAGCATTAATATTTGAGTATTGGTCTTTTTTAAAGCGCAGGATGGCTGTTTGTGAAGTGTTTTGGTAGTTGAAGTGCACTTTATTACTTGAATCAGATGAGATCAATGGGGGGGGGGAGAACGAGCACATTTCAGACGGAAGGATCGAGAATCAGACCGCAGACATGCTATTTCCATCTCTGAACAGTATTGACCCTGTCACCTGTGACTCCTCCAGCCATGCAGTCATCCGAGGCCCCGCCTGAGCATGTGACTGTTTACGGCAGTGCCAGCGGTTCAGTACGGTCAACCAGCCCCAACGTTCAGACCACCAACCCAATGCTGGTGGTCCAGCAGACCCAGACCCAGACCACAGCCTTCGTCCAGCCAACACAGCAACAGAGCCTGCCCCACACTGAACCAACCAATCAGGAGCAGCCCCCGGCCCCAGTAATTGAAGCGGCACCCAGTTCGCAAATGGAGAGGCCGTCGACGTCAACAGCCGTGTTTGGGACAGGTGTGCGTCTTGATTAAATCTAACCAGGAGTTTCTATAGATTTGGGGTATAGTAGTGTTGTCTAACTAAGCTTAAGGGTTGACAATGAGTGAAGTTCTCACTGCATTACCACTGGTCCTCTAATATTGAATGAACAGCATATCTACCAAGTTAAGCTAGAATTGTTCAATTCTCCAGTTTCAGCCACCCCAGGAACATCTTCCATGTCCAAGAGACCTCGTGAGGAGGAGCAGGACAGCTCTATGGTGGCTGACCCCCCCAGGAGGACCCCTCTGAACCCCCCATCCCCAAGAAGCTACGCATCATCCAGAGAGTCGACCCAGAGGAGCCAGAGGCCCAGGACGAGGTGCTGGCTGAGGGCAGTGCAGAGGGACTGGTGCCTGGAGAGAGCCAGGAAGCCCCAGAGACCAGCCAGGTATGTGTGTACTACCCATTCTCTCGAGAGGCTGATATGGTCTTTCAGTCTGGTTTGTGTGTCTAATCGCGTGTGTGTCAGCAGGTGGTGGAGGAGTACCCAGTACTAGAGGAGGCTGAAGAGGGTGCAGCGTCTCAGTCTGTCCCTGTAGAGCTGCTCCTGTCCGAGACCGCTTTCATCTCATTTTCATACGACGCCAACGAAGAACCCCCACAACACGATGTCATCGTCATAGTGACCGACTCTGAAAGCGAGGACGAGCAGCAGGAGGAGGAGGATGAGGAAGAGGAACCGGTACGGACAAAGGGAATCGACTGTTGTCGAGTTGAAATATTTTAGTTGCTAGACACTAATTGATCCTTCGCTAAGCCTTGGTTACTGTTACATTTTCCCAGGAAGCCCAATTTCCTCTTCTAACCACTGGCTGAAATCCCCTCACAGTGATCTCATAGTTTAATTTCATTGTGTATTAGAAACCCACTGACTACCCCATGCTAATCAGGAGACTCTCGTGTGTGTCATGGTGGATTGTCATTACAATTGCTTCACAGGAACCTGGTAAAATGAAGGTTGTTGTGTTGCTAGCCACTGGATGGCTCTGAATGCACTGTCGGCTTGCAGTCAGTTGGTATCAAGCACTCTCAAATCCTATCCAGATGTCGACAGCAGATGAAATTTCTATTCATAGCATGGATAACTTAGCTAGCTAACATACATTTAGAAAAAAGCCTAGTTAAATTATCTGGCTACTTAGCTAGTTAGCATCAGCAATGTTGAGTGGTCAATAAAGTGAAGGTTTCTTTACCGGCTGAGCAAGCAAACAATAACACAAGTATCATTCTGTATTCTGAAAAATACTCCAACAGGCTCTGCATTTCCAGAATCACAGTAGCAAGTACCCCTGGTGTACTGTTAAATTATTTAGCCATTTAAACACTTTGTTTTTGGATGAAAACTCAGTTTTTGTTATGCCCTCAATGGCTTTCATGCATTTCAAATGTGAGCTTGCCTGAGGTGTTTGCTCTCTGTGATTGGTTGCCCAACATTTGGGGACGGGGCTTAGTGAATGGTCAATTGAACTCCCTCAAATCCTAGCAAAAATCTTGCCTAAAATGATCTGAGAGTATATGGCACTTAGAAATCTGGAACTCTATTTGATGGGATGAAAATGTTGACATGCAGCCCATACTCAATGTTGAAATTCAACTTGACTGTTCATTGAGACCTTTTACATCCTCTCTTTAGGACTATGATGATGAGGAGGAGGATGACGACGAGGAGGAGGAGGATGAAGATGATGGAGGGATGGGGGATGAAGGGGAGGAGAGCAATGAAGGGAGCAGAGATGGCAATGAGGCATATGAAGGCGACGACACAGAGGTAAGATCCACACACACACATGCGCGGTTACTAACTTAACGATGTAATTTCCAGCATGTTTTGTAATTCCACTCTCTCTCATTTCCTGTCTTGCACCCACTCCCTAATTCTTTCCAACTGTCATGTCTCTCGGATGTTACAGCCAGGCAATGTTGTAACCAAAGTTGTGTGCACATGCACGTTTTTCTGTGTGACGAATTGGTGCCTCACCAGTGCTCTTGCTACACTCTGCTACCTCATGTCTGTGTTGTGATCTAGAGTGACGGTGTGTGTGGGAACTGAAGGTCCTGGAGTGTTGGCAGGGGAGAAGGGTGGGTGGGTGGGGGTTTTGTGGTCAGGGTGTGGATGCAGAAGAAAGCGGGGCACACCCTCTCCGTCTAGCTAGCTTTAAAGTTACTAGACCTCTAAGGGAATGCCTGTACAAGGGAAATTAATCATGATCAGCATGTGCGGCTTGCTACAACACTGCAGGGCAGTAGATAGTGCGTGGGAAACATCCTGTAACATCTCCTTCCGCCCTCTTTCCTCGTCTTCTCTCTCCCACTGTGTGTGCCTCCCTCCCTCCCAGGGTCCTGATGGGACAGACCCAGGCACGGAGACGGAGGAGAGTCTAGGAGCATCTGACTCCACCCAGCGCCCGGCTGACTCCCAGACACACAGCTGTAAGACGATGGAAACTGTCACACACTTGTCTCCACAGTCAGTTAGACATCTGACACTTGAGTGACAGAGAGATGTAATGTGTTGGTGTCTGTCTGGATTGAGAGATACATTTTAGTTGCTCTGTTGGTAGATTAACCAAGCCAGTAGATTCAACATGTCGGAAACTGATAGACATGAGCCTATTTTACAATATTATTAAGGTATCTGTTAGTTCAACAGACAATGATGTAACTGCGTCTGTCTGTATGGAGAGATTACGTTTGTGTTGGATTTTGATGTAGGAACTCTGCCAAACTAAACCACAGTGTCGTTTCCTGTTCTGTCAGTCGAGGGCAGCAGCAGTATGGAAGCCTTCTCAAGTGACCCAACCAGCTCTGCTCCCAGAATGCACCAGTCTCCACGGAGAGCACCCCATCCGCTGCCCCCCCACCTCAACATCACCCAGGAAGGGGGACCCCCTGCTCAGGTACAGGTTTGTGCTTATGACTCAATATAGCCAGTTACACTATGTGTGTCTGTGCGTAAGACAATTGTATTGCTGTTTTTGTGGTATGGTTATCTGTGTAGTACCGAGTTGTGTGTGTGCCTTACAGCGCCCCATGCGTCGCCAGTCGGTAGGCAGAGTCCCTCAGCTCACCCCTGGGATGGCCAGCGGCGGAGTAAGTCACAATATTGGAGTAAGTCACAATATGGGAATGGGTAGCATGCTACCCGTTCCCATAGACTTCCAGGCATTGGCTAACACTAGTTAGCAATGGCTCGTGAAAACGTCATTCAACTTCCTTTAAACTGCCCCTCAAACTCGTGTATACCATTTTATATGTTTATCTGGTTAAGTAGAACATTTCGCGCTATCCCTTTTTAAACTGCAACTCATGTGTTCTGTTGTCAGTGTTTGATGTTGTCCTTTTAGCGCTATATCGGTATCGGACGAGAATTATACCGATATTTAATAAATAAAATGGGGGGGGAAAGGAAATCTGAAATGTGGCCATTCTCATGTGTCATTGTCACAATGTAATAAATCACCATTTGAAGAATAGTTCTTGGACAGTTCTTCGTCTTGTATGGCAATTTAGGAAAATTCGATGTGTAAAAATATTACTTTCATTTACCCGCTGTAAAACAGTATATCGGCAGATGTATCTGTGAGTTTTGTCCCCCCCCAAAAAAACTATCGGACCCAAAAATAAATTCCGCTCAGGATCTAGTATAATATTCTTTCCTCCCCTCTGCCTTCTTACAGCAGCACTTTTTTGACGATGATGACAGGATGGTTCCCAGTACTCCGACTCTGGTGGCGCCACACCGCTCTGACAGCTTTGCAGAAGCTATCCAGTGAGAAACACACACACATCAGCAGCTAAACACCACTAGTAAAGTCCCCATAGGAACCCCATAGTGCTTCTAACCTCTTCTCGCTCTCTATGGTCCAGTTCTCCCCAGGTGGCTGGTGTACCCCGGTTCAGGTTCGGCACCCCAGAGGACCTGATGCCCCAGACCACCACCTCCCACTCTGACCTGGGACATCTGGCATCACAAGGAGGTACTGGACTGTACTTAGGCACACCTCATCTCTTTTCTATTTCTCCATACCCTACCATTGAGACACACCTACTCTCTCTTTCCTCATACACACCACTGAGATCAACATGTTAGTTATATGCTCCTCTCACTATTTTTCTGAGATACCTTTTAGAGATATTTGATTAGGAGAGATCTTACTTTTGCCATGTCCATCTCTCTTTGGTGAAGTCAAGTGTGTGTGTGTGTTTATGTTGTAGGTCTTGGGATGTATGATAGTCCTTTGTTCCTGCCTGGTCATGAGGATGAGTCTGGGGGCCTCAGTGTTCCCACCACACCCCTGCAGGTGGCTGCCCCAGGTACGTTACACACACACTAGGGTGACCACATGTTCCTGGATTGTGCGGGACAGTACTGCATTTTGGCCCTTTTGTCCTTCAACCAAACAATCATGTCCTGAATGTTTTATTTTTTTATTTTAGCAAAACATAAATAATGAAAAGCAAAAACATGCAATAATCCCGACCCTCACCCATGATTGAAGGACCTCAGACATTTAGACTGTATATTTGTCAATATACTTATTCCACCCTTCAGATAGACACAGATAAACCCATTTTTCCCAATAAATCATCATTCTACCATTTCCTCTTGCAATGCATCCCTCCATTCTCCCATGGTGTCACAATAGGGACTTGATCCGCCCCCATCTGCAACATTTCTGCTTTAAAAAAATGTTTTAACCTAAGTGCAGAATGTTTCCTGTTGACTGACTGGTCCTTAAAGTCCCCCAGCAATACAGTTTGCAGGTCCAACCACACCCAGATATTATGTCATAATAGGCATTCCTGGACTTGACTCCAAAAACAAGTCACCAATGACAGTACCAAAAGAGATGCTCTGTTCTGTTTCTGCATGGCAGTCTGCACCGGTCTAACTGTTGAATACCCCGTATACTGAGCATTGTTTTTTTTTGTGAGAATTTTAGATAATGGCTTTAATTGAAAATAATGAATTGATGCATCAATTGAATGTCAGTTCATAAACCCGATGATATTGGGACATGGAAAGTTGGGAACAGATTATCTTGAATTTTATGCAGCATAGTTGTCAACCCTCTTGACTGTTAGTGAAACTGATATATTTTATGATTTATATTAGTAATTTTAAGCCATTTATGAATGTTTTTAATGGTGGATGACAAACTTATTAATTTCCTTCTACTTTAAGTAATTGCCTTTTCCATTTTTGTGGCAGAGCTGCAATGAGTTGGTTATTTTGTATTGAGCATACTTGTATGACACAATTCTTCCGTTTATTGTTTACAATGTCCTGTATTTAATCAACGAATTCAAGCTGCACTAATTTAGAAAAAAAGAAGTTGCTTTGTCAAGTGTTTGTCACATTCCAACCTGTCTCTTGTGGTCAATGAATATATATACACTACCGTTCAAAAGTTTGGTGTCGCTTAGATATGTCCTTGTTTTTGAAAGAAAATCACTTATTTTTGTCCATTTTAAAATGACATAAAATGGATCAGAAATACAGTGTAGACATTGTTAATGTTGTAAATTGTAGACTATTGTAGCTGGAAACTGCAGAGTTTTTATGGAATATCTACATAGGTGTACAGAGGCCCATTATCAGCAACCATCACTCCTGTGTTCCAATGGCACGTTGTGTTAGCTAATCCAAGTTATTCATTTTAAAAGGCTAATTGATCATTAGAAAACCCTTTTGCAATTATGTTAGCACATCTGAAAACAGTTGTGCTGATTTAAAAAAGCAAAAAAACTTGCCTTCTTTAGACTAGTTGAGTATCTGGAGCATCAACATTTGTGGGTTCGATTACTGGCTCAAAATGGCCAGAAACAAATAACTTTTTTCTGAAACTCGTCAGTCTATTCTTGTTCTGCGAAATGAAGGCTATTCCATGTGAGAAATTGAAAGAAACTGAAGCTCTCGTACAACACTGTGCACTACTCCTTCACAGAACAGCGCAAACTGACTTTAACCAGAATAGAAAGGGGAGTGGGAGGCCCCGGTGCACAACAGATAAGACGTTAGTGTCTAGTTTGAGAAACGTACCTCACAAGTCCAACTGGCTACTTCATTAAATAGTACCCGCAAAATGCTAGTCTCAACTTCAACAGTGAAGAGGCGACTCCGGGATGCCGGCCTAGTCTACAGTAGGCCAGTTGTATTGCTTCTTTAATCAGGACAACAGTTTTCAGCTATGCTAACATAATTGCAAAAGGGTTTCTAATGAGCAATTAGCCTTTTTAAAATTATAAACTTGAATTAGCGAACACAGGAGTGATGGTTTCTGATAATGGGCCTCTATACTCCATTGTAGACATTCCATTAAAAATCAGCCGTTTCCAGCTACAATAGTAATTTACAACATCAACCATGTGTGCACTGTATTTCTGATCAATTTGATGTTTTAAAATGGACAAAAAATGTGCTTTTCTTTCAAAAACAAGGACTTTTCTAAGTGGCCCCAAACTTTTGAACAGTAGTGTATATCATAAGGATGTGGTGACGCTAAACACTTATCCAGACGTTGAGATTTGATATTCTGCGTAGCATAAGTCGAGACGTAGGCCAGTGTTATATGGTAAACCAATCACATTTGTCAAATCCTTTGGGGTTAAATTCCACTTATTAATTTAAATACATTCCAGGTGACTACCCCATGAAGCTGGTTGAGAGAATGCCAAGAGTGTGCAAAGCTGTCATCAAGGCAAAGGGTGGCTACTGATGAATCTCAAATATATTTACTCAAACACTTTTTTGGGATACTAAATTAATCCATGTGTTACTTCATAGTTGAGGTCTTCACTAATATTCTACGATGTAGAAAATAGTACAAAATAAAGAAAAGCCCTGGAATGAGTAGGTGTCCAAACTTTTGACTGGTACTGTATGTAACCCCTTTTTTGGGGTAGGCACAAAACTACTTTATACTTCGATTTGTTTCTTAAAACCGGTATTGGTTAACCTTCAGATGAGACCTGTGACACTTGTGGGGGTTGTAGAGTGGAGTCCCATTCGTTTGTGGCCCAAATGGTCCAGACGCTATAGACGTTAATGTGAGAATTTTCGGGATGCCTCTTGGTCTAACAAACACCGCTCTAGCCACCTTTCACTGCAGATGCGGAAGAGCGACACTGGTGGATGGAGTCCATTGAGAAGTATCCAATGCAAAAAAAACAGATCTCTAGCTTAAGCTGACAGACTGATGGGGATTGTTTTTATATGCAACCAGTGCGTCAATCGACTCTAGGGGGTTAATAAGTTCATTAGAGTTAACTGCACCTCAGATTGCAGCCCAAATAAATGTTTGTGTTCAAGTAACAGACATTTCAACAAACTCTGGATAAGCGTCTGCTAATTCTCTCCCCCTCCCACCAGTGTCCATATTTGCAGAGGTCCCGCCATCTGACGGCACGGAACACACCTCTCAGTCTGTTCCCATGGTAACCACCTCAACCCCAGGCTTGGTGGTGGCCGAAGGACCAAGTCCTGGGGACGAGAGGGATGATGTCTTCATGGCGCCGGGGGGAGACCTGTGAGACCACTTTGCTTACTCTATGAAATTCATCAAAAGTATAGCTTCAAATTGTATAGCTGACTGAACTTGAAGCGCAACAGTAATAGTGTGATCTCCATAGTGAATGACCTGTGTGTTATGTCCAGTGTGGAGGTGTCTCTGGAACCTGTAATATCTCGGGCGGGGGAGATAGAGGAACCTACCCAGGTCTCAGATGACTGCGGCCTGCCTTCTACCAGCCAGGAACTCTCCTCCAGCTCTGCAGGTACTGACCCCAACTCTACAGTACCAGACCCGCCAACATGCACACATTTTGCATACCAACTATGCAATTCTCTGTCGATGTATGCAGGTACGAGATTCGAGTTAAAAGTAAGCAGAAATTAATAGGGCCTGTTTTGTTTTTTTTTACTGTTTTTTTAATACAAAAATAAATCCACTGTGTAAATCTAACATCCAGATTTCTCGAGCTGCAACACACAGACATGTACAGAGTTTGTGTAAATGGAGATGAATACATCATTATTGGACATAGCTACCCCTTGTCTGCCCCTCCTGTTTGTTGTGATGCTGAGTTTGCCGACTGTCAGCTGTACGTAAACACATGGACAAATCCCTTTTCCACTCCGTGTGTTGTGGAAAGGTCAACACTAATTGCTTCAAGCTAACATAAGATGGACATTCAGTGGGCTCTATAGTGCCAGCAGTTCACTCGCGTTTGCTAGTGAAAGAAATGAAATGCGTATACAAAAAATAACTGGTCGCATTTGTGCGTGTGATATACGTTTAATTCTGCATCCCATTAGTTGTATTTTCCACATAACATTACGAAGATCATGTAACCTGATTAACAGTAATTATGATCCACGTCACAAAAAGCATTACAAAATAATAATACAAAATAAATCTCAACATCTTGGCCATAAATGGAGTCGGGGGTTTAGAAGACTGCGCGATGAAAAATGGACGAGTGTTCAGTATTGGCAATAGAGGCAATGCTTCTAAAATGTCTTTGCACTAGAGTTGAGATTTTATACATTTTGAAAATCTGAAATTATGTATGCGCTGCAAAGAAATGCAATAGGCTGAAACAGCGGACTCTTCTAGCGAATAGCGTTCAGATTCCCTTTGTGGTAGCCTACTGAACAGGTCTGCAGTACTCTAACCTCTAACCTCCACTAGCTAACCCTCAATACCTTAGTGTGCCCTACCCAAGCCAACAGGCCTACTCTATACCCTTACCAATACCCCTCCATTCATACTGGTTGTTGGAATTGTATTTGGTCTACATTCTAGTTGTGAGATTCCTCTCAAATTTGAGTATTTATACTGGTTTTATAGGAGCTTGGCTCTGACCTCCTTGGAATGTTTAATTAAATGGTCCATTGGAATGTTTAATTAAATGGTCCATTGTCTCTGACTAGTAGGCCA